>NW_022145615.1:17657011-18257011 GCF_000002235.5 Strongylocentrotus purpuratus | reverse complement strand
TCAAATGTTAATGAAAATGGGACGTAACCTATGGCTCTTAGGTGAACAAGAAGGGCGTTATCTTTCCCATGCTGAGACTACAACTCATCCAGCTCCATCCTCGTTGTTTCTTAAATGTTGTGTTCATTGTTGAACAAGAAATATCATAGACATCGACAAAATGAATGGAGCTAATAAACTCCATGGAGTACAGTGGCTTCAATATACTGCTACATCCCAAACAAAATGACAAATAAAACGAACCGTGTCGTTGTCTTGGTATTCAACATAACACAACGACAAGATGGAGCCATGAATTTTACAATCCGTGTTTCCATGGTAACCAATGAATTATAGTAAATATATTCAAATAGATATTCAATATAATCGTATATCATATATAGAAATAAACATTAAATCAATCCACTTTACAGCCCCTTTAAATTGTTGGGCGCCCGAAATTCGCCAAAAATTTGATGGCTAAATTTTACTTAAATTGTATCATAATGTGTAACAATTGATGTTGGTAGTGTATGAATATTTCTATAATTAGACATAAATTTTAACATATTTTATTGACGGTTTAAATGAAAGGGTTGAGCAATAAAGAGTGTTTTTCTATTTTTGCTGAATGTACTTAGAAAATTCAGCCATTCAGTTAAAGATACGCACTCAATTATATTATTTCATATTATTTTTGATTCTACTTTTATAGAGCGCATGGTCTTTTATAGCAGATCCTAAAATACATACAGTGAAATCTGCTTTAGTGACCACCTTCACATAAAGACCCGAGTACCACCTGCCTATACAGATCACATTTTTTAGTTTCCCTTGACGACCTTTTCTCATAGTACCCTATACTAAGGGAACCTGTACATAAAGACCATCTGCCTACAGAGACCAATTTTCTTGTCAACCTTGAGGGGTCTTTATATAGAGGTTTCACTTAATTGAACTTGTTACCAAAGAAAGTGGTAGAAAGGGTGCCTTTGTTATTCCTTCCTTTCTGTGCTTCTGTCATTTGTCCTCCTTTCTTTCCTTCTTTTTGTTGTTCTTTCCTTTTCTTGATTTACATGTTCATTACCCAAACGGTCAAGAGTCGGTTTGTTTGGAGGTCGTACGGTAGTGTACACGAGGTAGAGTATATTCTTTTTAAAGAAATTTTTTCTGAAGCCAAAAGAATTGCCTAAAAGCTACTTCATCATTTCTATTACGATATTTTTAGTGATCTAGTATTCAGTTATCAATAACCCTACCACAATAATAGTAACATGTTGATCATATTTATTTTCACTCTTTTTGAACACACAGAGCAAGACAAATATGTTATATTGGACGTTCATGTATAGCTTTGCATCCTGCTTGACGTTAGGTATGTATTTGATGTTGACATCGTGAACATGCATGAGTCTAGATAGAACGCCTTAACGGTTTTAAGACTATTTTCATCTATCGTACAAGATTTGCAGTTATACTGCCAAATATGTGTTGGAGAACCACGATAGGACATTATCTGGATGCTTCCTTCCCAGGTGTGTGTGGTGATGAAGCATTTCATTCACTTGCTATTATCCTTTGTACGACAATTGCCAGAACGCAAATTGCATAAAAAGGTTGGTGCTTTTCTGGGGTGAAGGTTTCTAAAGTTTAAATTGATTTGTCAGATGCTATATTTCTTTATTTTAAAAATGTTTGTTTCAATTGTCCCTCAGTTATAAATTCTTCACCAAATATAATTTCTTTCTTCTCAGCTATGATTTTTCTTCATTAAAAAGTAAAGGTTTTGTTATTGATTTTAAAAGTCTTTCCAGCTAAAGTTTGGTGCATGAAACATGTTAAACTTCCCCTAGTACGTCACATTTTCTAGAAAATAGTTGCGTCCATGTCATGTTAAAAGGTATCACATCATGCAAAGAATATCTTCATCTATATATCTCTTGTAGGCCTAAATTTTCGTAAGGAATATTGCACATCAAAGGACAGGAATACATTTAATTTTTCAGGATACCTACACTTATATTTTGGATTTTTGTTCGAGCTTCGTATACAAAATCCGGCACGTTGTTTGTTTTTGATATTTAATGTCTTGTAGTCATAGGGAAGGAAAGACAGTCACGTATTTATTGGCCTTGTTGAGAAGTGCCTTTAGATAATTGCATAACTGCCTTGTATAAGACCGCCATAAAGTCAATAAATTTGAACTTTATCCGTGAATTCGAGAAGAAAACGATCCTCTTTGATTAAATCAAAATGAACCTTTTTTTCGGAAGAATGACATCAAAGAGAATAACAAAAGTGACTGGACTGGAGATCGATAGAAGCCATCTAGTGCCTATAAGTTCTTTGAAATTGCATAAATTTAATGGGGAATTTGTGGAGGACACCGTCTTTATAGTTTAAAAAAGGCTGAAGCTGATGACAAATAATGTATTCGTAATGTACTGTATAAAGAGAAACCTTTCTCATGTGTGCCATATGTGGGGTGTATTGTTTTCCTACTTCTTTTAGAAATCACCCACCCCCAATAAATCATGGTGACGTTTGAGATGCTTTTTGTTTAGCTGCTGACGTTGTAGGTATTACATAAATTTGCCGTCGACCTAACTAACTGAGGATTCCGCTGTTTGGTACTTATCTGCCTTATTTTACTTGCAGTCCTACTTGCTTCATCAGAAGTAACCAATGTGACAAATTCATGCTGTTCAGACGGGCTGGGACTGAACTACACAATACCAATGTTCTTGGAGTGTAAGCCGAAACAGCATCCAAATGGAACCATGGTACAGACCATCCCAAAGCTCATCTCTCTCTCGGCTGCCGTGGGACGTGCACGTGGGAGTACTCACACTCACAGAATGTGCAGATTTCCTGGTAATGAGGTTTTGCTTAAAATAGTAGTAATAGAAGTAGTAGTAGTAGTAGTAGTAGAAGAAGTAATACTAGAAGTAGAAGTAGTAGTTGTAGGAGCAGCAGCCGCATCATCAGGAGCAGCAGTAGCAGTCGAAGTAGAAGAAGAAGAAGAAGAAGAAGTAGTAGTTGTAGTTGTAGGTGTAAGAGTAGTAGTAGTCAGGCGGGTACGCAGGGGGAGGGGGTTGGGGGTCGAACCCCCTCAAACTGTTTTAATGTTTGTGTTTTGGAGGAAAAAACCCACTCCCTCAATTTTTTTTATTTTTTATTTTTGTGTGTGTGTTAAAGGGTGACCAAAAAAGATTACCTTACCCCCCCCCCCCAACTGAACGAAATATCGGTAAGCCAAATTTGCAAAATTTTAGGGACCAAAAAAAAAGTGTGCTCTTATCCCCCACCCCCCCCCCCCCCCTGCGTACGCCCCTGGTAGTAGTAGTTGTAGTTGTAGTAGTAGTAGTAGTAGTAGTAGTAGAAGTAGTAGTAGTAATAGTAGTAGTAGTAGTTGTAGTAGTAGTAGTAGAAGTAGTAGTAGTAGTAGGAGGAGGAGTAATAGTAGTAGTAGTAGTGGTAGACCGACTGGGTTAGACTGTTGGATAACTTGTTTAGTTGGCGCAAGTTCTGTAGACCAGGTAAATTTCAAATTAAAAGAAGACCCACCAAAAAAACTTATTTATCCCAATCATTACATATAGTGCTCTGTTTCATTTTAAGTTGATCCAGCTTCATTGCGAGTTACAGTTAGATATTTGTACCTGGGTAGATTACCTATAAACAGGTGAATATTATTTATTTATCTATTTATGAAAAATACCAAAAAAATGTTTTTTTTTGCGATCGAAACATAAAGCATGAATACATAAAGCAAAGCGTCAATTCCATTTCTGCGAAGCAGGTTTGCAGGTTCGAAATGCCGTATTTAGAACCATTTCAATAGGCCATTTTCATAACGTTACCAAATGTAATGCATCCGTCTTTGTGAATAGCCTCAATACGAATGATTTCATTCACATGTTACGAATCAGAAGATACAATGCAAATACTATATATTACGGCGTATTACGGCGTGTTCTTAAGCCGTCTAATTAAGCTGTTTCCACAAAATGTTACATGGCCAGCTGGACATAGATGCCCGAACCCACATTAAACCTAAACCAGATCGTAGCAGACGCGGGCACTCAAGTCAGTTTGAAATACCATTAGCCAGATTGGATGTATACAAGAACTCATTCTTTCCTCGCACAACCGGAGCATGGAATAATCTCGATCCGACCTTAGCATCCCTGACTGACTCAGCAAAGTTTAAAGTAGTACTCCTTCCGAAATAAGTCCACTCTCTGCCACCACGACCCCCAGTTTAAATTCTACCAGGAATCTTTTGGAGAAACAACAACCAAGTACCAAGTAGGGAAAGCCATAATATTCGCATTCTGGCTATTGAAATACACTAATTCGTAAGAGGTAGATGCAATAATTTGTATCAAGGCACCTCACAAAGACGTATTCATTAAATTTGGTTTTGTAACGGTAAATTGTATCCTGGAAATTAGGAAAAAAAAATGGGTTCGTTTTTTTCTGTCAGGGAAAGTCAACAAATTTGGAAAATCACTGAAATCAGGGGGGGGGTATCAGGGGGAGGGGTCTTTTGGCCCACGAAGAAAGAAGTATGACTCTTTTCTTGTGTTCACGAGCATAAAAATGTTTTGAAGACATTAAGTAGGTGATTTGAATAGGTTACAATGGGAAATAAGCTAGTATAATACTAGAACTTTTAATAATAATAATAATACATAAGATATATAAGGCGCCAAATCCACTTGTTAAACGGACAACAAAAAGTTCAGAAAAATATCATGGAATATTTTTCTTTCTATAAAATGCTTGTAAACCTTTCAGAGCATCATCAGTATATCTCCATAATGCCTATCAACCACGTTTCTCCAATAAATTATGCAGGATATTTGTATTTTTACATGACGGAATTGATGGATAGACTGTATTTGACGGGAATTTTCTTATATTTCAGTCAGATTAATGGCGACAAAGACTATTAATTGCACATGAACGAAGTATAGCTGTTTAGCATAGAATCGAATCCAGGGGCGTCTTCACGGGGGGGGGGGGGGGAGGGGGGGCACAGGTTAAAAATACCTGAGACGTAAAAAGGGGATATCACATTTTGACGGGCATTGTTGCAAATTTGGGGCCTTAAAACTACTGCCGACGGGCAAGAGTAGGGGATTATTTTTGTGTATTTCACTTTGGATTTGAGGTTTTCTTTTATCTCAATGTATAATGGACATATTAAACAGGACATTTCCCTTTTCAGGAAGCCCATGTCCTATTTTAGTGGATTACGAGGAATTAATTGCTTTTGTGGTCAATGACTTTAGCTTGATTATACACTTCTTCTTCTCATTTCCCAGATTGTGAAAGGAATCCATGTGAAAACGGCTGGTGCGAGGAAACTATGGAAGGCTACAAATGCCACTGCCCAGCTGAGGTTCAGGGGAAACATTGCAACGAACGTAAGAAAATCCCATTTTCTGGCTACGATACTGCATTTTTCTTTGACCAAAAAACAAACCAACTATATAAGGGGCCTATACACAAACCATTTTTTCCAACAGGGCTTATTAATTTTTTTTATTTTTTTATTGTTGTTATAGCCTCTTCTTTGTTTAGGTCAAAATTTCTGCCCAACAAATATTGCTACATCGTGGAACTGATGAAAATTCAATCCACACAAAAACGGCCAATACTGTTTATACAATCTTTTTTAACTGAAAACACAGACTAGACAAAGGAAAGAAGGGGTAGAGGTGTCGTAGTTGATCGGTATACACCGTATACTGGAAATGCAAAGGCCATGGGTTCGAGCCCCATCGGGGCACTAATGTCCTTAGGCAAGCCATCGATCTACATTTGCCACTCTCCACCCAGGTGTTGAATTGGTTCCAGTAAGAACGCAATCTTGTATTTCCAGGTTTCCTGGAGACCATAACCCATTGACAGTTGTAAGTACTATGAATGGATTATTTGACCCAAAAAATCTAGGTAAAGACACCGAAATCACATTGTTAATTCAGATATACAATGGTTTATGGTTATTCTAATCTACTGGCGGCCATCTTGGACGCCATTTTAAAAATAACCACTTTTCGAGGGTCCGTTTTCTTAGATTTCGAGTTAGTTATTCCTGATGTCAAACACTACCGGAAGCGGATGGAAACCCTTTGGTGCAATTTGGGGGGTCAAACCCTATATTGACCTGACTAACATGAGATTTCACCAAGACGAAAAATATAACTGGACTCTTTCCAGCGAAAGCAACTGAGGCAACTAATTGGTATTCGATGGCCACACCGCATCTCCAACGAAGCGTTTTACACTCACTGCAATTCTTGGCCACTTTAGATCCGCATAACCAGATCACTGAAGTACAATGACGGGGCCATGTTCTGCAACTTTTCGAGAAAAAAATTCCTGCCCAGAAGTTCATTGATGAGGGTAGCACATGTAATTCAATGTCGTTGTTTTTTCAAATGACACTAGTTTCGTGGCAGGGATTCCAACCTCGTTCCATGGGTTTTATAGTCCGATGATTTGTTCCTTAGACCATCAAACTACCCATCCCCAGACAATGATACCCATTCTTGCCCACGAAAGGATCAAGATAATCCCAAGATTAATTCCATAATCTATAGAGCAGATTAGTAACCACTTTATTAACTCTACGTTTAAAAAAAATCATTTCTTTTAATTATCAGATGATGACGAAATAAATAAATGAACTTTCGAAAAACTTTGTGTTCTTATTAAAAGATGTTGACGAACCGCCAGTGAACTCATTGACAGACGATGACGAAAAGCCTGTGGTAACTTGTCCAGATGACATTATTCGGTATGTGGTACCAGGAGTAACATCTCTGAATGTCAACTTCCCAAACGCAACAGCAACAGATAACTCAGGCAAGGCATCTCTGATTCGTGTCACACCTCCTTCGGGTAGTTTATTCCAACTCGGTACAACCGAAGTCCATTACGTGTTTGAAGATCCAAGTGGGAACGTAGGAAGTTGCCGTTTCACTGTTACAGTCAACGGAACCGCGGGTAAGTTGAGCAAATTCATCGAACCTATGGGGTCTTGGTTTGATATTCACCATGTACAATCTTCGGCTAAAGCCAACGAGGCCAACAAAAAATCGGTTCGTTGGCCTTCTGACAACTTTGTTTAGGGTTAACGTAACAGAGAGCCCTCGAGACTGAAAAAATACAGGTAAAGAAGTACACAAGGGAAACAAGTTAGTCTTGTGGGCTGACGGTCCCATGCGCCGCGGTCGACTTATCGAATTCTTTTATTATTTATGTCTGTGGTTAGTCGGTCTTGCGTACCGTTGTTCCCGTAGGCCATCGCTCTCGTACCATCAGTCTCGTAGCATGTCGGTCTACTGAAATAACCATGCAATTTCCTCTAGACAAATACATTTGCTAACAACTTTATGAACTCATTGACAGATGATGACGAACATCCTGTGGTAACTTGTCCAGATGACACTATTCGGTATGTAGTACCAGGAGTAACATCTCTGAATGTCACCTTCCCAAACGCAACAGCAACAGATAACTCAGGCAAGGCATCTGTGATTCGTGTCATACCTCCATCGGGTAGTTTATTCCAACTCGGTACAACCGAAGTCCATTACGTGTTTGAAGATCCAAGTTGGAACATAGGAGCTTGCATTTGCACTGTTAGTGTTACAGTCAACGAAACTGCGGGTAAGATGCATATATTCCTCACGAAGTAATGATAGTTTGTTTAGTACTGTGTTCGCAGCCAACTGCCAATTACAGAATTTCTTCTAAGAATAAAAACATCGTAAAGAATTACACAAATTTGACAGTATTGAAAGTGAATCAAATGGCACAGAGTCTAGCTAGAGGATCGTACTTATACAGTGCGTTAAAAAAAATTATAACCAACTTTGGTAGCTTATGATTAAAAAGTCAAATTCATTGTAGCATTGAAATTTATGTCATGGTAAAGCGTATCCTGTTCCCTGTGTTACGATACACTATTCGTGGCATATTTTTCCTACCTTCAAATCTCGCCAAGAATTGTCATAACAAAGAGAACTTTGTATGCCGATCCAATGCATTGAGCCCACGCGTTTCCATTTTGTTGTAAAACTGGAGAAACGAACTGAAACCAATCTTGGACTACGTGATCGACAGTGCACAGGCCTGACACATTTGGGACATGTTCAAAAAGAATTATTCGAAGAAGAGTCGATATGGCAACGGATCTATGAATACGGCAACGAGTTTAGATTGCATGCATATAATTTTTGAGAGCTGCGAGCTTTCTTCGATGTCATTTCAATGTTTGTTCGGGGTTCTTCGATGTGACTCACATAGCGATTCAAATAATAGCCTAATCGCACCCTACGCTACGTTATCACTTCGATATCAATTCAAAAATTCATGTTTACTTCGTTTCCAAATCGGTGTCAGTTCAATGTCACTTCTATGTATCTACGGATGATGCGTTTGATCAGCATACTTGGTTCGGAGTGTGCGTTGTTTTCGAACAATGCATTTTAAGTTCGGGTTCACTTCATTTCTACTTCAAAGTGGGATCTATATCGGTTCGATGTATTAACGTGTATTATGCATTGCCATGGCGGTGTTACTTCGATGCAGGAATGTCTTCTTTAGTTTCATTTCGTTCCCACTTTGTTGTCGGAGGCTTGCGTTGGCTGCGTTGTAAAGGCAGCGCTTCCGTACCTGGCTGCTGAAGAAAGAGCATCTCACTAGTAGAGAGCGGCCCTGCCCCCTCCCCCACTCCGTGAACGGAGGGATACCATGCGTGTTCCCAAAATGTCCGGTAAAGGGGTACTTTTTACGCACCAAAGTCCGGCTCCTAGTACACAAAAATCCGGCCCGTATTGACTTTACATACCGGACTTAGGGGGATGTTTTCAAAGGAGGGAACATGCATAGGCCTATGCGTATTCTAAATAACACTGAGTGGGGGGGGGGGGGGGGCGGGGAGTGGCCGAAGTGCGATTGAAACTCGCTATTTCGCTCTTCTCCAACGCAAAAACAGACGACATTGTGCTGGATTTTTATGTTCTTTCTGACAAAAGTACAGAGAAAAAGCCAGAGAAAGTGCCAAATTATTCTCTTATATTATACATATTGAAAGGTAACCCAAGTGACTCCCGGGCAACCCAATGCTGGAAAGAAACGCACTTTTCAGAAAACTTCACTTTTTCATGCAAGAATGCTCATTTAGTTGTTCTATGCCCGCAAGTCAGATAAGGCGGATGATACAACGTTTCCATATAGAGAAGACATTGGGCATTCCAGCACCACGTCCCCTACCTGGAGATAACCTACATGTACCCATGACATACTTCATAGTGGGCGACATCTCAGGAAGTCCTACACTAGGAGGAATATGTAGCGTACCCAGAGGATCTTCAACTACAAATGTTCCCGAGCTCGTAGGGTGGTTGAGAATGCCTTTGGAATACTAGGTAACCGTTTCCAGTGTCTCCTGAGTACCCGACCACAACACCCAGAGACTGTAGATGAGATTGTCTTGGCATGTATCTGTCTCTAAAACATGATGAGAACCCGTTACCCTGGTGTGCACAACAAACCTATTGAACAGGGAGGATGATGACCACAACCTCATTCTTGTGCCTGTACACAGGGACTGCTGAAGCCTGATCTGGCTCATCATGTGGGCGGCAACTTTGGCATCAGAGGGACCAAGGAGCAGAGGAACTACCTCAAGACCGACTACAACTCCCCAGCTGGAAACGTGCCGTGGAAGGATATGATGATCTATTTTGGTTGGTGGCTGACCCACATAATATCCGCGCAGATCCGAACTGACGCCGAGATGTCACTGATCTGACACCGCGTGGCTTGACTTGACATCGAAGTGGACTTGCAACAGGGTATTCTGTACGGATCACAAGGCAGACACAACAGATTGACAACGAACTGACACCGAAGTGACATTGAACTGGCACGGAAGAGACATCTAAATTGAAACACATGCTTCGAACCAAGAATGCATTGTAAGGTAGAAATGCATGGGAAACGTATGCACTTCAAAAGTCGAGAAATGAACTAACATCGAAACGAATAATAACAGATAAATTGCACGTATGTCACAATTACTGGTGTTTAACGAACTTAAGTATATTATTTTATAGACTTTGCTAAACGCATGATTATGAGTAGTTCAAGCCATTTTGCCTAATATGTGTGTATCTAACAGTCAAAAACATTATCTTTTAACAGAGGTTGCGAATATGTCTTATGCTCTCGGCATGGAGAATGGAATTATCCCGGGTTCAAGCCTTTCAGCTTCTAGCGTATTTGACTATTTTCATTCCACCGCTAGAGCGAGATTGAACCTTCCCCGATTAGCACCCTATGCCGGAGCCTGGTCTGCTAGGAGTCATGATGTCACTCCATGGATACAGGTAGAGTTGTCTTTAAACGGAAATCCAGTCCTAATCAAAGCATACTACTCTAAAAGAACGCACTAAATTCAGAGAAGCAGACTAGTGAAATATTGAACGAAATCGGGAATTTGATGTTACTCAACCTATGGGCACTTCAAATTGACTGAATCGGTAATGTTACTATAACTAAATACCGGACTTTGTTCTAAGTAACACACAAACGGACTAAATATTCAATGTTTGAAAATATATGACTCCGAAGTATCTTTTCTCTGTAGATAACCTTCAATAATATGCTATCCACAATATCTTTTGAGTAGTCCCCTAAGACAGAAGGCGCTCTGGGGAAGAACAGAAATTTATGGTATTTTCGTACACGACAAACTGAAGAGTTATCCGTGACAATGTCACAATCCAGTAAATTGCCAATTCGCATAGCTTTAGTGATCACATATTTCAAACACACATAACTTTCTTATCGTTTTTCCGATTTATTTTAAAATTTCGCCATTCTGTTTTTCCTTTTTTGTTACACTTTCATACATTTGAAATTATAACAAAGGTTGGATTGCCCTTTAACAATCCCAACTTCCATGCTGAGTTTACATAAACCAAAAGAATAACGATGCTTTGTTTGATGATCAGTTTTTTGTTTAACCTGACTGCTGCAAAAGCATTGTTATAATGATGATTACCATTCCCAGACCCCCTCCCTCACACAAAAAAGGAAACACCAAAGTATCCTTTCACTGACCTCTCCAATGGAATTTTAGTGTCGCCGATAATCGTTTCTACTTTCAAACTTTAATAAGTCAGAATGTTTCAATTAAACTCAGTTCAAATCAAGAATATTTGTAGTCCGTTTAATTTCATTAATCATTTACGTTATAGTCAGAATAGTATAATTATGCTAATACTAGTCTAAACCTAGACTATATATTATCACTAAATGTACATCGTTGTGTAATAATTCATATCATCCACCACCTTTTCCCACGCATAATAGAGGACCGTGCTAGGAACAAGTATATGTTCCATGCAATACCTCTTTCTTGAAATGTGATATTTATGTGTTGATAACTCATATACCTAGAAAATTCCCTTGTTTTGCCTTGTCAAAGAAAGTGAAGATGGTCAGTGGGTCTAAACATCATCATGTACATGAAATGATAACTTACAGGGTCAGTTTAAGAAACAAATAAAATTTTCACGATTGAAGGCTTTCGGTAATACCATATGGTAGCAATACTGAAGACTGTTTGATATATTCTACCACCCGAAGAACCCGCTAATGGGGCTTTTAGAAGAATAAAAGAAAAGTAAAGGAATGGGAGAGAAAGGGGAAATAAGGAAATATGATGAAGTTTAAGTAAATAAACAACCTACACGATACAATATTTTTGTAATGGTTTTCAGTGCTTGGTTAACAAAAAAGAGGTGAAATAAAATATTGAAAAGTAAGGAAATTGAAAAAGGAAATAATACCTTCACCATACATAAAGCTGTTGTTCAATATTATCATTATTCATTTCATTGATAGGTTGATCTGATTACAACATACCGTATAAATGAAGTGGGTACGCAAGGCCGCGAAGACTTGTTCCAATGGGTCACTAGCTACAAGATCAGTTGTGGTATAGACGGTTTTAATCATCATATAGTAAAAAACAGCTCTACAAAACCTAAAACTGACAAGGTATGTATATCCACTGAGGTATATCTATGGAGGTATCCTGATACAGTGGTTAATTTACATGACTCTTAATCCAAGGGTTGAGGGTTCAAATCCCAGCCTGGTACTAGTTAAAATCCTTTGGCAAGACATTACTCCAAACTTTGCCCTTCTACACCTAAGTGTAAATGACTACCTGGCAAATTGCTGGGGGTAATAATATTTGGGGGACATTGAGGAAGAGAAACGGTCATGCTGATGAGGTTTCGCTGAGTAAACACAATTGTTATAAATGTTATAAGCGTTTGTCCTAACTATGTCCATTCATCACATAATCAAAAGTCAGCTCCGGCCCCAGAATAACAGCTCTAACATGATTGAAGGAAACGGGTGGAACTTAAAAATGGCTCGGTCGGCGGCCGCCGTCTAGCTAGCAATAGATCGCGCTGGTTCGAATTCATCCATATTCAAAGACCAACAGTCTTCCTCAAGTTTGTTATTATTAATCTACTTATCGCCTACGTGAGACAGTAGATACGGCGAGTCCGCACTGACTCTTCAACACCGGGGGTCTATGTCATCTGGTTTTACTCTGCACACTAAGAAATAAAGGTACCAATTTGCACCCTTAGGGGTGCAGATATTTGCTTTAAAAAGCAGCACCCTATATGGTGCAATTCTTTGGGGTGCAAACCTGCCCCCTAGAGGGAGCACATAACCTAGGCAAGGCATCATATTAATTTATCAAAGCGGCTTGGAAAGAGGTCACACGCAATTAGACTTTGAATTTTTGCTTTGCCTCACTATTCATGAAGGCAAAAATAAAAAGGAACCATTACTGGGTTTCGAATCCACTAGTCTAGGATTGTCATACGCTGACCTTACCGATTGAGCTAACGATGGGTTGATAAAACAAGGGTTTGCATGATTATTATAACCCTAACCTTAACCCTTATAAAGTCTGTATAGGAGATGTACCGACTTCAATTTGTTTCAAATGATAGTAAGCTTATTGCTATTTGTATAATTATATTATAAAAAGGTGAAATAGTTTTTACATTTTAACATGTTTAATCATGTCCTTCGAATATAGACAAAAACTTGAGGACATATTCAACTTCAAATTGTTACTGTGAAAGTAAATTTCGTCACTATAAGGTTTGTTCTCGGGCAAGCGACGTCATCTCCCAGCGAAGTATGCCCGTATATATATATGGTTCTAAAATTATATGATTCTATATTTCATTGCCATTAAAGGTGTTCATCGGTAATATTGATCGCAACACTGTGGTGCGCAACACTTTACCTGTTCCCGCGGTGTGTCGTTACGTTCGTCTGGTACCGATCACTTACCATAAACACGTAAGCCTTCGTATGGAGCTCTATGGATATGGTCCTCTCACAGGTATGGAACAAATCAATGCAGCATTTTATGCCATTATAGGATCGATGTCAGAATGATGGATCTTTTATAACTTTTAAACCAATCCTAGTTCGTTATGCAGTGCCTCCACGACCCAAGCCATGTTAGGTTCAGTGCCTATGACAGTGTTTGAATGGTCCATGTAGACTGCACGGTCTACTGCCACCCACTGACTCTGCAGTACAGCTGCTTTCTACAAAGACAGTGACTAACAGAGATCGTCTCTGCTCAAGACTTTATTACGCTTATGGAATTGTGTTTAAGTGTGGAAGAACTTCAATATATATTGTGCTTTTGTGAGTCGATTGAAGGGTGACTGACTTTCACTGTTGGATTGGCCAAACACTGTATTTGATCTTAATAACCTTTTTTTGACTGATCCTTTGAAGGTAAAGACCAGTTTTGGAAACGCCCCCCCCCCCCCTCTCAAAAAATGAAATGGAAGCTCTTATCACCAATCATGTGAAAGAATATGTTTTGACTAATACATGATGGTACAAAAACCGCCTACTAATTGTTATATTTGGTAAATTAGTTTATCTATTTGGACGTGATAGATAGAACGCACATGTCTCGCACGTGTGCGTAGTTCTATATAGTCCTACATCTTTTTGTGTACAGTGCTTGTAACTTTGCGAAGACTGGGCCAAATTTCTTATCATTTTGATGATTCCAGAACCTTGCAGTTCACACCAATACTTATATGCTAGATGATCAACCTTTTCTGATCGATTCCACAACGTTTCTTTCACAATGCAATCGAATGACCATAACTGGTCTTTATCTTTAATGATATTTTGGCGGGTGATCATTATGGCATTGAATGCGCGCCATAGACCTACTGTTTTAGTGGCGTATTCTGAAAAATATTATATTACATTTCAGGATGTGAGTTGTTAGATGTTATATGTCATAACAAACTGCCTAGAATATATATCCCCTATATAGTCCTTCTACTTCTACGTTTATTATTCATCCGAACTTCGACATTTTTAAATATCATGAAAAGGGCCCAATGGGTGTACAATTCATTAATGTAAAACATCATCCTGTAAAAAAATAGGGCTACCAGATTTTCATTCCGGATGAGAATTCTTTCTGATAAACCCCTCCACACAATTTACTGTATACTTCGGAGCTGTCACCACATATTCAGGCAGCAGAGTGGCATGTGAAAGTCAGAGCAAATTCTGATTAAAAATAAGACAGTTATGAATTGGTAACTAGGTGACTTATCTTGCATAGTCCTCTCCCATTTATATATGTATATATATATTTTCCCTCAAAAAGTTTTTAATAATAGATACACCCTTGATATAATTATTGCAAATATGTTTCTACATATGCTTCTTGTTTGGGGGTGGAAAATATTCCGTCATCAATAATTATGATAACGAAATTAAAATATTATGAACAGAGCAAATGGGAGAGGACCTCGCAACATACGCCACATTATTGCCAATTTATGTTTGATTGATCGCAAATTCAAAATGTATAACTTTCTTATTTTTAATAGGAGTTTGCTCAAACTTTAACTGACTATCCCTGCAGGTTCCCCCTGTAAAAGACTTGTACGGTTTGTGTGGTCGTGTGTGCGCATGAGAGTGAGTGTGTATATGCGTGTGTGCGTATGCGTGTGTGCGTGTGTGTGTGTGTATGCGTGTGCGTGTGTGTGTTTGGTGGGTGCTCGTACTTATATGTGCGTTTACGTGTATTTGTTGTGTGTCTGTTAGCTCTTTCCCCCTTTTCCTCATACAACATAGGACAAATATTAACCCGTTATCTATCGCATGTTTTCATATCGGGATGTAGTCGGTCCCGAGTGGCGTTGTACTCCCAAGAAGTGCTACCACGTTGATGCTGGCTTGCGGAACTGGACGGAAGCGTATCACTTTTGTCATGATCTTGAACCCGTGACTACATTAGCAGGTGACAAGCGTCCGTCCCTCCTCTTCATAAATACAACAAAAGAGTACCAGGTCGTGAAGAGGTGCTCGTACTTATATGTGCGTTTACGTGTATTTGTTGTGTGTCTGTTTGCTCTTTCCCCCTTTTCCTCATACAACATAGGACAAATATTAACCCGTTATCTATCGCATGTTTTCATATCGGGATGTAGTCGGTCCCGAGTGGCGTTGTACTCCCAAGAAGTGCTACCACGTTGATGCTGGCTTGCGGAACTGGACGGAAGCTTATCACTTTTGTCATGATCTTGAACCCGTGACTACATTAGCAGGTGACAAGCGTCCGTCCCTCCTCTTCATAAATACAACAAAAGAGTACCAGGTCGTGAAGAGTTATCTTCGTTTGTCTGGGTCAAAAGTGACGACAACTAAATTAACGACGTTTGCCTGGATCAATTGTGACGACAACCAACGCGAAGGGTATTTCATCTGTAATAAAGACATAACTGGACGTGGACATGTTGCACCTGCATGTAAGTGTTGACCTAACATTCCTTTAAATATTTGCAAGAAAATATGCATAAGCATTTCTTAATACTAATACTTCGAGTACTAAATAGTCATATCAAATATATATGCCTATACGTAAACGGGCCAAATAATTAATTGTCAGAAGACGCAGGCCCACACAAGGAGTTAGGAGTTTCCTAATTAATGCGAGCGAGCGATAATGTTAACAAATCATAATAGTGACATTGAACTTTTGTCATTAAAAAGATATTAAAAGGATATTAGATTAGTTGTGATGGCCCAATTTGTATAACATCCTAACATCCAAGCCGATACTTACAAGCAGCATCTATCCTAATATTGTGGGGGTGGAACCCTCTCAACTCCACCCCTCCTACACCTATGATTCTTATTTCGTATTGTTCATGCCTTTGAACAGGAATCTCCTTTGATCGAAACTCGGTAGGCGGTATTATTTTTTTTTTTTTTTTGTATCTTGAAGGTATGCTATCAAAAATACAAAAATCCACCTTTTGACGGGTCCTTTTTTTTTCAATCGTGCTTGGGGTCATCCTCCTCACCTGCGTTGCCTCTGGGTGGATGAGTCGGTTAAGTCGCCGACCATCTGACCATGAAACAGGTAGTACTGGTTTGACGTAGTTACAAGGGAGTTACACGAAGCAGGACAAAATCTGACCGGATTAATTATTACAGTACATTTTGAAATATCGACGAATCATGTCAAAAGTCTGTTTATTATTACGTTTCAATTATAGACAATCTTTATGGATATAAAAAAATTATAGTGCCTAATTATGACAAGATAAATTATGAGAAGTGGTTTCGCATGAAAATGTAAATCGAATATAGGCATTGTTTGCCTTTATTAGTCAAGCACTTTTTGGTATAACCTTACTAAGGGTGTGTCATGGTTGACTTTTCCAATACGCGGTCGGGTTTCTTTTTGATACAGTAGTCATCATCCACCTGTAAAAATTTGATAAGTTTCTACGAACAAAATGATCTAAATTGACATTAATCTTTATCAGTTCTTTGCCAAATGACTCCCACTTTTTTGGCAAAATAATAGTAAGGATTATATTGATAATATAAATGATGATGATGATGATAATGATAATAGTAATAATAATATTGATAATGATAGAGCATTTTTATTAGGACCCAACTCCACTTGACTAATGTAGTCAAAGCGCAATGTTGAAAATTGTGATTTTATCTTGTGTTTTAATTGATCTGTGTTTAGATTGGCAACCGGGTAAACCTGATGGAGGTAGCGATGAGAACTGTGTGGCAATGGATTGGAGAGGCGGTTTCTGGGATGATTTGGCCTGCAATCAAGTTCACGAAACAATTTGTCAGATAGTGCTGAATAATATCTAAAGTTCGCATTAAGACCTCAGTGCCATTGACTTCAAACAGACACAAATAAACAGGTTTGGACCCCATCTTGTAAACGAATGCGATTGATCCAAGTCGATCGCAACATGATATCAATGATGTCAGAGGACTTTTTTTTATTTTTCTTTTGGTCCCCAAAAAATCGCAACGACTCAGCCAGCCGCTGAATAAGCGGGGGGGGGGGGGATAAGAGGACACTTTTTGAGGGGGGGTCTGAAAATTTGACATTTTGCTCCGTTGTGGGGGGGTGAGGTAAACTTTTTTAGGTCAGCCATTGGTATAATATTTTTTTTTATTTTTTATAATTAATAATTAAAAAAAAGGGGGTGGGGGTTCATCCAAAATACACACATTAAAAATACCAAAGGGGGGTTCAACCCCTAACCCCCCCCCCCCCCCCCCCACTGCGTACGTGCCTGTTGATCTTTTATTCAATTCGATTTGCATGAGTGTCAATGAAACCACTCTCGACTGTTATATATAAACCCTTTTTTACAAAGTGTGCGGGTTGAAGGTTCACTCTACAGTGAGGATAAATGAAAAGTAAATATGATAATAATAATAGTAATAATAAACGTTTTTTGTAGAGCGCATAACACATAGCCATGTCTCTATGCGCTTTATGGAACAGAATACAGAAGGAGTGGAAATGTTACACTGTGTTCTGAATTGTGAGATCTAACACATGTTGTCAAATTAATTCCGAGCTTTTCAAATGTTTTTATATTTCTAAGGTGTTCCGGCAAGTTCTATTAATCAGTGGTTGCATATAAAAATGACCTTTCCTCATTTATATGGAAACGAAACGTTCGCATTGACCTTAGGAAATCAACTTTAGTAGCCTATTGTATATCCCATGGAAATCAAATTTCGAATCATGTAATAAATCTGTCATTGTAATCAGTCACAAACAATTTAGGATTTGATATCAAATTAAATGTTAATGTACATTTTGTTGCTTACAAATACATTTGAAATGAGCAGATAGAACTTGATATCGATTTGTAAAAATGACATGAGATTAACATCAAATTGCATCATATTATACTTCGTATGTCTTTGCGTAATGTATATATATTCCTTGTACATTATATAATTCAGTAGTCGAACTGCCGTGCGGTTTTTAGTAGATAACTTTTTTCACTCAAGAATTTCATTAAAAAAATGTTAATGTACCTTTTCTTGCTTAACAGTTACTTTTAAAATGACTAAATAGTTGCTTTGTGGTTTTTAGTAGATATCCTTTTCAATTCAGGATTTAAATAACGAATAAAATGTTAATATACATTTACTTGCTTAAAAGTTGCAGTCGAAATGAAAAAATAATTGTCATGTGGTTTTCATTAGATATCCTTTTCAATCAATTTAATTTAATGTGATTCAATATAATATCGTAACTTCAAAAGTATCTCATGAAGTATAACTCATATAATCTTTAATGCTAAATATATTACTCATTACGAAACGTCGTGATCTTTTAGATTCCTTATTGACCACATTGCGAGACAAACGAATATCACTAGCGATATTATTTTCCATATAATCTTTGTTGAAAATAATAATGGTTTAGAGTACGGATCATGTGATTTTTATGTGACAAATAGGGGTTGTAAAGCTGGCTACATTTGTATTCTCTCAACTGTAAACGTGTTGCTCGGTCACACCGCCAAACCGACTATATTAGACCGACTCTTTAAAATGTTCCTCCATACAGATCTATTCTTAAAAATTCGGGATTATCATTTTTGGTTTTTCTATCGTCGTTAATTGTATCGGTCTCGCCATACTGACTCCATACTGACTCCATGCCGACCCTAAACCGGCGATAAACTATTTTATTGAGTCTGTCTGATCATTTTTATTTTATTGTTCTTTTTGTTTTTGTTTTTCCTCCACTCAACACAGAAAATACGAATTACAATTATCGCGCATAATAATTTTGTTCACAAACAAAAATACAATATAAACTATAAACCCAAAATATGAAAACAAATTAATAAAATAAACAATTATCTGAAAAAGTCACATTATGTTTGTTTGATTTTTAGAAATGAAATAGTAATGTAGATAGAGACTACCTTTGTTCTGAGAGGGGAAGAAAATTAAAGCAAAAAGAAGGTGAAAAAAGAAAAATAGTTAAAGCCCTAGAATCTATGGAATAAAAGGATTTCAGTCTCCCTCTACCCTTCCCTGCAGAAGAAAATATACAACACCCAGTACGAGAACATGGATAGCTTTTGCAGGTCTTAAAGCTTAGTGTACCATTTTTTTAAATTTATAACACAAAAAAGGGATAAATTATTCCATTGATCTAAAATTCCAGATTCAGTTCAGCGTCAGTATAGTTATTTCTTTTTAAAAACACTTTACAAGATGGAGGAAGTTTTGCAACAATTTTCTTTAAGATGTTATTTATTTCAAATCGATCTAAACCCAGTTTTTGAAACTCTTGACAAGATTGTAGATTTCCTTCAGTGTCAACAATATTGTCAGTAAATAAATGTAATGTTTTGTTCGGTCTGTAGTCGGTCTGGTGTCGGTGTGATAAGCCGACTCCAAATCGGCTCATTCCGGCCAATCGAGATACTTCAATGTAATGTTCGGACCGCTGTCGGTCTCAATTGTGTGATTGAGGTGTAAGGAATTGTGGATATTCGTTAAATTTTAGTAGCACGTTTTGAAAGCTCTGCTTTGTAGAAAATGTAGTGATTGTTTTCTTTTGTTATTATACAATTTTACTAGGGCTTTTTATAGAATAGGTGGCATTAATGGCAAGAAATAGCACTGATTTAAAATTCATTATCGATTTATCTTTACCCTTCACATGAGGATTAATGTATTTAAAACATTTATTATCATACACTTAGACAATGTACTTTTTTGTGTGTCAACAACAATATGATTGTCAACAAAATATTAAATATTTGCTGAAGTTTAAATAAAGCACTGTTGCAATATTTTAGTATAAAGTATAACATGTGCTTTTAAGTCACTTAACGTTTCTTTTTCTCCATTTGCATCATTTGCATCATTTCTTATACTATTGTAATGGTTTACCACAGTTTTCTCATCAATCATGAGTGCTTTAAAAATTCAATGTTGATACTTTAGCCAAGATCTTTAAAATTTCATAGGACTGTCTTGCAAATATGAGAATTTGTGTCTGAATCGTAATGCCGTCACGTGATATTGCCTATGGTATGGACTATTCTAAACCAAAGAAACACATATGAAGTTGACAGAGAAAGTGTGACAAGTCACTTTCATCTCCACATTTGCACTGTCACCTCTGACATTTTAACACCGATCTGATTTCAGTGAATGTGTTAGTTTATTGTTCTGCCAATTATAAGATCCCAATAACATGTTGAATATTTGGTAAATTCTTGATGATCACAAATCAACGATAACAGATGGTATCTGACACGAAAAGTGGTATTCTGCTTGTACTAAAGTGTGATGTTAATATTCTTTTTCATATCTAATTAGGAAACTTTTTGGATCTTCAGCTAATATGTTGAAATTATTTTATTTGTACAGTTAAAACCATTCATGTGTACTTTATGGTGGACTAAAAGTTTATTTCAACTTGCATGTTCTTATATTTGCCACACACATCGCACATGAATAGACGATTTGTGATATGCGACAAAAATGGATTATTCTCACTTGTTTGAAAGAGATTTGCTCACTTATTACGTGTACCAACTATTTTTAAAGTATGATTATGGTTTTCCTGTGGAAACTTTTACGCTTATTTGATTAGATGATCTTGGCAACGTTTGGTGTCTCCAGATTGCCTTAAACGAGAAAACCGCTGAGTTTGTATTATTTACAGCAACGAAACGAAAACTAAAGGGCTTCTGAAATCTTTTCTTTAGTAAAATGGTTATAAAAGATGAATTTGAAACTTAATATGCTTTACTGAATTGAATTTTAGTATTTCTGTGTAATGGTATAAACAAGCATGAAAAAAAAAATTGTACGATTTTAGGCAGTGGGAATTTGAGCCGGTTTCGGAATATACATGAATGAGCATAAAATGGTAACGCATTAACTAATTTCACATCTACTTTCGGTATATAGTTTTAATAAAGATATATCACATTAATGCACTAAATACCATGTGTCGTGTGTACTTCATTTTGTGGTGCTATACCACTTGTGTAATTTTAGCCATGTGTACTTTATATTTCGAAATTGAAGTTTGAATTTCAAATTTAATTTGATGTTTTTCTTCATTCAACATGATACAAATGAAATAAACCTAATTTACTAAATGATACCCATCATAATGCACTAAACAAGCAAATAATTACGTAACAGAATGTACGCAATATAGATATGTGATGTACATATTAAATCATAATCAAATAGCACTGGAAAACAGACTGATTGAGAGTGTAATATATTCAATTCAATTCATTTATTTCCACAAAAGTCATGAAAACAGCCGGGTAAAATAACAACGCGGAAAAAATCGGAATACTACAATAGTAACATAAACATGCAATAAAGAACGATACGTACTAATTATGATGATTGAGTACATGTGGGGGGACTAGCAAAGTTTAGTATATATATTTATATATATATATATATCCCTTGTGTAATTCATCAATTTAGGATACACACATGACAAATGTTATATGTCAAAGGAAATGTTTAAAGAGAAACCCAACCTAGTTTTGAGAAAGCTCTAATTTCTCAACTCAACTTTCTTCCCCTAAAACAATGCTAATTAAAATTAGAACAAATCCGTGAATACATCATTACCACCGCATCAGGTTATATAACATGATAATATGATTTTACTTCTTAATAAGTATAATCTATGATATAAAGTATAAAACGTATAAATTAACCGTGCTTAGTCCGTAATAGATTTATTCGTTATTTCTCATCAATAAACTTCAAAACCAAATGTAAACCATCAAATTGCAAAAGCCTTGTCTTTTGTATAAATGCACAGAGCACAATCCCAAAATCAATTGAAGCATTTTTGAGACATAAACTCATCCAAAATTCACCAAAGATAGACACCGCTGTGTCACTGTGCATGCATTCCGTGCGCTCATCCGCAGAGATCTGCTGCTAAACATAGTTCAGAACAGAGCAATAAAGAAAATCTTCTATTTTACGATTAAATATATACAACACTCGGAATGGAATATCAGTTGCACTAAATATTAACAAACTACATTGCATAAACAATTTTTCCATTCGATTTCATGCGATATATACTGAGAAATAATGAAAGTTTAACATAATTTTGTAAGCATCTCAATAATTCTCAATAATGGATTCAAATGTGAAGCGCTCGTATGCAAATCAGTTATACGGTATAGATCGACTTTGCACTGTATTCTCTTTTATGAATGACGCGCTTGAAAATAGCAGTCGATGCCTCATTTACATTCATTTACAATACATGAAGTGATTAACGGTAATCTGTTCTATTGTCAAGCAGAATTACAAAGAAAATTAGGATTGTAATAAAGTCTTAGAGAAGACGAAAATTTTAGGAATCCAAATCCTCAAGTAATTTTAAGAAACAAATTAATGATCACGTCAGGCCTCTCATTACGTCACGGCCGCGCGGGGTCGTTACTATATATACAATTCAACCAGGTAATAATAACATAATGAATGCAATAACTACACATGTGTGAAAATAGCCAACATTGTGACAAATGCACCTACTATGTGGAACAAGCTCCCAACAAACCCAGAGAAAAACACAAGCAGAACCGTCTCATTACGAAAGTCGGTCAGGAAGCCCATTCAAACAAGATAGCTGCTGCGACTGAAAAGGCACGATCGCCATATGTTTGAGTGCAAGTGGTCGGAACAGAAAGTAAAGTTTTACGTGAGGAACGTAGATTTCTACTAGGTACATATGGAGTAATAATATAAAAAAGATAAGATGGGTATTTGTGAAAGATTACTTTGTGGCACAACATTATAACTTTATAAATAATTTTATCTACTATGGGTAACCAGTGAAGGCGTGACAACATGGGTGTAATAGGGTCCCCCCCCCCCTTTGCGCGTCTTTCAGCACTGTTTTTGCACTATTTACAGTTTACTCCTTCTCAGCAAAGTAATAAAAGGAGAGAATTGCATAAATCGATCCCAGAAGAATCACATGAGTGGATCAGTTTCTTAGTACTTAGAAAATTCGTTATCTGAACTTTTTACAGACATTACACGGTCTCTAAGTTGTAAATTTGATCCATACATACTCCCAGGTTACTCGCCATTGATGTTTCTGGGACATTTAAATCACCAACCGTTAAACAAGCAGGATACAAAGAAGTATCGAACCTGGATGAAAAGTGGATAAGCTCTGTCTTTGGGGCAGTATAATGCCTGAAATATGAAGGCACTTAGAAGAAAAAAAAATTAATAAGTGTTACTTTTATACTCGACAAACAGTTATCCGTCACTACGTCACAATCCAATGAAAAAAATGTCCATTTGTGATACGCAAATTTCCAACATTCATGAACTTTTGGATTATTGGGTTGGATTGCCCATTAACTTGCCTCACAACAGCGCCCTCTCCAATACAATAACAGGCCGCTACTAAAACGCACCTAGGTAAGTTTACCTTGTCGTATATTCTACGAGAAATTATTCATCGGCATTACTAGAACCAAATATTACAAATTGAGCAGCTATCTTTATGGGCTTTTATATATGGCTTATCTTGGATATTGTCTGACAAACTTAACTAGGCCAAGGTATGAATATTTTTAATTTTTTACGCGAGGGTGTAGTACAGGTATACAATCGCACCAGTTAACATAAAATTCTACCCCATCCCCTAATGACATCTCCTCTCAATTATTTTCCTGAATGTTCAAGACATCAAGGCGATATTGGTCAGTGAGGATAACAGAATCTTCCTCCGTTGGTGGATGAAAGATGAACTTTCTTTCCTGAAGTCTGTCTTTGATGCCTGGTCCCAGCCTTACCTCAGGTAACTCTAGACGGTAAACGACTCTGGATTGGATCAAAGAGAGTGAGAAGGGGAGGAGAAGGAGGAGGAGGAGGAGGAGGAGAAGGAGGAAGAAGAAGGAGGAAAAAACGATAGGAAGAAGAATAAAAAGAAGGAGAGAAGAGGGGGAGAGGAGGAGGAAGAGAGGAAGAAAAAGAGCAATAAGAAGGAGAGGGAGAAGGAAAAGAGAAGAAGAAGAGGGGTAGGGGGACGAGAAAAAAGAAAATTATTATTATTAGAAGAAATCCTTCTAGACATTTTTAGTGATAAAGGCATTGTGCATTGATGAGAGACTTTTCTAATCAAACCAAATTGATAAAAGGACAATCCAACCCTAGTAATAATTGTATTTATATAAAAGCAGAAAAGCCAAGAAAAACAGAATGGCGAAAGTTTATAATAAATCGGATCAATAATATTTAAAAAAGCTATGAGCGTTTGAAATAAATTATGAGAGCACTATGTCTATGCGAATCTCAAATTGGCGGGAAGTGGATTGAGACTTAGTCGTGTACACAAAATTAATACAATTTTGTTTTCTTTTTTTGTCCTTAGTGCCTTCTCCTTTGGGGCACTACTCATAATATATCATGGATATCGTATCATCATACGTTAACTTTTACACATCTGCTTTTCTGATTTTTCTGCTCTCTTTAGTAGCAGTTTACTATTAAGGCTGGATTGTATGGTGGGCCAGAAGGGACATCGCGAATCGTGAAACCGCAAATGTCGTCGTTAACTATTCGCGATGTCCATTCTGGGCCACCATAGGATTTCCCATTCAAGATATTAGGAACATGGTAAGAAAACAGATAAATTCAAGCGAACCTACCTTGGGTTATCATCTTGAATACGAGTCTTGATATCCGAGAGAACAGCTCTAAAATTCTTAATGCATATCTTCGGGTTCCAGAAGCCCTAAATACAATGAAAGTGAAAAAATGTATAACAGGACTTTTTAAACAACGTCACATAATGAGAAAATCAAGGAGAGTAAGAGTTTTCGTAGATGGGCTGTTAAACTAAACAAAATATATAGAAGGGAGTCTTTCGTTTAAAAAATGAATCACCGTTATTTCGTATTTTGTGTGTAAATGACTGAAGTACTATACATTAAAATAATAATTTACACTTTCTACTGTATGATGATTAAAGAACTTACATCTGACATTTCTGGAAGCTGCTTGACCTCAAACGTTTTCACCGAGGTGATTTCATGCCTCCTGTCATCTCTCATACCGCATAACACCTCAGGGATGCCTGCTATGTAGGCCTGAGACCACCACTCCAACGTCTTGTATCTGTTGGAAGAAGAAAAAAACTACCGTCGAAGAAGTAGCGAAAGAAAATCCAAATGTCCTGTAACACAAAGGGGTGCGATTAATGGCAAATTTGAAATAACGGTTCTAATGGCTTGATAGTCAGCCTTGTTAACACTATGTGCATGCAATGCTGATCTAGATTGGCCATTATCATTATGCAATTGATTAACGGAAACTCACTTTTTGAAGTTGGTATTGCCAACCAGATGGGCCTTCCTACTTCTGATGCACACATAGTTTCCTGGTGGTGTCTGAATCGAGTCTATACGTTCTGCCTGAACGTCGGTACTGAGAATAAAACTGTGATCACCAAGCTGTCTCTTCATCACGACTACGTACGTTGCATTAGCGTTTACTGGTTCGTCAGCGGTAGGCACTCCTCCCTCATCAGCTGAGGAAGGAAAATATACAGTGCGTCCCAGAAGAAACCGAGAATTATCGATGTTTTATCATAACTTAATCACAATTATAATTGATAAATGACACATATTTGGAAAGCTTAGATACTCCTCTTTTTCAGACTGTACACTTTCATTAAATTAATAAACACTTTTAAGTCACTGTACTTATAGCACTATTAATCTAATACAATATTATATCCACTACCTCACTATAACTGCGAATTTTCTCTCCCTATTTCTTTCTCTAAATCATTCTCTATTACCTCCTTTCTGTATTCTATTACAATTTAAATCAGGATTTGATAAAAAGGACGTAGCCTAAAAAATCTATTTCTAAAAGGGCAGTCTTTCCTTTGGCACTATGGGTTACCTGAGGCAGTCTATGGTCTGTTCTCTTCCTCTCAAGTTCTTTTCCTCTGTTTATCAATTTCTGACATATGCCACCGCAAATGGAACTTGGTACTTCTTAGTCCGCTTCAGACATAAATACATGAACTATAAAGAGCAAAATTGATTGAGAGCATTAATCATTGGCTTACTGCTTGTGATACTCGTTGCAAACTTCCTCCCAGCGTATTTCATCTCACTTAGCTCGTATCGTGCTGGCGTCGTTGCGCTCGACCGTTGGTATTTGCGAGGGCTTGATTCGATGTAGTAAGTTCCATTACAGCGTCTAACAAGGATCTCCAAACGATCGATGCATTCACATGCCCGAAGGAGAAGACTGAATACTTCTGTACTCCCGACGAAGTCAACGTTAAGTCTAAATTAAACAGAAAGAGAAAGTAATAAGACTGTCCAAATGAATAGAAAAGGAACCTTGAAAAGGATATTTTAAAAACTAGTTCAAGGTGTTGGTACTTGATAGGAAATTGCTCTCAAAGAAAGCAAATAAATTATAGAGGCGAATTGGTGTAAGTATGAACGAAATTGAACAAACCATAAGAAAATTATCAATTTTAGAAAATTTGTAATCACTATACGTTAGGGAATTACAACTTGGCGCAATCGGCAGTGTAGCAGCTAGTGCCGCAGTGACGGACAACTATCCATCCCATCTGTTCCAATGCCAAAATTTACTAAAATCTTATTTCTTCGACATTGATTACCCAGGATGGTCTTTTCTGTTTAGACAACCTATGATAGTATGCTATCCATAATGATAGGAGACCCTATACTCTAAAAATAGAGTGCAAAATCGCTGTTTAACAAAGTTGGGTAAAGTATTACCCAACCTTGTGCCAAACACCAAGTCCCTTCGAAATGTCATTACACTTGCCATAGTGTCATATCAAAATTCGACTGCGCGCATTTCCGGGGTAAGAAAGTAACGATGCAGATTAATATTTGAACCACGCGTTGGGTAAACACAAGTTTTGACACCTAAACGTTGGTATTATGACACAACTGATGTTAAAAACTATGATTGAAGCGCTAGCGTGGTCGGTCGTTCCGAATTAGCTGTTCATTGAATTAATCGTGTTCAAGATCGACAGAGGATGGACGACTTTGTTCGAAATAGACTACGATCATGCACTTGTGTCTTTCCGCAGCATTTATTTGCATGAATGCGTGTAAAATTTCTCAATATGGACATGAAATTCCTAAGCGAAAGACTGTCTAGCCAAGAGAGAGAGAGAGAGGTCTGCTACTTATACACTACATTACATATAGCATGTACTTTTCCAGCCAACTCCTCGGACAAATTTTCTTTTTTATCCAAATCTGTGTAAAAATAAAAAATCATACAATAAGGTTGGGTTAAAATTTTACCCAACTTTGGGGTAAAAAATTACACAAGAACAAAGTAAACGAGTACCCGGGATGAGTTGGGTAAAAATTACCCAATGTTGTGTCAAAAAGGGAACATGGTTGTCGTTGGGTAACATTTTACCTTTTACATTGGGTCAAATATATTGCACATCAGTTGGGTAAAACATTAAACATTTGCTGGGTAAATTTTTACCCAACCACCCCTGTGTCAAATTTTACCCAACAAACATGCATGTTCCCTTTTTACCCTCGTAAAGTGTAAAATTTTACCCAATATTGGGTATCTTTTTTTTAGAGTGTAGACGCAACGTACTATAGCCTCATAAATAATCAACATAACAAAAATAGTACGCCATAGCTAAAACGTAGTTTTGTAGGCCCACATCTAGACCGTTATCGTCAATATCTGCATTCCCCCTCTAAAAAAGCAATTGTCCATTAGTATGCCACTTAGCGGTCATGCGGATTTTGTTCCACCCCCCCCCCCCCCTCATTACGCGATTGAAAGCCTATACAAATTACGGAGACATTGCAGAAGTGTCGTCATGTTCGCGATAACGCTAGTGCAGAATGTGAACGAAACATATCATCTACATCAAGCCATTCAACATTTAAAACATGTAATGGTTGCCTGAAGTAATGCAAAATATTAATGAAAGACATTAATTAATGATTTCTTCCGCCTTGACCTAGCATCCGATATTTGGCAATTTTAACAAAACCACTCCCAGATCATTGCGACAACCATCACCCACATATTATGTCAACAATACTCAACACAACATTTTAATTATAAAATACCACGCATGGATGCTCAATCTCAGCAACGTGTGGCTAGTGATTACTCAGTTATTGCGATGGATTTTACCCGACCAACATTGGTAAACATAAAATGCAATATTTTGTTAATGACGTCAGGTACTTTTTCACCAACGATATTATTCATAACAATGACAATTCAGTTATTACAATGAGTTTTACCCCGCCATCATTGGTAAACATAAAATGCAATATTTTGTTAATGACGTCAGGTGCTATTTCACCAACGATATAATTCATAACAATAAATTGACATCCATGTGGGTGGAGCCCACTTAGGGCGAGGCCCTGTCTCTGTTTCAGTAACAAATGCGATATATTTATATATGTATTTGTAACTTATTTATTTAAAGATACTAAAATATATTTCATTTATGCGAAACTTCACCCCAGAACAGAACCAACCTATATAAAATTTGCGCTCTGGCAGCCAGTAATCTACTGGTCCCAGTAACAACTGGTATTTTATTTGTCCGACTTCAAACTGGTATTTCTACTGGTTTTAACTAGTATCAGTTGAGACCAGTAGATACCAGTTAGGATTCCTTACCGGTTTCAACTGGTATTAACTGGAATTTTGCCCCCACACTCTCTCTCTTCAGCTTAAAGCAAAACATTAATATTTCTTTCTCTTTCATCATTTGATGATACAGATATAAAATTGTGTGGAAATGTGTGGAAATATATAAATTAACTTATTATAAAAGATCTAGTCAGACACGTTTTTTTACTTTGTGTTCGTTAAAAGTAAGGCAGTTTATTTGGCCTGGTGTTTGTGCCCCCTGTACCTATTGTCCCTCGCCCCCCCCCCCCCCATTTCTAAAATTCGAGGAAAATATACATACACTGTAAAAAAATAATAATCGAAATAACTCAATAAAATTGAGGAAAAGAATTGTCTTATTTTTATTAAGTAAATATTACCTACGGCATCTTAAGTAGAATTTACTTATTTTGCTGAATAAATTTCTACTCAGTAAATCGAGTTACATTAACGTAAATAATTTAAGTATTGTAATCATTTTAGATAATTAAAAAAAAAGCTATGATAGGATTACATATTGCACGATTTGGTACCCATCTAATCTAACAAGTAACATCCACTAATCATTCACTACTTCTATTTAAGATTAATCACTAATCACTAACACTACTTCTATGTAAGATTTACATACGCTTCAATTCGACACATATTGAATGGCTCCAAATTTTATATATACTTGATCGTAGCATCTTAAAAGGAAAATTGGTTGACAATTTCCTGAAATATCAAGTTTTGATTTGTTTTGAACTGGGTAACAATTAAAAATTGTCTTGTCTTTGCTTAGCCATGTTAAATGAATTATTAAATGTTTTAAAGTCCTTAAATTTTCATTCAACCACAAAAAAGAATTGTTTTATTTAAAAAAGAGTTTAATTTGGTCTTAATGAATATTCATAAATTATGTAAATATTTCTATTACGCACTGCATCGGTCCTTACTTTAAAAAGATAAGAATAATCAACATAAATTGTTTGAGTAATACGTATAATTTCTGATTTTGAGTTAAAATTACTAAATTAATACAAGCTGAAATTACTTAAAGTTTTTATGTATTTGATTTTACTTAAATATTCCACGTATGTTCTACTAAATTGAAAGTTTGAGTTAGCAAGACTTAAATTTAGTGCGTAAGTGGCAAAACTAATGTTTTCAAGTAAATTCTACATGGAAAAAATACGTAAAAATTACCAATGAACAAATTATTTTTTACAGTGTACACTGGACGGTTCTAGCACAACTACCCCATATAGGGCAACCACCCTCTAAGACGACTTTCCCAAGGGACAATTATCCTCTAGGACTATTACCCCCAGCTAACTAGCCCCTAGAACAACCACTCCTAGGACGATTATCCCCTGGACAAATACCCCCAGGCAACTACCCCCTACACACTAAGAAAAAATGGTGCAACTATGCACCTTTAGGGGTTCAAACCGATGCAACAATAGCAGCACCTTTAGGGTTAAATCCTGCACCCTTTTTAAAGGTGCAATCCTGCACCCTTCAAAAGGGTGCCAGATTGAACCTTTTGGGGGAAATGTTAGTACCCTTTATGGTTCAATCCTGCATCTTTAGGGGTGCAAACCGAGGCAACAATAGCAGCACCTTTAGGGGTTAAATCCTGCACCCTTTAGGAGGGTGCCAGAATGCACCTTTTAGGAGACATGTTAGTACTCTTAATGGTTCAATCCTGCTCCTTTAGGGGTGCAAACCGATGCAATAGCAGCACCTTAAGGGGTTCAATCCTGCACCCTTTAAAAGGTGCGATCCTGCACCCATCATCGAGGAATACTCGTGATATTTGCTCGTACACATATACATATTAAACATGCATGATGTTTCTTGGTTAGTAAAAATATAATCAATATATATATTGCTAAAACGTGAATGTAATTGTAACATGATCAGACAAAATAATCTATTGGTTAATGATTGCCTAAGGAAAATAAAAATCACATAATTGATGTGCATTGTCATAATTTGCTTAACAAATCATATGATAAATGTATTTTTATGTGAATACGTGGAAAGTAATCATGAATATGCATGCGATATGCAAACATTTATTTTGCACCTTTAAGGGTTGTTAGGGTTCATTTTTGTGGGAAGGGTGCAAAATCTTATATTGCACCCTTTTTTGAACCCCTTTTCCTTTAATAGGGTTCATTTTTATGTAAAGGGTGCAAACTCTTATTTTGCACCCTTTTTTCTTAGAGTGTAGGACAACAACCCTCTATCACAACTACCCCCGGTATTAGTTGTCCGGGGGTAGTTGTCCCAGAGGGTGGTTGTCCTATGGGGGCAGTCGTCCTAGAGGGTGGTTGCCGTAGGGGGTAGTTTTCCTAGAGGGTTGTTATCCTAGTGGTGGTTATCCGGGTGGTTGTTTAGGGGGTAGGTGTCCGGATACAACATTAAACATTCATGTTTCTAACTTACTTTCTAGTTCCTCCTCGTTCTGTTTCTAGAATCTTCCGCTCAGTCAACTCTTGCATGTTATCATGGATCCAATCTTGAACTGACGATAAGGATGCGTACCTAACTTTGCGTTGATTCTGAGCGATGTAATCGTCGATCCCGTCACGCAGGTCGAATTGTAGATGGTCATTGACGGTTTCGACGAGAAAGCGACGTTGACTGGAATCGTTCTGGTAATTTCCCTTCTCATCGATAGAGAAGGTCCCGAGAACCTCTATATCATGTATATCGGGGCTATTACTAGCCATTTCCCCCTCTTGATTTCTCACAGATTAATAGTTTCTCAGTAATTGCAAAATATCAACACAATCACTTTACAGATTTTAGCCAGTCCGAGGTTAAAATATATTTGAACCACTTTCCCTCGCTCTATGATGTCTCAAACTCAGCTTTTCAGCAATCACAAAATATCAGCGCAGTCATTGCGTGAAATGACAAACCTTTTCGACAACAATATGACTTTCTAACAGCGCTCAAAATACACGGGGGTGATGGGCGATTCGCCCCCGTGAGCCACACAATCGCCTCTGTCAGAGTGCTCACGGGGGCGATTGCAAAATTAAAAATCGCCCCCGTGAAATATAAATAAATAATAAAATTAATAACAAATATAAAATAAAGATTATCCTTTTTGTTATAACTTTCACACAATATTGAGTTCAACTTTCAAACCTTAAACCAATTAAATGGAACTATGGAAGTTATATTTTAAAAGCGTGCAGGATTTCTCGCTCGAATTTTTCGATGTCTAGAGGCTGCCATATTGTAAAGAAATAAACGCCTTTTTACCCGCAAGATTGCGCTAGGCTATATTAGGCTTTATATTATCACATGTTTGTCTTTGTTTATATTATCTTATTATGTTTATCAATTTTCATGTTATCACATGTTTATCATTGTTATACTATTGTTATATTGATACTATGTTGTAAATATGTTTGTACTCTCATACCCCGAGAGGGGGTCGATAGAGTCAATAAAATCTTACAATCTTACATATTATATCACCATATGAGGCAATATTGAGTAGTCATGGGAGTGTGTTATATATACAAGCTCCTCCCCCCCCCCCCCCCACACACACACTCTCCCTTCATCCTCAAGCCTCAAGTCTGCAATACTGCAATACATTCGTGTGACAAATTGTACACATTATACCCAAGCGGGGAGGGACTTGTCAATACTTTCTCTTTAAACGTTTGCCCTCTTTCCTCTCACCCAGTAATTCTACAAAAGTGTTTGTAAATCTTGAGCTCTTCGCCCTACAAAGGATTTACCCGTAAAACATCATGATAACATTTCTATTAAAAAGGGACAGGAAGGAAGTGCCTAGCTAGTTTCTCTTTAAGAAAAAATTGCAATTGAAAACCGTATAAATTACAAATACACACTACTTCCGCGTTGTGTGCAAGGTAACAAAGTTCACAATATGTTTTCCATGGTCGTACATAATATGTTCTCATTCGATTAAGATAATATTGAGTAGTCATGGGAATGGATTATGCAATGTTATTACATGTTATTGTCACAAAATACATAACTATTTTTGGCCGGATGGTTGATTATGAAGTAAATAATAGAAAGGATTATGTTTAGGTTGAGGTTGAGGTTTTGGAACAATGAGGTTTTGTTAATATGGTGGTGACTCAGTGTAATGGAATTTTTGGAAATGTGCAGATTGCCTTACGGCATGAATGTGATGGTATATCTAAGAGGCTAGGGCTGGGAATCCCAGGATTGTTGACTTCTTTAATCGGGAACATTCTCATTCTTATTTACCTCCTTATACAGGAACTCCACTGTGCACTGTATTTGATTAGCATGCATTCATGTCTTCATTATTAGCAATAAAACTGATCGAGTGGTTTAAGGCGCTGGACTGGAGATGCGAAGGTCGAGGTTTCGAATCCCGACACGGCACTAATATCCTTTGGCAAGATATTAACCTGCACTTGCTACTCTCCACCCAGGTGTCAAATGGGTACCCGGTAGGATGCAGCCGTCATTGTTGGTCAAACAGTTTGTGAGCGTCAAGTAACGCCCGGCTGGAATGCTCCCCAGGGAGTGTAGATTGTGCACACAATGGCCCGATTTCACAAAGGAGGTTTGTCGACAAACCTCCTTTTGTTTCGTCAAACCCCCTTTTGTGTTTTACAAACCAGGTTTGTAAAAAAAACGCGTCAAAACGCGTCATATGACGTACATAAACCTCGGTTTGTCGACTAACCTCCTTTGTGAATTCGGGCCAGTGTGTGCGGGCAAGCACTGAATCCAATGGCCGGGGTAATAGTATATTTGTAAAGCGCTTACAGACATGTGTATTAAGCGCTATATCAAAATTAAATATTATTATTATTATTATTATTATTGTTTATGAACTGCAACTGCAAAGTGTGACATTCAAACTGTATCTTGGACTTTGTAGAGAGAGCAATAATAGAATATTGAAAGTATTCCTGATAATATATTGATCACAATATAGGGGTGTATACCATAATGTCTAAAATTGCGTATTTTGCGTAAGGTTTCCTTTTGTAGGTGTCCCTTTTTCAGAAAGTGCCCTTTTTGGCGCCCCACCTACTTTGTAAGACGCCCCACTGCTCCTGAGCACAATGATAATGAAAGGTAACGGTCTAGAAGGGGCATAACTCTGACAAGCAAGTGATGAAGGAGGAAAAAAGGAAGAAGAAAAGAAAGAAGAAGAAGAAGAAGAAGAAGAAGAAGAAGAAGAAGTAAAAGAAGAAGAATGAACACACATTTTTTCGTCATACTGACTGTATTTTTATCGGAACGTTTATTACAGCTGAACAGGATTATCATACTAAAACTTAAAGTGACTCGGTGACATTGTTGAAGGTTGATTTTAAAAACTGCCTAATTTTGGTATGAAATGTTACTTATTATTATATTCCTTGTACTGTACAACCCTCTAAAATGCACAAAAATCCTGACAAATTTTCAAACCTCAAAGATATTTATAGTTTTCTTTGAAGGCGCCACTGTGCCATACCCTCTAATAGCAAATTCTCCCAACCGTTTTTGAATTTTCCCAACCGTTTGTCCATGAAAATGAGACATAAGACAGGCTTTTAAAATCTGTCAACACTTAAACGTCTGGAATGGTATATAAAGCCAATTCATTGCTTTTTGATGATTTACATTTACCTCACATGTAATAAAATTGTAATAATATAGTTGGGAGAATCAAGGAATCGATCAGATCAGTTTTTTTTCCAATTTCTATCATTATAATAATGGTCTCTTTACCTTCAAACTTTCAGATTATCTCTAATTGTACATCTAGCATTGAAGTCTCTACCTTAGCAACAATTTCTCTCCTCTGAACAATGTTGCCAAGTCCCTTTAAGATATTTTGGTACCAGGAAGAATCAGACGAGCATAGTGCTGACCATGGTTACCATATTGTTCACACGTATTGTTTACGGTATAAATTCTTGAAATGGTTATCGGAAAGTGCAAACACAAACCCAACGTAGTAAGCTACCAAGTCAATATCTATTTTTACCAATACCAATAGCTACCAATAGTTATTATACAAATTGGTTATATTTGAAACTACTGAAATTAAGTCATCGTCTTCAGTTTGCATTGAATGTTATAATTATATATCCCTTGTGAAATTCATCAATTTAGGATACAAAACATGACAAATGTTAAATCTCAAAGGAAATGTGATGTCTTTAAAGACAAACCCAACCTAGTTGTGAAAGAGTTCTATTTTCTCAACTCAAGTTTCTTCCCCTAAAACAATGCTAATTAAAATTAGAACAAATCCGTGAATACATCATTACCACCGCATCAGGTTATATTATACAGTTATTGACTGGCAGGGGGTGTAATATAACATTATTTGGACTGCTGAAGAGAGTTATATTTCCCAAGTGGTTATATTTTCCCGAAGCGCGCAGCGCTGAGGGAAAATATGGTCACGAGGGAAAATATAACTCCCTTCAGGTCCAAAGAATGTTATATACCCCCTGCCAGTCAATAACTGTTATATTAGATAGCCTTGGTTTTTTTTTTTGTAGGGGGGGGGGGGGTCCATTTTTTTTTTGCCCCCAATTTTTTTTTTTTCGGGGACAGTCAAAATTACGGAAAAATAATCTGTCGAGATAACCTTACAACAAACAAAAAATTATAAAAAAAATTTTGGGGAAAAAAAAAAAAAAAAAATCGAAAAAAAAAAAATTCTTACCCAAAAAAGCATTTTTTGGGAAAAAAAAAAATTATTAAAAAAAAAAATACTCAAAAAGCATTTTTTGGGGAAAAAAAAAATGTGGAAAAAATAATTTCTAGGGAAAAAAAAAAATTAATGAAAAAAAAATATTGAAAAAATAAAATGACCCTCGATAATGGTGTAATGTGTGTAATTGGTGACATACATTCCTCAAGAGGGCGACATGCATTGATTAAAAATATATTCATTTCACCAGCCGGTAAAATATAACACTGAAAAGTGACCGGCCGGGAAAATATAACAATTTGGATCCTCGCAATTGATATCACGTGACGAGCTCTGGACCAATCACATCTCGGCATCTGTCTAAGCTATCTAATATAACATGATAATATGATTTTACTTCTTAATAAATATAATGTATAATATAAAGTATAAAAAGTATAAATTAACCGTGCTTAGTCCGAAATAGATTTAGTCGTTATTTCTCATCAATAAACTTCAAAACCAAATTTAAACCATCAAATTGCAAAAGCCTTGGCTTTTGTATAAATGGACAGAGCACAATCCAAAAATAAATTTAAGCATTTTTGAGACATAGACTCATCCAAAATTCACCAAAGACAGCCACCGCTGTGTCACTGTGAATTCCGTGCGCTCATCCGCAGAGATCCGCTGCTAAACATAGTTCAGAACAGAACAATAAAGAAAATCTCCGATTTTACGATTAAATATATACAACACTCGGAATGGAATATCAGTTGCACTAAATATTAACAAACTACATTGCATAAACAATTTTTCCATTCGATTTCATGCGATATATACTAAAAAATAATGAAAGTTTAACATCATTTTGTAAGCATGTCAATAATTCTCAATAATGGATTCAAATGTGAAGCGCTCGTATGCAAATCATTTATACGGTATAGATCGACTTTGCACTGTATTCTCTTTTATGAATGACGCGCTTGAAAATAGCAGTCGATGCCTCATTTACATTTATGTACAATACATGGAGTGATTAACAGTAATCTGTTCTATTGTCAAGCAGAATTACAAAGAAAATTAGAATTGTAATAAAGTCTTAGAGAAGACGAAAATTTTAGGAATCCAAATCCTCAAGTAATTTTAAGAAACAAATTAATGTTCACGTCAGGCCTCTCGATACGTCATGGCCGCGCAGGGTCGTTACAATATATACAATTCAACCAGGTAATAATCACATAATGAAAGCAATAATTAAAAAAATGTGTGAAAATAGCCAATATTGTGAGGAATGCACCTACTATGTGGAACAAGCTCCCAACAAACCAAGAGAAAAACACAAGCAGAACAGCCTCATGAAGTCCTTGAAAACAAATAAGTTTTCAAGGCCCTCGCGAAACCCTCAATGCCCGTGACCTCCCAAAGTCGGCCAGCAGCACAAGATAGGCGATCGCCATAATGTTTGAGTACAAGTGGTCGGAGCAGAAAGTAACATTTTACGTGAGGTACGTAGATTTCTACTATAGGTACATATTATATAAAAGAGATAAGAAGGTTTTGTGAGAGATTACTTTGTGGCACAATATTATAACTTTAAGAATAATTATATCTATTATGATTAACCAGTACAGGCGTGACAACATGAGTGTAATGGCATCTCGCCCCTTTGCAAGTGCTACAAGTCTTGCAGCACTGTTCTGCACTATTTGCAGTTTTCTAATATTTTTCTAAGCCAAGCCCAAAAGGAGAGAATTGCATAAATCGATCCTAGAAGAATCAAATTAGACTAGGCCAAAGTATACATTTTTGTTACGCGTGGGTAGAACAGGTATATCACTGTGAAAAGGTTGGGCAATATTTTCCACATGTTGTGCCAATAGTCAACCCAACCATCTATTGGGCAATATTTTGTAATTGTTTCGTATTTCGCCCAACAGCTGGTCAAGATTTTCCCAACAAGTGGGCTACCGTAGTCGGGCAGTTGAGGGGTCATTCCTTTGCCCAAATTTCGGTCCATATACGAAACAATTATGCACGTGTGAAGTAGGGTACTTAAGTTTACCAATACTACTGGGCAAAATGTTGCCCAATAGATGGTTGGGCTGACCATTGGCACAACGTTGGGCAAAGTGTTCGAAAAATATTGCCCAACCTTTTCACAGTGAACGAGTGCACCAGTCAACATCAAATAATAACCTCTCCCCTAATGACATCTCTTCTCAATTATTTTCTTGAATGTTCAAGACATCAAGGCGATATTGATCAGTGAGGATGACGGAGTCTTCCTCTGTTGGTGGATGAAAGATGAACTTTCTTTTCTGAAGTCTGTCTTTGATGCCTGGTCCCAGCCTCAACTCAGGTAACTCTAGACGATACACGACTCTGGAGGAGGGGGAGGAGGAAGAAGAAGATGAAGAAGGAGGAGGAGGAGGAACAAGAACAAGAACAAGAACAAGAACAAGAACAAGAAGGAGAAGAAGAGGGGGAGGAGGAAGTAGAGGAGGAGGAAAAAAAGCAAGAAGAAGAAGAAGGAGAGGTAGAAGGGGACGAGAAAAAAAAGAATTATTAGAACAAAATCCTTCCAGACATTTTAAGTGATAAATTGATTAAAGGGCAATCAACCCTAAAGCAGAAAAGCAAGAAAAATAGAATGGCGAAAGTTTTTTAATAAATCGGATCATTAATTTTAAAAAAAGTTATGAACGTTTAAAATTTGGCGAGTAGTGGACTGTGACGTAGCTGTGTACACAAATAATAAATTGCTATTTTCTCCTAAGTGCCTTTTCCCTTAGGGCACTACTCAATATATATCATGGATAGCGTATCAGTATACGTCCTCTTAAGATATTAGACCCTCCTGAGTCATATATTTTTTAGAGAAAAATTAATTTTAATCATTTTTTTTTTGTGCTGTACCAAATGGGAAAGTTGTCCGGCACTTCGTCACAGTGACACTGCCGCTTCAGCCAATTTGAAGGGCCCACACGTATGGTGATGACAACTTTCACAAATAATCATCTTTTTAAATTATCATTTGCTGTCTGATTTCGTTAAAACTTTCACACATCTGCTTTTCTGATTTTTCTGCTTTCTTTAGTAGCAGTTTACTATTAAGCCTGGATTGTGGCCTAGCAGGGACATCGTCGAGAACTATTCGCGATGTACATTCTTGGCCACCATAGGATTTTCCTTTCAAGATATTAGGAACATGGTAAGAAAACAGATAAATTCAAGCGAACCTACCTTGGGTTATCATCTTGGATAAGAGTCTTGATATCCGAGAGATAGGCTTTAAACTTCTTACGGCATATCCTGGGCTTCCAGAAGCCCTAAATACACGGTGAAAAAATGTATAACAGGACTTTTTAAACAACGTCACATACTGAGAAAAATAAGGAGAGTTAGAGTTTTCGTAGATGGGCTGTTAAAACAAAATATATAGAAGGGAGTTCTTCGTTTAAAAAATGAATCACCGTTAGTTCGTATTTTGTGTGTAAATGACTGAAGTACTATACATTAAAATAATAATTTACACTTTCTACTGTATGATGATTAAAGAACTTACATCTGACATTTCTGGAAGCTGCTTGACCTCAAACGTTTTCACCGAGGTGATTTCATGCCTCCTGTCATCTCTCATACCGCATAACACCTCAGGGATGCCTGCTATGTAGGCCTGAGACCACCACTCCAACGTCTTGTATCTGTTGGAAGAAAAAAAAATACCGTCGAATTGGTAGAGAAAGAAAAGCCAAGGGTCCCGTAACACAAAGGTTTGCGATTGATGACAAATTTGAAAAAGCGGTTGTAATTGGTTGATAGTCAGCCTTGTTAACACTATGTGCACGCAATGATGATCTTGATTGGCCATTATCATTATACAATTGATTGACGGAAACTCACTTTTTGAAGTTGGTAAAAGGTTTGCCAACAAGATGAGCCCTCCTAGCTCTGATGCATACATAGTTTCCTGGTGGTGTCTGATTTGAGTCTATACGTTCTGCCTGAACGTCGGTACTGAGAATAAAACTGTGATCGCCAAACTGTCTCTTCATCACGACTACGTACTTTGCATTAGCGTTTACCGGTTCGTCAGCGTTAGGCACTCCTCCCTCATCAGCTGATGAACGAAAATGGAAATATTAGGGGGGTGTTCAATAAATTCATAGTCCAACTATGAAGGAGCAGATTTTCGGCGACGTATTTATGTCTTATGAATATTATCTTTCCAATTACAGGGGATAAGATTTAAGTTCAGAGGCACTACACCTAGGTATTATAGAGCAGCCCCTCAAATATGAGTACCTCAGAATTTAAAAAAAAATGATTAAGTCAGTGGATGTGCAGTGTGCAATCATCAGTTTCATGGTGCTCCACAAGAAGGAGCTGAAGAATATTCATGAGATGCTCAGGCTGGTGGCAACATTAAGGGGAAAATTATACATAATATTGTCTGTGTGGTATGGGTCATTGAATCCGAGTGCCAGGGGCAACTGACATTCCCCTCTCACCCCTCACCCCCACTTCCATGATGATTTCAGACCGTACCATTTCATTAAATTAATAAACACTTTAAGTCACTGTACTTATAGCACTATGTCCACTACCTTACTATAATTGCCAATTTTCTCTCCCTTTTTTCTTTCTCTCAATCATTCTCTTTTACCTCCTTTCTGTATTCTATTACAATTTAAATCAGGATTTGATTAAAAAAAAGGACGTAGCCTGAATAATCTATTCCTAAAAGGGCAGTCTTTCCTATGGCACTATGGGTTACCTGAGGCAGTCTATGGTCTGTTCTATTCCTCTTAAGTTCTTTTCCTCTGTTTATCAATTTCTGACAATTGCCACCGCAAATGGAACTTGTTACTTCTTAGTCTGCTTCAGACATAAATACATGAACTATAAAGAGCAAAATTGATCGAGAGCAATAATTATTGGCTTACTGCTTGTGATACTCGTTGCGAACTTCCTCCGAGCGTATTTCATCTCACTTAGCTCGTTTCGTGCTGGCGTCGTTGCCCTCGACCCTGTCGACGTTCTTCTGCTATAAGATTGTCCCGAGGTTCGTGTTCTATTCGATTCCCTCGCTGACCGCGGTGCTCTTGATGTAGCTACGGGACGTCCTCCGCCGAACCGAGGACGTTGATTAAAGTGACTCGGGAACATTGTTGGAGGTCGATGAAAAAACTGTGTAATGTTTGTATGAAATGTTACCTATTATATTCATTCTACTGTACTAACCAAAGACGTTTAAATATGACCCTCTAACATGCTACAAATCCTAAAAAAAAATTCTCAAACCACAAAGATATTTATGGTTTTCTTTGAAGGTGTCACCGTGCAACACCCTCTAACAGTGAATTCTCCCAACCATTTTTGAATTTTCACAACCGTTATTCCATGAAAATAAGACATAAAACAGGCTTTTAAAAACCTTTCAACACTCAAATGTCTGGAATGGTATATAGAGCCAATTCATTGCTTTGCGAAGATTTACATTCAGCTAAAATGTAATTAAATTGTAATAATATAGTTGGGAGAATTAAGGAAGCGTTCAGATCAGTTTTTCCCAATTTGTATCATTAATAATGGTCGTTTTCACTCAAACTCCAAGATTATCGTAATTGTACACCTATGATTGAAGTTACTAAGCACCATTCTCTCTCATCTAAACAATGTTACCAAGTCCATTTTAAATGCTTAAAATTTGAATATGGCACAAAACGTTAGTAATAATAACGGAAGATGAATACAATAATCGCCTATTTCAATTTTTTTCTAGGAATCCTAAAAACAGTGGCAGATTTAAGGGCACAACCGTTCCATGCTCTCCCTCCCCCTTCCTTGCATTTAAACCTAACACTGCCTATTTGTATCTCTTATAAGTACAAAACATACAAAGCGGCTGCATAGATCACTAATATCCTATCATTATGTTGATGATGTTATAATAATAATCGCTTATTTGTATATGTTTTATGTACTAATCTTAAGGAAATCATGCAAAACCAATTATTTCTCTCAATTCTTCGAATGGTTAGCATTATTTTTAGAAGTAACCCTCCCCCCCCCCCCCCCAAAAAAAAAGGGGGGTTGACATACTTGTTGTGGTGCGGGCGCTGGTGCTGGTGCTGGGGGTGGGGCTGGTCGGGGTGCTGGTGCTGCAAGAGGAGCTACTTGCCTCCTTGGTTGGCTTTTGCGAAGGCTTGATTCGATGTAGTAAGTTCCATTACAGCGTCTAACAAGGATCTCTAAACGATCGATGCATTCACATGCCCGAAGGAGAAGACTGAACACGTCTGCACTCCCGACGAAGTCGACGTTAAGTCTAGAGTAAACAAAAAGAGAGAGTAAGAAGACTGTCCAAATGAATAGAATGGAACATTGAAAAAGAGATTTAAAAAACAAGTTCAAGGTTGCTAGTACTTGATAGCAAATTACTCTGAAAGAAAGCAAACGAATTATTGTGGCAGATTGGTGAAAGTATGAACGAAATTGAACAAACAATAAGAAAATTATCAACTTTAGAGAATTTGTAATCACTACATAATTTACTGTTCATAGATGATTTCAAAAATAATTAGCAATTTTCTAGGTGTAAAGTTTTTTTGACTCACACTGTATACGAAAGGGAATTAGTATTTGGCGCAATCGGCAGCTAGTGTAACAGTGCCGCAGTGACGAACACCTCCCCCATCCCATTTGTTCCATCGCCAACATTTACTAAAATGTTATTTTTTCGACACTAATTACCCAGGATGGTCTTCACATAGATATACTAACGTAAAAACAGATGCGTATGTCTAAATTGAAAGGTTAACAAGGCAGTCATCTTAACACAGTAATCGGTTTTTACTTTGACACGTGCTCCTTTTCTTTTGTAATAAATGTAATTTTCCGTTAAAATATGTGCCCCTTTTTTCCTTTCACCATAAAATGTGCTCATAATTTAAAGCAACTAAGAGTAGTTTTTTCATTAATTTTACCCAAAACTCGCTTGCTACGCTCGCTCGCATTTAACATTAACGTAATCTTGTTTCTTATCTAATATCTTTTCCGTGTTTCATGTTTATTTTGTCTTTAAAACCCCGTTAGATTAGGGTTTTTCCTCTTTATAAGATTTAGTTTTTCGCACTGCGACCAATAAAATCTTAAATATATTCAGACCATCACATCCAGCTGCAAAGTACGATGCTAACGCAGTATCCTGTGGACCATGTAAGGAGAGAAACTAACATTAAAATCATCCCTGGTAATGTAATCACAACGAAGGGTGTATATAAAATGTCCAAAAATGGCATAGTTTTACTTTGAGATTTCCCTTTGTACGTGCCCCTTTTCCCAGAAAGTGCCCATTTTGTTGGTGCCCCCCCCTACTTTACGAGACGCTCTACCGCCCCTGGATAATGTTGATTGGGATATTAACTTATCAGCTAATTACTCAAAGTGTGAAGAACAGTAATATAAGCAATCAAGTAATTTGTTTTAGTGGGTAGATGCAACGTACGCTAGCCTCATAAATAATCAACTAATAAAAAAACAGTACGCCTTAGCTAAAACGTAGTTTGTAGGCCCACATCTAGACCGTTATCGTCAATATCTGGATTCCCCCCCCCCCCGATTCCCCCCTCTTAAAAGCAATTGTCCATTATGCCACTTAGTGGTGATGCGGATTTTTTCTGCCCCCCCCCCCCCCCTCATTACGCCACTGAAATCCAACAAATTACGAAGACATTGCAGAAGACAGTGTCGTCATGATCGCGAGAACGGTAGTGAAGAATGTGTACGAAACATACACTGTAAATGTACACCAAGCCATTCAACATTTAAAACATGTAATGGTTGCCTGAATTAATAAATTTTATTAGTGAAAGACATTAATTAATGATTTCTTTCGCCTTGACCTAGCATCCGATATTTGGCAATTTTCACAAAACCACTCCACAGACTAAGATCATTGAGACAACCATCACCCACATAACTATGACAACAATACTCAACGCAACAGAGCATTTTAATTAATACAGTGATGATAAAACACCACGCATGGATGCTTAATTTCTGCAACGTGTGACGAGTGATTACTCAGTTATTGTGATGGGTTTTACCCGCCATCATTGGTAAACATGAAATGCAATATTTTTTTAATGACGTAAGGTACTTTTTCACTAACGATATAATTCATAACAATAACAAGCGGAGCCAACTTAGGGTGGAGCCCTATCTCTGCTTCAGTAGCAAGTGCGATATATATATAATATGATTATATAAAACTTATTTCTTATTGAACACCTGATGAGAAATGTATGGAGCAAAAAGGAAATAGACTAGATAATAAATTTCTTGTATCTCCCTTTTTATCCTCTCCAATTTGTTTCTCCCTATCTATCTCTTTTTCCAACTATAACCTTAAGTGGAACCATTTTTTTCTAACTGCACGTCATCCTCATCTCGCTTCCTTTTTCATTCTTTCCTTCTCCCTCTCTGTCTTTCTGTCTTTCTGTCTTTCTTTCGTCACACTTTCTTGTATATTTGTTAGTAAGTTATTTAAAGGAGAGCTAAACTAACCCCCAAAGAATAAGTGTAGGTATTCTGAAAAACGAGATAAATTTCTGCCTTTTGATGTACACCTGTTTGGATGTACACCTGTTTGGCATTCAGGTTTGACTAGGGCAGACAAGAAACTGATAGAGAGAATTCAGAAACGAGCGTGTCGCCTCATGCTTGGCCAAAGATACACGAGTTATGATGATGCCCTCAATGTTCTTGACCTTCCCACACTGGAGGAGAGGAGGGAAAGGTTAACAAAGAAATTTGCGAGTAACCTCACAAAGGGAACGTCCCCCTTCTATCACTGGCTCCCCCCTACGCGAGCTTCCCGCACTTCCCGCAACCTGCGCAACGCTAATGACTATTCCGAAATCAAATGCAAAAATGAGCGCTACAGAAAGAGCGCACTCCCCTTCATTGTGAGGTTACTCAATTCAAACTGGAATAATGTAAAGACAGATCGTTTGTTCATAAATGCTGAGCAGGGGCGTAAATCCCGGGGGGGATGGGGGTGCATCCCCCCCCCCCCCTGGCTTGAAGTAGGGGGATGGCCTGTACAAACATCCCCCCTGATATTACAACAAAAAGAGAGAAAAAAAAAGAAGAAGAAGAAGACCAAAAAAAAAATGTGATTTTTTTTCAATTTCAGCATAATGCATGAGAAATGAGTTATTTTTTTTATGTATGTATAACTGTATAGCCTACACGTATACAGTATGTCACTATCATTAAGAATAGTTGCGCGACGTGCGCGAACAAGCACTTCATAAACTTCAGAATAATAAGAATCCCACTTTTTTCCAAAAATGCATCGGGCCGCGCCCCGGCCGGCCGGTCACGCAGTCTTCTGCATATTGCACCGCATGCATGCTCCGCTCTCTCGCGCTAGCAATGCAGAACTTTATGAATGTACTATTTTTAATGACTTTGTAATACTATTGTATTTTGTGCAGTATCCTTGTGTTAATACTTATGTAAATTGCACTCAATTCAGCCGAAAGGCTGCCATGTACAATGTTTTTTTATACCACAATAAATAAAAAATCTTTACGAACGTGTAAAAGAGATAATATATAAATGAATATTTCTTGGCATGATGTAATGCCTTCTAGCATGATATGGGCGCAGCCATTTTCTTACAAATTTGACGTAGCCGGCGGAGTTGTACATGTATCATGCACCAATCAATAACAAAACCTTTTCTGTTTAATGAGAAAAAATCATATAGCCGAGAAGGTAAAAATTGAATTTGGTGAAAAATATATTATAGGGTAGCAATAGAAACTCATTGATTTAAAGCTACTAAAATATAACGGTTACGAAATCTATTTCATTTATGCGAAACTTCACCCCAGAACAGCACCAACCTATTTATGCAATTTGCGCTCTGGCAATTGGAGTACAAAAGATAATAGCAGGCGAATGAAATCCTTCAACACCACAAACACCTGGGAAGGAAGCATCCATACATATGAATATATTTAGTTGATAAACGACTCCGCATAGTAAGTCATACAATCAAGAAAATGGCGATGCCCATGTTTTGCTGAGAGACTGAACTTTATTCATGCTTATGCCCTTCTCATACATGGGGAATCTTGTAGATTGATGGGCAAGAATGCAATGTAAATCAACTGGTAATATCAACTGGTCTCAGATATCAACTGGTTTTTCAGCTGGTCCCAGTTGGCGGTGTTTCAATTTCCATATTAAAAACCAGTTAATATACTGGTTTCTACTGGTACCAGTTGAATCCAGTAATCTACTGCTCCCAGTTATATTGGTATTCTACTGGTCCGAGTTCAAACTGGTATTTCTACTGGTTTTAACTAGTATCGGTTAAGACCAGTTCACACCAGTAGATACCAGTTAGGACGGTTTGACGCCTACCCTCTGGACAACGACTCTCCGGATAACCGCCCTAGGATAACCACCCTCTAGGACAACTACCCCCTCGGGGCAACCACCCTCTAAGACGACTCCCCCCCCCCCCCCCGGGGACAATTACCCTCTAGGAGTATTACCCACAGCTAATTACCCCCTAAGACAACCACCCCTAGGACAACTATCCCCCGAGCAATTACCCCCAGGCAACTACCCCCTAGGACAACAACCCTCTAGGACAACTACCCCCGGTAGTTGCCCGGGGTAGTTGTCCTAGGGGGTGGTTGTCCTGTGGGGAAGTAGTCCTAGAGGGTGGTTGCCCTAGGGGGTAGTTTTCCTAGGGTTGTAATCCTAAGGGTGGTTATCCGGGGGGTGGTAGTTTAGGGGGTAGGTGTCCGGATACGACCATAAACATTCATGTTTCTAACTTACTTTCTAGTTCCTCCTCGTTCTGTTTCTAGAATCGTCCTCTCAGTCAACTCTTGCATGTTATCATGGATCCAATCTTGAACTGACGATAAGGATGCGTACCTAACTTTGCGTTGATTCTGAGCGATGTAATCGTCGATCCCGTCACGCAGGTCGAATTGTAGATGGTCATTGACGGTTTCCACGAGAAAGCGACGTTGACTGGAATCGTTCTGGTAATTGCCCCTCTCATCGATAGAGAAGGTCCCGAGAACCTCTATATCGGGGCTATTACTAGCCATTTCCCCCTTTTGATCTCTCACAGATTAATAGTTTCTCAGTAATTGCAAAATATCAACATAATCACTTTACAGATTTTAGACAGTCCGAGGTTAAAATATATTTGAACCACTTTCCCTCGCTCTTGATGTCTCAAACTCAGCTTCTCAGCAATCACAAAATATCAGCGCAGTCATTGCGTGAAATGACAAACCTTTTCGACAACAATATGACTCTCTAACCTATTGATGACATTACAGGGGAAGTCCCAATCAACGATATTATATTTATAGTCTACTCGCAAGTTCTTTCTTTATTTGTTTTTGTCATTTCACCTCTTGGACCACCTACATTTCTCCCATTAGATAGTTTATCACGTATGAGTTATACACAAAATGTGATTTAGTAATCAACTATTTGTGTTTATCATGAAATGATTTATTTTTGTTCTATATTGCAATGTAAGAAATGAATATTACACTGCTTGAAAAGACTAGTTGATGTTGACAACGCGATCGCAACTACTATTGTGTTATACGTCAATTTAAAATGTGTGTGCATAAATTACCTGGGAAATCCCCATGATACTATTTACGTATTGTGGCGGCCCCCGCCTTCAATCCCGACCTTTTCGTCAGGATTGATCCCATTTCCAGCTGGGGAATTTGATTCTTTACTTTACTTCATTTCTAACTCATCAACTCTGTCAGGATTTTTGTCAGATAAGATCTTATCAATAACACACTACTGTCGCGTTGTGTGCAAGGTAACAAAGTTCACAATATGTTTTCAATGGTCGTACATATATTATTATATGATTGAGATGATATTGAGTAGTCATGGAGGTATACCAGCCCCCCCCCCCCCTCTCTCTCTCTCTCTCTCTCTCTCTCTCTCTCTCTCTCTCTCCCTCCCAAAGCCCCAAGTCTGCAATACTGTATACATTCGTGAGACATTCGTGTACACATTAAACCCAAGCGGGGAGGGTCTTGTCAGTAATTTCTCTTGAAACCTTTGTTGCCCTCTTTCCTCTCACCCAGTAAGTCTACGAAAGTGTTTATAAATCTTGAGCTCTTCTCCCTATACGAGAAAGATTTACCCGTAAAAAATATGATAATTGGAGTATATGCAGGAAGGAAGAGCCCTAGATTCATTTTAAGATAAAATTACAATTGGAAACCGTATAAATTACAAATACACACTACTTCCGCGTTTCGTGCAAGGTAACAAAGTTCACAACACGTTTTCCATGGTTGTACATATTTATCGTACGAACAAGATAATATTGAGCAGTCATGGGAGTGGATTATGCAATGTTATTACTTATTGTCACAAAATACACTTATTTTGGCCGGATGGTTGATTATGAAGTAAATAATAGAAAGGATTAATATGTTTAGTGAGGTTTTGGAATCATGAGGTTTTGGTAATATGGTGGTGACTCAGTGTAATGAAATTATTGGAAATGTGCATATTAGTTGCCTTACGGCATGAATGTGATGGTATCTTTATTTTATCCCCCCCCCCCCCCCACCACCTACTTTGTAAGACGCTCCGCTGCCCCTGAGCACAATGATATGAAAGGTAACGATCTAGAAGGGGCATAACTCTGACAAGCAAGTAGTGCTGAAGGAGGAGAAAAGAAAGAAGAAGAAGTAAAAGAAGAAGAAGAAGAAGGAGAAAGGGGGAAATATATTACATTCTTAGGTGCCTGTTTGAATTCGCCACTGAAGTTCACGAGTTTAAACAAATGGGATCATAGTCCAATTCTCAACAATACATGGTTGGAAATTCCACCTTGACAAATACGTCCGATTATTATCATCATTATAAGTAAAGAAGGTTAGAGCATTTAGAGGAGGTATATATTCCCCACTCCTCTTGCGTAGCAAAGACTTACCACAATGTCACCCTATACAAAAACAAAAATCGAGCTACAGAATGGCTTATTTCGCTACTAGGAAATAAATGTGAAGTCTGAAAGGTTGTTCCGATCTTATATATTTGCTGATCATGGACAAAGTTTAGGCGGAGTAAACCCTCTCCGCAACCATCGCCCTTGGTACACACCCACACGGACAGAGACGAATGCGATAATAGAATGATAGGACAAGATTAAAAAAATAGTGCATCGAGTCATTCATCGTGTATTGCGCGACTCGATTAGGAAGGAAATAGACAAACTAGCTTGAAGAGATAATGTACTCGTACAGGGAGATATTGATTGGTTTCTACTTGTTCACCTGTGCTACACTTTCATGGGGTGACGGTGAGTTGTTAACTGCAATAAATTAACTTTAGTCGTATTATATTTTCTGAAAACAGTTGATCTGTATATACTAGAGTAGTAACTGTTGATACGGATGGGTAAATAGAGTTTGCAGGCACGATACTTAGTAAATACTGTGACTCATATAGAGTAGTTCATTTTTGTAGTTATTATGGTGCTAAGATCTATTATGTATTACTATAAATGTAAAAAAAATTCTTGATATTAATATGTGTCTAACTGAATATTTTCAGATTGTCAACCTCTTATTCCCTCCCCCTGTTGTCTTGTGCCTGTTGTGTGCTGTGCCTATTGTCGATGTGCTGTAGTCTTCTATTATTTCTCATATTTTCCCTTTTCTCCCGTCTTGTCTTTAGTCTCGTCTCTCGTTTTGTGTAGTTGTTGTTGTTGTTGCTGTTGTTGTTGTGTGTGTACACTTCTTGTTTTTTTTTATACCCCTTTTCCCTATTGTATTCTTAGGTAGTCACAAATATCTATTCATCATGTTTATCCGGCTCAGAGGGGACCCTAATAAGTACAAGCTCTGCTTTTACCAGGGTCTCCTCGTCTTTCTTTTAGTTAACTTTGTTTTTATCATTGCCAACTTTGTTTTTATCATTGCCATAATTTGTTATTTTTCATTGTAAATGTGTAATGATCTAATGTTATGCTCTATGTGTCTTTTGAATGAAAGACGAATACATATCATATCTTATCTTATCTTATACCTCCCTATCTCCCTTTCGCCCACCCCCTCTCCCTGTCAATTCAGAAGGGAACTTTCTCCACATCTCTGATGTTCATTACGACCCTTTCTACGGGGATGGGGTGTACCCGACCTCAAGCTCCTGTTCAGAGGCCATCGATCCCGCCCAGTACCCCTTGGGTAATCATCATTGTGACAGCCCATGGGCGCTGGTAGAGAGTGTGTTCCAGGCCATGGCTGATACCATGACAAGTGAAACGGACTTCATCGTTTGGACAGGGTAGGTGACTAATTACCAGCGGGGTGCCGGGTTGGAATGGGGTAGGATGGCATGGGGGACTTTTTCATACCCCCCCCCCCCCTCCCCACCCATCACATGGCTAAAGTAACGGGGGAAGGAGAGAGAAAAGGGATATGTGAGGGAATGAACAATGAACAGTTACACAAAAAAAACATCAAACGCAAGGTGTTATTTACTGAAGTACTACTGCGTCAGGGACTGGCGCTGTCTATGATGCAACACGTGACAGTGGTATGGGCGTCAAGCTACGCCTGGCTGGAATGCTCCCCAGGGAGTGGAGATTGTGCACACAGTGCGGACAAGCACTGAATCCAATGACCGGGGTAATAGTATATTTGTAAAGCGCTTAGAGCCATTTGTATTAAGCGCTAAATAAAAGCTAATTATTATTATTATTATGGCACAAAAAATAAAATTTCAAAATAAACAGTGTCAAAATTACTTCGATTGATTTGCATTTGAGGGTCACTTCACAGGCTTGATTAACGCAATCACAATGACGCCTTTGTGTACTACGGATATAAAGCCCGTTGTACACCCGAGGTGTCATTTGCCTGACCTATAATACGGCGTCCGTAACTGGTGCGACCTTTAATGGGCTAGGTATAGGGTGATGTCGTACAAAAAAGAGTGATTGCAAATTGAACAATAATCTCACACGAAGTATTAGCTCAGGTAAGTAATAACGCACACGAAATGACGCCTCGTGTGCAACGGGTAAATAAAAAACTTGAAAGATCTTGAAACATTGCAGTTCAATGTTTATACGTGGTGAAATCGGTTATACTGTCTATGGCAGTTCTCTTGCAAAGTCAATAGAGCATCAGGTACAGATCTGAAAAACTGGGTCAACTCAAATATTGAAATGGTGATGTATTTGTTTACCCAAACCCATGACAGTAGAGATATGTTTCTACTTCAAATCTCTCCATCCGTGGGAATAATGAGCTCCCCATAAAGTCAAATATTTCACTTCGAAAAACCATTGTTCCTTTCCAAAGCCCTCCATTGTCAAACGCCAACAAAAGGTTGCCTTAGATTTCACACTCCATCGTCTTTCTTTCCTTTACGGACTCATTCATAACCAAGACCCGTAACAAAGCTGGTAATTATCGCAGGTAACTGCATCAGAATGGGACAAAATACCTTCTTTCAGCACATTAGCGAATCTCACAGACCGTCAAACTTAACAACCCATCTCTTTCCTGTACTTAAAAATGTAAACTAGTTAAAGCTTTCAGAAACTTTCCTTGTTTTTTATGTCATAGGGTATTCATTGCGTAAAAATTGACCCTTTTATGCCCAAAACAGGATGTAATTTAGAAATCCTGAAAATGTCCATAGTCTACACCTTCTGTATTACACCAAGGGGCGGATCCAGCCGGCGACAGGGGAGGGGACCCAAAAGGGGGCTCAATTCGTGAGAAAGTATTTAGCGGCGAAAAAGCCGGCCGGTGAATAAGCAGGGGGGGGGGGGTAAGGAGCACCGGCCGATAATTCGCTCAGTAGGGGGGGGGCTTGAGGCCCAGGGGAGGGGGCCCGGGCCCCCGGCCCCCTCCCTGGATCCGCCACTGATTACACCAAGAGCCATTCAAGCCAACGTAGGCCTAGCTACATTAAAGCATTGTTCACGAAATGGCTCTGTGTGGACCCAGGTTCGAAACTAGTTCGGATGGTTAGCTTTTAATAAAGTCGGTTCCAGATGTAAAAACATCATATTTGATTGAAATGTGTTATAAAAACACAATTACATAACTACATATGTATATTGTATACGAGCGCTAAGATTTTCTTTCCAAATACCAATGTAAGTTAATATACATAGCCTTGTCCGTTACCTATTGATATGTATTACGTAACTACAACATGATTTTCATGAGATATACAATAGGGTAGTGACAGTGGCCTTAAATTAATTCTCAAGAGTCTGACCGCGTGTTCAGTTCATTGTCGGTTTCTTCTTCCATCCACCCTTCCACCCCCTTGTATTTTTAACATGTTTTATTTTCGCCATAATATACCAAGCAACACCCACATATTAGTTTTATGTTTCATATGATAATTACAAGCATAAATAGGATTTATAAAGCTCTTTAAACCCTATACACATCATGACCACGTCTTGGACAGAGCTCCCATGCATAACAAGGCGCGGAAGCATTTCACACCCACCGCACACTAAACATCCCAGACTATGATCCAATTTTGGAAGGATTTGCAATCGCATTTGAAATGAACATTCAAACTTCTAAATTCTTAATGATCGATGATTTGAATATGATTAATAAGATTACAATTTTCAATAGATTTCACGCATTCTTGGAGATGGAATAACTAAATCGGCTCAGAATCGTAGTGACGTCATACCAGTAGTGCGAAAGTCTACGATTTGAAGCCAAATCGGCTTTTATACTGATACTAGAATGCACAATGACTCCGGTTATCAGCATCCTTATCATTATTTAGATATACATCAGAAAGATAATGTTTTTTTGGATTCTTTATCTAATATAATTGTCATTTCCCCGACAATCGGATCGCAGGGAGACCTCATAGTGTGCGGTGGGCTTTGGGAATGTCTTCCTACCGGTTACCATATACAGCGCTGTTCAATGGTACTTATGCAATAATAATTCTGAAATTATTTTATTGCTTTGCAAAATATGGAGAAAATAACTTGAAGTACATACAAGTTATTTGAAATGATTTGAAATAAATAAAATTATTTATATATAAATTAAAAAAGCACCGTCTTGGATAAGCTGAGTTATTGGACAGGTATTCTTTTTCTATTTTCTGAATTCTCCTTAAATAAAAGATCCCCTGTATTTCTCAGTCTCCGTTTTCAGCACCTCTACCCCCAATTTGTAATTCCTTCTAATATCAATTATTTTTTACGACATGTAATATCGATGGCTATTTAATGATTCCTATGGTGCCTATCTTCCCACAGGGACACCCCGGGTGCCATAGACCTGAGTCATCTTAATACCACCAAAGTACTCTCCATGATCCAAAATGTAACTTCAGAGATGAGAGAACGGTTGCCTGCTGACATTCGTGTCTTCCCGGCTATTGGTAACCATGACAACTATCCTCGTCACATCCTCGATCCCGCGCCCAATGAATTCAGGGATAGCCTGGCCGAGGTTTGGGACCCGTGGCTTGCAAACTACCAAGATGCCAATGATACATTCAAATCAGGTTGGAAAAAAAAATTAAAAACGATTTTATATTGTCATGGCACAATAAGTGTCAGTTGGTTTCAGATCAAAGATTATGATCGTGATGATGATGATGATGATAACAATGATATGAATTCTGTGAGATTAATAGTAAGAATGATATTAATAACAGTAATGATAATAATGATCATAATAATAATAATAATGATCAATAATAACAATAATAATAATAACAATAATAATAATGGATTCTAGGACACCTACCCCCTGAAACACCACCCCTAGGATAACCACCCTCTAGGACGACTACCCCCTAGGACAACTACCACCGGAAAAACAACTACCCCCTTGGACAACTACCCCCGGACAAAATAATATCCTAGGGGTAGTTGTCTCGGGGGTAGTTGTCTGGGGGTAGTTGTCCAAGGGGGTAGTTATCTGGGGGAAGTTGTCCGGGGGTAGTTGTCCTAGGGGGTAGTTGACCTATAGGGGTAGTTGTTTGGGGGTAGTTGTCCTAGGGGGTAGTCGTCCTAGAGGGTGGTTATCCTAGGGGTGGTTATCCGAGGGCGGATGTCCAGGGGGTAGATGTCCGGATACGATAATAATGATAATAGTAGCTCACAAATTATTTTTCGACTTTACCAGGGCTCTGATATCAATAATATTCTGGCAACCGGTACCTCATGTTTGGGCGCAGACCACCGCATTTTCGGGCAGAGAGAGTTGGTCTAATTGTAGTCTAGATAATTATGTTAGTAGGATTTGTAGCGATATAGGCAATGATAAGTTGATTTTTAAAAAATCGATTGTTTCGCTATTCTCAAACATTAGAATCTGGAATATATTCCCAATATCAGCGACGTCAACACATTTGGCAATATTGCGAAGAAGCAACATACCATGTGCTCTTAAATGGACAAAAGCTATATAAAGCATGCTTTTTAAAATGATTAAGTCGAAGTTTAACTATAATGCTATATTCGCCTATCTAATGAATGGTAAATTTGTCGTTTTACACTCAACCAGGTGGTTACTATGTAACTCCAATAAACGGTAATCTATGGATGGTAGTACTGAATACTGCTATGTATTACTACAAGGACCCATTAACAGAAGGCATTGCTGATCCAGCAGGGCAGTTCGATTGGCTAGAAGACACTCTCGAAGCTGCACAGACCGCCGGTAAAAAGGTACAAACGCTTTGAAAATCTGAATCATTTACAATTCAGTTCAATTAATTATAATTCAAGCCAATGCGGGTTATCAAAATATTAGCAGTCTAGGGACTAAATATTGTACATTTTTACCCTTTTAAAATGCACATAAAATATAGGATAATCGAAATGCACAAGGTTACGTGCTGTTATAGGAATAGACCGAATTTTGAGAGCCGACCTTACCCAAATCAGAGGCTAACGAACGAAAGAGACAGAAAAATTCGGTCTATTATAGGAAGGGCAAGACATAATGTTTGTCATATGGACTAAGTCATATAATTTGCATTTTAGGATTGAAATTTATCCATAACGGGTGAATTAATCGTTCGTATCGACTATTACAAAGAACCATGCATTAAATTTGTAAACATTACGAGATGGATCGAAATTTAAATCAAAGGCATCGTTCAACAATATTAAATCTGAGATGCAGGGCCGTACGTGTTTCCAGTGTCTGTGATATGGTGTTATATTGAAACCGTAAAATATTGCGCTTTAAAATGATCATGAAGTGCCTCAAAACCATATTCCCCAATAAACTGTAGTGTTATAAAAACCGTTAGGAAAACGAAAAATGGAATTTCGATTTCCAATCATATCTTGATATAATCAGACGATCGCGGCTTGTAAAAGTCATGGGATTCCTGACTGACCTAAAGGTTTGATTACTGCATGATCTAAATCCATGATTTTCTTTCAATCCGAGACAATGTTGTTGCCGAGTCACTCAATGGTTTGCTTCTTTCCCAGACGTCACAAGTTATCTTTTCCCGCTCAATGCATCCTTGTTGTTTTTGTAGGTATTCATCAATGCTCACATCTTACCTGGTTCGTTGGAGGGAGAAACGAAGATCTCTTTTCAAACCAGCTTTAACGTGAGGTATCTAGAAATCAATCGAAAGTACAGTAACGTGATTAAAGGACAATTCTTCGGCCATCATCATTACGATAGCTTCAGAATACTCTATGATGACACAGGTGAGCTCATTTTCTCTCTAAAGCCCCACTGCACCACGTATAGTTACTTGCGCCCTCTATATAGAAAACAATGCCTAATCGGTGCCTGTTGGTCCCCCATGATCCCCTTTTTCTTATGTTAATTGAGAGCTGATTTGATGAGATAACTACCGGTCAGTGACCTTGCAGGGAGGTCTAATTTCCCCCTGGCCAAACTAGGTTCATTAACTGATTGAAAAAGGGTAGTGTCACATGACCAGATAAATTAAATGTTAATAAATATTAAGGAATGTTTATCACAGGCAAAATATAGTACTTATAGAGATTAGTTTTCCAAGGAACAAGATTTCAAACTTTCCGCCAACTATCGTCAGCTTGTTCTCTGTTGAGAATGTTCTTGAAAATTCTCTGACAAGCAAAGGGGTTCTCAGTATTTTGACAGTCCTTCAGACGATCTGAAAAGGGGGTGTCTGCCGGACTGCCTTACCATGACAAAATGCTAGTTTGGCATATTTATTTTTCTAAATGTGTGGGGCAACGACCCTCTCGTCCCCGCCCCCCCCCCCCCCCCCCCTCCTGGATACGCTTATCTAAAAGTGGCGTCAACAAGACACTTACTGCTCAGTTGATACGTATACATGATGACGCATTTATCATAATTGGGTCATCTGCTTGTCAATATGAAGCAAGAAAAGGAACCGATGTTGTAACTTTAAACGAACTTTAAGATACCAAAAATCGCGCCGTTTTACTGTTTTACTTTTCTTTTTTCTTCTTCTTCTTTCCCCCCATTTTTTTTCTTACTTGGCATGCCAAGGGGGGGGGGGGTTAAACCGCCGAACCGCCTAGATCCGCCCCTGGATACATCTCTCTTGTTTTGTTTGTATATCTTTACACCAGGTTTGCCTATCAACGCTCTATACGTCCAGCCCTCCGTAACACCTCGTCAAACACCGGCTCCTCGGAATCCTAGCTTCCGTATGGTGACCTACGACCGCGATACAGGCGACATCATTGACATCCATCAATACTACCTCGACATCAGCATGGACAAACCGACCTGGGAACTAGAGTACCGCGCCACCGAGGCTTACAACATCGCCGATCTTAGCCCCGTATCCCTTGACCAACTCGTCGACAAGTTTTCGAGTGAGGAGTCGAGTCCGGATGCCTTTGAGCGGTATTACTTGTACAACACAGTAATGGCTTCTGCGGGCGAGTGCGACGAGGACTGTAGGAAGTTACACATTTGCGCCATCACTAAACTGGATATTCCTGAATATGAAGATTGTATAGCTGGAAGTGGAAACGTTGTCAGAGGAAGCCTTCGTACTGTCATTTTGTTGTTTATTGTCCGACTGTGGCAATCGTTGATGTCATGATCTCAAGCAACTATTTATGTGGTTTTGATACTCAGCCTAAACGAATTAGTGGAAAGTAATCAAAATTATTTGTTTTATAAAAAAAAATTAGAGTTCCCTATAAACATCTATATGCCTGGCTATGTATCCCAATCACTTCATTCTCTGAACTATTCTGATTTTAAACTTTTTATTGATATTATATTTCATTGGGTCTCTTTTATTCATTTATTTATTGCGTTTTATTTAAACAGGGTAGCCCGTCATTGTAATCAAAGTACTGTTTTCCGGTCCCCCCCCCCCTCAAGTTTTTTTTAATTAAAAAAAAAAAATTGTGGAAATGGGCGATCAAAAAAGGTGACCTTACCCCCCCCCCCCCCCCCCCCCCTGAACGAAATATCGACCCACCTCCCCCCCCCCCCCCCCCCCCCCCGCTTATTCAGCGGCTGTCTGAGTCATTAAAATTTTTGGGACAAAAAAAATAAAAGATATGTCCTCAGTCTTACCCCCCCCCCCCCCCCCTCCCCTTCGAAAAAAATCTGATAAAACATCGATAATTCTCGGTTTCGTTTTTTCTGGGACGCACTGTATATTTTTAAACCGGTATGATACTTTTGGTAATTCTAAATGAATACAGTTATTACAGTAGTAAAGTGGAAACTGTATTTGCTATTCAAATAATTATAATGGGACGCATGATCAGATTGGAGAAGATATTAGGCACAAATCGGCACGTTATTATACTTTCAAAATATTATTGAGAGGCCAAACATTGGTTCGTCATACACGCCCTGTCTGTTTGGATCGGCTTCTGTATACCAGAGAGAGAGAGAAAGAGGGAGAGAGAGAGAGAGAGAGAGAGAGAGAGAGAGGGGGGGAGAGAGGGGGAGAGAGAGAGAGAGAGAGAGACAAATAGGGCAGAGAAAAAGACAGAGACAGAAAGACAGAGACCTAGAGATAAAGAGAGGCATATAGAGAGATAGACAGAGAGACAGATATGGCGAGACAAAGAAAAAGAAAGAAAGGGAAGGGAAAAAGACAGAGAGAGAGAGAGAGAGAGAGAGAGATACTTTTTATACATGACACAAGTCGAGCCCAAAACTATAGATTATCAAACGTTTTGTACTACCATTACTCAGGTTCACAGGATATAATACACAGTCATGTTACCATAACTGTGTGCAACATATTATCGTCAATGTATTTATTCAAGCATAACAGATTCCGATTTCCTTTGTGTCTTCTGATTTCTATATTTAAATTGTTGTTATCTGGAAAACCCCAGCTCTCCCTCTATCTCTCTGTCTCCTCACACTCTTTTCCTCCCTCCTTCTGCCTCTCTCTCTCTCTATTTTTGTCTTTGTGTCTCACCCCAAGCTCTCCCTCCATCTCCCTGTCCCCTCATAATTTTCCTCCCTTTTCTTTGCCTCCCCCCTTCTCTCTCTCTCTCTCTGTTCCTCTCATCTCTGCAGTTCTCAAACAATGTATCTCCTACCTGTGTTCTCATCTTATTCCCATTTTTTTTTTAATCCAAGAATCTTCATTCTATACTAAGACTGCTCTGGCAACACTGTATCCAATAAATAAATATGCTCTATCTGAAACCATTTCACATAATAACAAAAGGCAATATACCTGCCATTGTTCTTTGCAAGTTTATCATTTAATTAATTGTTATAACACAGGGCCCCGAATACAAGCAGAATTCTGCTTCCTAGGGGTTCTAATCATTATACTGTATATTGTCTTTGTAAATTGTTATATAAAGGTTGAATAAAGTTGTACAACAACATTTGCTCCTGTGATAATTGTTCCAGGCATTATGTCATGAAAGGTACAGGGTTAGGGTAAGGTGTAGTGTTAGGGTAGGGTGTAGTGTTAGGGTAAGGTGTAGGGTTAGGGTAAGGTGTAGGGTAAGGTGTAGGGTTAGTGTTAGGGTAAGGTGTAGTGTTAGGGTAAGGTGTAGTGTTAGGGTAAGGTGTAGTGTTAGGGTAAGGTGTAGTGTTAGGGTAAGGTGTAGTGTTAGGGTAAGGTGTAGTGTTAGGGTAAGGTGTAGGGTTAGGGTAAGGTGTAGGGTTAGGGTAAGGTGTAGGGTTAGGGTAAGGTGTAGTGTTAGGGTAAGGTGTAGGGTTAGGGTAAGGTGTAGGGTTAGGGTAAGGTGTAGTGTTAGGGTAAGGTACAGGGTTAGGGTAAGGTGTAGGGTTAGGGTAAGGTGTAGGGTTAGGGTAAGGTGTAGGGTTAGGGTAAGGTGTAGTGTTAGGTCCGGGCGGAAGTTAAAACTGAAGCAGAGCAATTGTCGGAAGAGCAAGTGTGGTATAACCCTTACAATGTGTGGTTAGGGAGCACTGAATATAAATCAACCATAGATCTCGGATGCAAATACTTATATTATTTACCTGAGGGGTACAAATATTATATTGTATATTGTCTCTGTAAATTGTTTTACAAAGGTTGAATAAAGATTTTAATTGAACGATATGAATTGAATGTAATTGAAAACAAATATGTAACCTTTTTCATTACATGATTTAATATTATTTCTTTTCAACGATTTGTATATACACATACATGTACTTAACTCACTAGTGTATGATTTGTGAATACAAAGATTATTATAAATTTGGCAATAAATTTCCATAAACCTAACAGATATTTTTGACTTTCTGTGCATTAGAAGTGTCGATACACACATGTAGATGAGCTTTAATAATCCTATACAATGCATCATATATCTTAAACAAAGTGTTCTGCTATACATCCTGAGAAACAGAAGAAAATAACAAACTGCACTATCTGCAGCCTTCATAGTTCATACAAACATTGCACATGTTCCTCAATACATGGACACCGGTGAAAGGAATACATTAAAAAAAAATGTATACCAAGCAAAAATTACTTACATTACTTTCCTTAATACATGTACAGTACTTTACTTCATATCACATTTTGGTGTTGCATACTACATGATGCTATACTTTTGTCTTCATAACATGTAAGGATCACAAGCAAATAAAGGTAGATAAAAAAAATAACCCTTATTTGGAAATAAAATCATACTTTCATTTTTACTTTGAAATACAATAAGAGCAGAAGCAAGGAGATAAGAAATACAAAAAACTGATATTTTTTACGTTTCCAAAAATTCTAGATAAATGTTAAAAACATAAAAAAATATGATTAATATTCATGATCATTGGTAATCTTGATAATTGAATAAAGAATGCTTTGGAGTAGTACTGTTTTTGAGATTAACTTAAAAACTAGTTGACTATATATTCCAGATGGTTTCCACTTCACCCTTCTGCATTTGAAGCAATTGTAGGAGTAGACCTGCACAGTTTTCAACATCCTGCATGATGTAATCATTTAGGGGATCTCTTGGTTTGGCTTCAAGACTGAGCATAATACGCTGTGCATACCTCACCAACACCAGATAATACAGCAGCTTCTTCTCAATGTCTGGTATACTGTTCAGCGAGAGGTATCCCTGAAGGAAACGTCCGGCGGCGGACGTCCCGTTGACCAGCACGAGTTCTGATAGACCCACCGCAAGGTCAAAGATGAGGCAGGAGTATGCTGCCTCACCAAAGTCAATGATCCCAGACACAATGAATCGTTTGTTGGAGGGTTGGTGAGACTCGAGCTGCTTGGAGATGATCACATTATCATTATTGATGTCTCCATGAATGATTCCTTCAAGATAAACGGGATAAGAATGGTTATGCAGTTCTTTCAAAAACACTAGTGATAAACATATATTTGACATGTCAAACAATCCTTCAATTTTGCAGATATTAAGCTTTTATCTACTCCTGTGGACTTTCTACAGCCATTGGCCCAACCCAATGCCAAGCTGTAATAGGAATATTCATTTTACTTTTTCAGTAATTCTATTTCAGCAAAGAAACAATGGAAAACCACTGATAAGTCCTCTACACCCTATGGAGAAAAGAAACCACATTTTTTTCCAGTAGGAAGGAATTCCTTGAATGCTGCGAGCGCCAAAATCGGCTGCCTTAAGCTCATGCACGCCAGCTATTCTCCACTCCTGACGACAGATAGTCAACCTGTTCGAAACGTCGAGCCACTCCCGCCACTCATCCTCTCCAAGCGCTATAGTTCTCCTTAGAACTATAAGCTAAGAAAGATAACCAACAGTCTTTTTCAAGACTATACCAACAGTCCTTTTCAGGACTACAACCCTCAAGAAAGATTACAGAGAGTCCTTTTCAGGACTCCTCAATCCCCCCTCTCTCTCACATGGTGCACCCGCAAGCCTACTGTATAAGTGTACACTTGTTTTCCCGCTTTTAAGTACACCTACCTTTCTTGAAAAGATGCCGGACAGGTTCAACGTGTTCCTCGTAGAGGTCAATGACCTTTGCGATGGCAGCTCTAAGCCGAGTATCGTCCACTAGGTCCAGTAGATGCCTCTGACCGGTCACTCTCTCCAGTGACCACTCTCCACTGCAGTAGGTAGATGGTTTCTCGCGGTTGTAATCCTCAAAGTCCTGGTACAGAAAGCATGGGCCAAAATACTACTGTATTAAGTTGTTGTATGAACTTAAGAGGGGGACAGACAAGCAGACAAGTAGGACAGGTTTTATAAAGAGATACAAGTCCTGGTAAGCACTGAGATATGCTTAAAGGGATAGTTGAGTTCTGTTGCAGAGTTCTGTTTGATCAAAATCGGTTTGGAGGCGGCTGAAATATCCATAAACTAGACATAATACTTGTTTTGAACAAGTATAGGTGGGCTGGTCAACTAAAATTTGAGACAAAATAGAGCAAAAATAAGCGAGACACTGCTAAAAAACAATGTCATTGATGTAATGATGTAAACGAAATTCACCTTCCATAGGCATAACACGCAACGTAAGAAATTTCTGATATGTGCCCTATAATTGTAATTTTCACTATGATGAAGCATCAAAATGAAAAATGGTGTTGACTGAGCTTGTAGAGAATTGTCTCAGCTACATCATATCGAAATTTGGAAGAAAATCGATCAATATTTACAGAGATACAATCAATGTTAAATAAATACGCTGACGTCATTATATGCAAATTTGTATTTTGAGTTCCAAGGCCATTATGATGATGTAACGATACACTTAATGGCCAAATGAGACATGGAATCATATTTCCGACTCATACTCTATCTAAATATGAAAAAACATTGAAGGTCACGGTTCATTCCAAAGAGCTATAATGGATTTTGTATAGAGCTCGCGCGCACGGACATTTATCTTGAATTGACGCTCATCTTGTTATTAATGGTCATAAAGAGATAAACATGGTATCAAATTCCTTGAAAAAATATGAGAAATATCATGAAAGAAAAAAAAATGTTGATTCTGTGTTTTTTAATGATTTTACACACAAAAACGCGCGTGCATGCGCGTGTGCGCAATTTTTTTATTAAATGCTTAAAATGACCTGAAACGTATGCAAACAAAATTTGAGAAGATTTTGAGCATTTAAAAATTTTGCGCGTGCATTGACGCGCGGAAGTACGCGCACGCGTGCGTTTTTTGACATGAAATTAACCGGACTGATATTGACCTTGATCATGGAAAATATGAATGAGAAATGACTTACCGTTATGAAAATATGATCATAAGTAAATTTTCAGCAAATTTCACATAATGGCGCCTAGATGACGTCATCAGTCAAGGTCAAGGTTGAAAACCTTACTTTGTTTTGTCCATATGGCTATACATATGTGTGCTAAATATCAAATCATTTGATTGAGCCATTTTCAACTTATCTTGCTAACAAAAAAGTGGGTCGAAATAAGAAAAATAAATAAATAAATAAATAAATAAATAAAGGCAATTTTAACAAAAATATAAGGTGGTCTGTATTAGATACAGCCCACCTGATGAAACGATTTCTAATACTTGTGTACCACCACAAATATTAGACAATTTGAAAAAAATGTTGAAAAAACAAAATAGCGCCTTTTACGTCGTATTTCAGCCAATGCCGTTGTTAGCTTTTATGTTGGTATTTTTGTGTTGGTTATATTACGCACAACCAGCCGGCCCATGTATTGTTATTTTGAATTAAATAATTAATTAACGGTCACCATATTTTTTTTAAAGTGGAGCTGAATTGGTACATTGTATGATCGTAATGGCTAAATTTCACACATTTTGGGGGTCTAAAATTACCTTCATAGCACTTTTAGGTTCTAAAATGGCACTAGAAATGTAATAGATAAGAATAAGAGCAATTAACCATGCACTTTGAAGGCATATGCGGTCTGAAAAACAGAACTCAACTATCCCTTTAACCAAGTATCATGCTTTTACATGAAATTTTAAGTCTAGCATCAATTACGAAAATGGAGCACCAGGAGTGGCAATGTGCCAAACATGAGTGCTGTTATTGTTATTATTATTGTCATTACATACAAAAAGATATATATACTTTCAAAATACTCAATAATTTGGCACCTGAATATCTTAATGAGACCCTCTAAATACAAAACACCACCTCGTAATCTTTGCTCAGCAACCGACAAATGTAAACTTATCATTCCCAAATCTAAACTCTAAACAGCTGAAAAACATTTAGCAGTAGCTGCAACAAAGACTTGGAACAGCATCCCTCTTTCCATAAGGGAAATTACCTGTCTTGCCACCATCAAAAGATCCCTAAAACTCACCTTTTTCCCCAATGATTTATGTGATCTACTTCATGTGAGACTGTACATTTTTTGTCCTCTTTTCATATATTTGTATTTGTAAGCGCTATGGTACTTATGGTTTTTAGAGCTCCTAAATATTAAATATTATTATTATTATTATTACATAATTGTGGGATTTGTCTCTGTTTGCCTATTCTCAAGATTGTGATATCAATAGAAAAGATTAGTAATACCTTTACCAACCTTTGAAGGTTACAATCTTTGTCAGCTGATCCAACCAGGGATGCCTGATGATTGAAAGGACGAGTCAAAATTATAGAACAATATGAACCAAAGATTAGCTTAAGATAATGCATGGTGTACAACAACATTTGCTCCTGCGACAATTGTTCCAGGCTTTATTTCCTTATACTGTAGTTAAAAGGTTAGGGTAAGGTGTAGTGTTAAGTGCGGGGCTAAAACCAGTTTAAACAAGTTTTAAATAAGTTTAGAATAGGAAAAACCTGAAGCAGAACAATTGTCGGAAGAGCAAGTGTAGTATAACCTGTACAATGTGTATGTTAGTGGGCACTGAATATAAATCAACCACTATTTACCCATATTTCCTTTCTTCTCAGACAAGAATATAATAATCATAATGTAAATAATTTATTTCCAATGCTGCAGTTGACATACTACATTATTATTTCAGCTTTTAGCTACAAAGCCTACGATACATCACAGATGGAGAGTGGGTAAGATGGAAATCAAATGTACAATCAGAGATTCTATACATCTATTGTTCATTGATATTAACATTTAAAACAATTTAACATAATATAACTTTTCCACAGAAAGAAAGAAAGCTTATGAAAAAACAAAGCCAAAAATAAAACTTGTTACTCTCCATTAGTCAAATAATGACAGGGAAAGCTAAAAAAAAAAGTGGTACAAGTTATGTTCTTAAAGTGATAAAAAATCATGAAAATAGAGAATAGACACAGGCTATACTAGCTTCAATCATACTTGTCAGGATCAATCCATCGAAGTAAAGTTGAGCATAAAGAGAAAAAAAAGATACCGGTAGTTATAATATAGTTATTAGTCAATATGTGTATATATATATATATATATATATATATATATATATATATATATATATATCAATGATGACTTAGTACTGGAACAAAGTTCCTTGAAGGTTTGGGAGTAGGATTATTTCATGTAAAACCTTTTTTTTTAAATCTGCCTAAAGGGACATTTTGGACAAGTTTGAGATTAAAGCCCCACTGCACTACTTATAGCTACTTGCGCCCTCTATACAGCCAACAACGCCTTGGCGGTATACCCGTTGATCCCCCATGATGCCCTTTTTTTTGAGAGAGAGCTGATTTGATGAGATAGCCACCTGCCAGTGACCTCGCAGGGAGGTCTAATCCCTCCATGCCAAACTAGTGCAGAGGGGCTTTAACATCAGAAAAACTAGACATACACTGTACAGGAAAACCAGTTAAGTGCACAGATGAAAAATGAAAAATGAAAAATTTTGCAAAGTTGGCCATTTCTTTTAGTATTAGAAAATTCAATGTTGTTTAATATCAGTTATTTCTGCTTTGTGAAGAGACCTGCTTTTACAGTCTGTCTCAAAAATGTCCACTATACCTCTAAGATCTTGTGCAGTTGAGCAAGTTTTCTGCCGATACATACTATGACCTCTTTTGGCATAGGGTCTAGTGAACTCAAAAGCTGACCGGGCATGAATGACAGAAGCACAACCAGGAATAAACCGTGCTTTCCGTTATTACCTGAAATCATCAAAACAAAGCTTAATTTTTATAATCTAATGCCTCAGTCACACTGCCAAACAGACTCCAAACCGATCAATTTTTCGCCATTGGTGGTAATGTTATTGTTTGGTCTGGTGTTGGTCTCATTGGTGTGTCTGGGGTATAAAGATTAAATCATCACAATAACTGTAATTGTAATCAAAAACACAACTTGATGACTGCCATTTTCTTTCTGTGTTTGAGACTTTTTTGTTGTTGAGAAGGCGACGTTGAAGAACAACAAACTGACTTGTTTTTTATCAATTATGCAGTCAACAGGTACTGTTGTAGATTTAGAGGACTTATCAGTGGTAATCCATTATTTCTTTGGTGAAATAGAATGACAAAAGTGGAAGAATGAAGATTCCCTTTTACAGCTTGGCACTGGGCTGGGCCAACAGGAGGGAAATACAGGTACTGTGTTGGGCTGACATTTAAACATCCATTCCTGCTTATAATTATTTCTTCCTTTTTCTCCATGATGAAAAGTGGCTGACATGCTTAAGCGGTTAAGTTGCAGTAAGGATATCTTCTGCTTTGTAATTCTTATGATAGGCATATACATTGTATCAATACCATCTCCGTATCAAATACTTGTCATGAATTTATCACAATGATTACATATCTCCAAGGCCAGCTGACGTACCTTCCACACCTGTATTTCCTTCATCGCAGGAGACCTTCTCTAGATGCACAAGTTTGCCATGTTTATTGCAGACTGGTTGAGGGCAGCAAAACTCTTTATTGGACAGGTATGCCATGGTGTTTACCGCTAACTCTACCCTGTTCCCATCAGTAGAATCTTTAGAGTTGTACAGCTGTAAACAAAATAAAAAAATTAAAAAAATAAAAGCAAATGTATAGCAATTGTTAGGCACCTCCTTTTGAGCTCTTCCAGGAAAATGTAATGTAATGTTATAAAATTTCACTCTTAGACACTTAGCAAATTGCTTATACCACCAAAACAGAGGCTTTGGGAAACTAAGATCCCATTAACTATCTCTTCCTTTCTTTATAATGATCAACTGTAAAATTGGATTGTTTTTAGGAAAGTTCTAGATTCAGGTTGTTAAAAGTATTAGTAAAAGAAAATTTCAGAGAACTTATTTGATGTGAAAGTTATATCAAGTTTTCATAACTTTTTCAAAAGAACTTGCAATACATAGTTATGTTTTGAAAATTCATGTAGTACTACCTACTAAAATGAGGTCTACATGTAAGTCTCCTCCAAAAAGCTATGACAAAACCAATAAAGCGTTTTTTATATGTTTCTCTAAAATCTTTCTTTGGGAATATTCTCTCCATCTCAATAGAAGATAACCAAAGGAGATCCTGTGCAAAAACAAACAAAAAAATCAATTAGATGTATTGCACACAATGTTATTATAACAAATCTTACCTTTAGAACAAACTGATCAGATCTCTCGTTACCACTGCAACCTACTGTAATGGGAATATCTAATTTGATGTGGAAGTTTTGATCTGTAAAACTTTTCATCTCTTCTATGTCTGCAGCTTTCACTTCATAAAGCTTCATAAGGAGATCAGCGGCTGCTCTAAGGTCCAAGAATGGCCTATTTATGAGTTCTGCTCCTTCTTCCATCATAACCTTTTCTCAGTCCTAGGCGTCTGGGAACAAATATTAAAGTTAGAACGAGCTTTAGTCTACAAATTATGCAGGTTGGACTATTAAAACAATAACAGATCATGGTTGTATTAGCCAACAGTTGGAATTGCAGTTAAAAGATTTATAGTAGAGAGAATATAAATGGTAAAATAATCAACATTTAAATGACAGACTGGAGTAATTGTGACACCAAGTATCATACTTTTAATTTCATATTTTAAATCTTTTGATTCTATTACAAACTATTTATTTTCATTTAAAAAAAATCAAAAAAAAAAAATGGATTTGCCACTTTGAGGACCAGTCCGTCAATGAGTGCAGCTTGGAGATATTTGCGTTAATAGGATATAGACTAGACTAGGGATACATGCAAAGTAGCTACTCAAGTCAGGGGCAATTAAGTGACAGAAATTAGCGTCACCCACAATTCCACACTTTAAACACAAGAGTTTGCAGTAGATTTATCCATAATGAATCAAAGATGATTCCACTAATCATAGTTTTGCAAGGCAAATACTATTCAAATCTGTACTCGGTTTACTTTCTCTGGACTAGATCTAGTTATAGATCTATAGAGTCAGGCACAGACATGGCGATTGGCAGACTTTCAACCTGGAAATCGACAATTTTTTTCTTCTTCCAAATAATTACTGCGAGTTAGATTTAGACTGTTTGAGTCTACCTTTTTAAGTAAATCAAAAGGCAAAACTAACTACATGTAGACTATATATTATATGTTAACATTTGTATACACACACACACACATAAAAAGCCAAATGATTGTATTTTAAAATTAAAGTGTCGAGACTCGAGACTCGATTGAGTTGGTCAACACAGGAAAAAGTGCCCAACCCACTTGCAGATGCAGTCGTGATTTGGACGCCTGATAGCTCATCACATCAAAAAAGTCATAACTCGATATCAACACTATATCCAAAATACACATGAGCAACATTATAGGTAACAAAAACATCATGGACTACTAATATCTTAACAAAATGAAAGCTAGCTATAATGATTTATCAATACTTCGAACATTCGTCAAGGTAACTTTTCTACTCACCTCAAGTTCGGGACAGCTGATAAAGTTAAATGCCCCAATTCAGGATTACTCGATTAGGATATGGGGTATGCTATAATCTTGGAAGAGATGGAAGGAATAACAAAGAGTAAACGCAGTATGAATTCTTATAATAAGTGACCAAAACAAATTTAAAAAAATTTAAAAAATGCTTTATGGCTCTTTTTTATCATAGATTTGAGCTATAATGTCATATTTTCCTAATAATCACGGTCTTTTTTCATGCTACTCCCTACAATAGATTAGAAATTCCCGGAAGTAATTGTCTGGTCGCCGCGAAATATTTTGCCCTTAGTCACGTGACTCCGGCTTTGTGAACCATCGGATCTCAATTTTGTGAGAAAGGTAAGGTGAACCTCAAAAGTATTGCGAGATAAGTTATTAAAAAGTTCCTTTTTGTGAATGTTTGTGATGATGATACAATCAATCCGTATAATGGCACATTTGAAGCATTAATTGCTGTAGTTGAAAATGATATTCGGATTGTATTTGATTGAGAAAATAGCATTTTATTTTTGTGGTACACGCGACATTTTTGGTCACATTGTTATTGTTCCTTGTGTGTGCAGTGTGTGTGTGACTGAGCTGAGCGTTCCAAGAAGTGTGCGTGCATACAGCGACGTGCATATGATCCTATCCATGTTGATGTTGATGACATTCGACGTGTAGAATGCAGCCGAATGAGTCATGAGCGTATCTTTCATATCTTTCGCAATTTCTAGGGTAATTAAGGGTTGTGCACCAATTAATGCAGATCATCCTTGAAATGTAGAAAGATGTCTCTAAATTTGTATTTGTACATTCTCTCATCTCTGAGTCTGAACTTGAAGTAGACCCTAGGGTCTATGATTCTGCACATGTGTGACTGTCAGCAGTAGGGGCGCTGGTCCGAGGATAAGGATCGTCCTCAAAAACGAGGATCGTCTTCGTAAATGCGGACCTATGCGTCCTCAAGAATAAGGATCGTCTGCATTTTTCGCAGACGTTTCATATTATTGATTGGCGCATTGGAGATGCGAAAAAAGGATTCCCGATGATTTTCTTGAAGTATTTTACATTGACTTTGTACAGAGACTTTCACATTATGAGCAATAAATCCTTGGGAAGACGGACGACCCATAAAAGTAGACAGTGAACTAGGGTTATATTCCGGCCCACAGGGAATCTATTTTTTCCATCGCCAGCGGGCGGTTCGGTAACCCAAAACCCGCAGAGCGCTGATGAAAAAAAACGTCCTCAAAAATGCAGACGGTCCTTAATTTTGAGGACGCATTTTGTCTTCGTTTATGAGGACGATCCTCATTCTCGGACCAGCGCGCCCCTACTGGTCAGTGACTCGATGTGTCTACCGGTATGTCTACATTAGCATGTAGCAGTAGGCGCTGGTCTGAGGAATAAGGATCGTCTCTGTAAATGCAGATAGACGCGTATGCAAAAATCAGGATCGTCCACATTTTCACAGACGTTTCATATTTCCGATCTGCGTGTTGGCGATGTGAAAAGGTGATTCTGCAATGATTTTCTTGATGCATTTTTCATTGACTTTGTACAGATACTTTCACGTTATGAGCGATAAATACTCGGGAAGACCCATAAAAGTAGACAGTGAAAACAGGTTTTTTTTCTTACGCGGAATCCGTTTTCCGCATCCCAAACGCACGGTTGGGGAACTCGTAACCCGCAGAGCGCCGATGAAAAAAAATTTGGGACACAATTTGTCCGTGTTAACAATTATATCCTCGTTTATATGGACGATCCTCATTCTCAGACCAACGCCCCTACTGATTAGGCCTGAGTCATTACGTATTTTGTACGTTTAACCGTTAAATGTATGCAGGCGGTTTTGTTTAACCTTTATGAAAATACACGTATTTGTACATGTATGTAAATTCTTAAGTATTCAGTCATTTTGATGAAGACATGTTCATGAAAAATGCTTAATATGGAACACCAAAAACAAGCACACAAACACTAAAAAAACAATCTGTCATGATTTTTAAAATGAACTTCGTTGTCTCCAAACTCGAGATTAGAAAATAATAATTATTAGCGAGACTTCGTTGCCAAAACGGAGATCTAAAAACAATAATTATTGCAAGACATTGTTGCTGGTACAGAGATCTGAAAACAATAATTATTGGCGAGACATCGTTGCCGATACAGAGATCTAAAAACAATAATTATTGGCAAGACTTCATTGCCGATTCATAGATCTAAAAACAATCAGTGGCGAGAATTAATTTCCAATACGGAGATCTGAAAACAATAATTATTGGCGAGCCTTTATTGGTAATACAGAGATCTGAAAACAAAAATTATTGGTGAGACTTTGTTGCCGATACAGAGATCTGAAAACAATATTTATTGGCGAGACTTCGTTGCCCGATACAGAGATCCACGAATAATAATTATTAGCGAGACTTTGTTGCTGATACAAAGGTCTGAAAACAATAATTATTGGCGAGACAATTTTCAAAATCGCTGCAGGGCAATCACACTCACAACCCATTCAAAGCACTTATTATAGAAATGCTCACATTGAAAAATATTAACCAGAATTCAATGGAATTAATATAACCACGCAATAAACATCCAGGAGGATGAATTAAAGTTACTAAGTTTTAGAGAAAAGGCGAAAGAGAAAATAGAAAGCGATCTGAAATACTAAATAAAGACGAAATATAAGAGAAAATTAAGACGGGTTGGGTAGCTGTTACTTGAATATGGAATAGAGTATCTCGATAGCTGTTATCGGTTTACCCAAAGCGCGGAAAAATGCCCTTGTTGCTAGGCAGCATTGACGGTAAACAATAACAACTATTAATATTCATGTAGGTTCGTAAGGTTTTTGACTGAAACAACCAATAATGGGTCTTCTAAAATTCATAACTCTGGCTAGTTTTTTTGACATGATAGAATAAAGAGTGCTATGATTGGCAAATATTATTTTTGCAGAGTCTGATGAACTCTGAGGTTTTTCTTGTAAACACGGCAAACCACACGATGTAATAAATTGTCGCGAATGAGTTAATTCATTACCAGTTCTTGTCCAGTCATGCATTTTCAATAGATTTTTTTTATTTAACTTATATTCTTTTTCTTCTTCTTTTTTTACTTGTATGCCATACCATCTTAAACTGTAGAAACCTCTTCAAAATCGGAAATTATTCCAATCTTCAAGAATACTAATGTCCTCTCTCCTCATGGTGGCCGTAATCAGTTATTTTCACCTATTTGATTGAATAACTGTACAGTCGCCATCTAGCTACATGTAGCTAGCCTGCTGTAATGTGACATGATCTGTAGCTTTCCCCTACCATCCTCTAGGGATAATGGGGTATTGGATTGCCTCAGTCATCTCATATTTGTATGTCTCTGAACATGACCTTATATGCATGTTCTTGTCAAAACACCCCAGGGTTAGAAAAGCAAGCTTCCGCCCCTCTACTGTTTGCTTAAAGGGGGTAGTCAGACAAAATGCAGAGAGATCAGACCTTTCGTGTAATTAAAAGACAAATGTGTATACAATTTACACATGTCCAAACATGCATCATTACAATTCACTATTAAAGATGAAGTTGAGTTCTGGTCATGCGATTGCATTGTGAAAGAAACGGTGTGGAATCGACCAGAAAAGGTTGATCATCTAGCATATAATAATTTGTGTGTATTGCAAGGTTCTGAAATCATCAAAATGATAAGAAATTTGGCCAAGTCTTGGTAAAGTTACAAACACTGTACACAGAAAGATGTATATGGGACTACACGAACACGTGGCGTAAAAAACCTACCCCCGAGTTTTACGATGAACATGACATATTTAGAATATGAAGGCATTTGAAGAGCCATGCTTTTCAGGGAACCTGTCTCCGATGTTCTTCCACACTTGCATAATAAGAATGATAAAGTTCATAAATTATTTTTCACCTCTTCCCAGAACTCAACCTTCTCTTTAATGTTATACATGTACTGTACATGTACATACAATTTATGTGATCATAAATGTGATGTGTCTTTCTGTGTAATAAAATAAAGGGGACGTTAGTTTGAGGCCCAGAGTCAAACCCTCAACCCTTTGATTGAGAGGCAATTTAATGAACAATTGAATGAGCCATTAGACCATGACACCTTCACGATGGTACAATAAACTAAGTGCCTCTATATGATTTATTTCATTCAACTGTTACCGTACTAATAATCGTATTTCAATAGTCAGAATGTATAGTTTACGTGTTGTTCGATAGGGCGAGCCATAAGCTCGAATTCACAAAGGAGGTTTAAATTTAACCCAGGGTTTAAACCGTCATTTACATAACCCATGCTTTAAAATTAGCGCAAATAAAGCGAACCTTGTTGAGCGCATCTTTTATTGGACCTCTGACTGTGTCACGCTTATTTGGTGCTAATTTTAGACCATGAGCTATGTAAATTAAGATTTAAGGCTCCTTTGTGTTGTGGATTCCATCCTAGAATGTTTGTCCTACCTACAGTGTACATGTATACACTGTACATTGTACTGTAGTAACAACTTATGTATGCAATTTGAATTCTTACTATTGAGATTGTCACGGGTGAATGAAATAATTTATATAAGGGTACTTCATGAAGGCAAATGCATAAATTTGGTCCATTACAAAAATGGCCCATTGATTTGTTAAAGGTGAAATTCAAAGAAAATCACAAATATGTCAACTAATGTATCACTAGAAACTGGTAAGCTAACAGATGGCCATCGTACAAGTTTGAGGTCAGCTACATATCGGGTGATTTATAAAAATAAAAATACAACCACCTCCATAGCAGCTGGGATATACGAGAGATTCGCCAGAAAAATAACGATGTTTTAATGACGTCACAACAGGGACCAATACTGCCCAAGCAGACGACATCCCATAAAGAATGAACATAATTGCAAAGCTATTATTTGTCAAATTATAATGAGTTTAGTGTATATAAATGTACTGGCACATCAAACCGATCAAAAGGGGACATGACCCGATTCTGATAACTAAAATCTTTTGCTTGTAAATACACAGGATAGGGGTTAATTAACAATCAAAGAAACCAGACTTTCAAATTGAAAAGCCCCCGGATTGATATTAAGGACGGCATTTGTTCCCTCTTAAAACCCTGAACATACCGCGGTGTCTGCAGCTGAATATACAATGGCGTCTTATTTTGTTTACAAGCGACAGATTCCTTTATTTTTGTATCGCTGCATTTGTCATCAAAATAAAACCATGTGCGGGGTTTAGAGTGAGGCAATAGATTATACATTTAGCCTGACGGTAGTGAAGTAAGAGAAAGAACTCAAGAGAAGATGAAAACACAGGCACTGAAAATGTGTGAGATGTCATGGGACATCGTCTGCTTGAGCAAATCATGTCCCTGTTGTGACCTCACACATCTCAGCAGCGTTCGGAGAGCTATTCAGGTGCTATGCCGGGGCTGTATTTAAGCGTTTTGTAATTTATAATAATCATTGCTTCAAATGTTTCCAAGCATTGAATTTTGATAACCTTGTCGAATCAAAGTTTGCAATAATGAAAATAAAGCTAGATTTAAAATCAATGAATATCTACTTTAAATACTGGTAATAGGCCAACCGTACATGTAATGAGCTCATTTTCTGTTTGTTCTCTCTCTCTCTGCTTCTCCAGACTATAATAAGCTATTTGTATATACCTGCATTGTATATACCTGTATATGATGTCCTCTATGGGGTCCTCAAGGGGCAATACACGGTCTGGAGGGAGGTCCGACAAGTCCTCTTCTTCTCAGAAGACCTCTGCACAGAATGCCACAGCCAAATCTACACCAACAGAGCCACAGCAACCCGTCGGTAAAAAGGTAAGTTCACCTCGCCATCGATGGTTTATTTATTTTTACTTAGTTACTTATTTATTTATATACAGTTCAAGAACTTCTGATTGATGTACTGAATAATTTAAGTGAAACGATGATGTCGAAATTTTTAGATCAATTCAAATATATGGAGAAAGTGTGTTTTTTTAGATTTTTTTTTCTTCAATATCAATTATGATATTGATGCTGCCTGGTCTTTGAAATTCTGTAGGTGGCGTTTAAGGTGGTCAAAGGTACCCGGGCAACTGCCAATTTTAGATGAATAATCAATGTTGGTTTGTTACTTTCAGGCAACCCAAGAACAGTTACGACTTGCCCAGATAATATCTGATCCTCGCACAGAAGATAATGACATGGTCAAAGAGAAAGTCAAACAGGTAAGCATTCACTCCTTATTCTTATTTATTTCTAATATTTCATATCTCTTTGCGGTTTTAGAAATTGTATGGGGGGTGTAGTTAGTTGTCTTGTTGAATACACTGCATACATGGCCTGTTAAGCGTGTATAGTGGACAGCATTGTAGCACGCTTTCGCTATTTTGGCCCCTTTTACTTATGATTTGAGTTGCATACTTAACTATTCTATGGAACAAACATTGATGTGCTACAAAAATTGATGTGCTACATTGTACTACAAAAAGGTTAATATTGTTATGACATCACTACAGTTAACACAATGGCACTTATGGCAGTACCAGGGAAAACATTAATATTTATTTTTCGGGGGCTACTTTTCAAGCTTGCATGTATGAAAATAACAATCTAAAATTTGTTTTGCATTGAACTCTATGCAAATTTACAGGGGCTATTTTCTGATTTTCGGGGGCTATTTTGGGCATTTCGGGGGCTAATTCGCCCGAGCCCCCGTGTATTTTTTTCACTGGGCAGTACTTCATTATAATCTTCAATGGAGTACATACCAGCTATACTTGTACAACTTACAACCATTATCTCTACTTGTTTTTTAACTTCCAAATCAAAAATAGCAATAGATACTTGATCATGTTGACATTGAAATACAATACAAATATATTTCCTGGATTTCAAACTAATAAAAAAAAAGCAATAAATGTGGTTTAAATGTCATTGGTTTAATGTGAACCATATGTGCTGGCATGTATCATGTAATGTAAAGGACTGTTCAAGGAGGAGATGAATGAAAGTACTATTGTATTTCCTTGAAATTAAAAAAACAAAAGGGTCCCATTACACTGCATGTATGTATAATGAATTTACGTGTTTTGAAGAGCTTTTCATAGAAACTCAATATTATCAGGGATAAGAATTAGTATCCCTGCTGATATTTTTTCATTTTATTCATTGTTTACCATTAAAAACCTTTTTAAACAAAACATTTAACATGTACATCTGCATGTAGTGTCAATATGCATTCAGTTAGTGGAAAAGGATGCATTATAGTAAATTTATATTCTAATAAGTTTAATAGAGTGATACTGTAGATGGAAACAGATCTACCTAAGTCACTCCCAACAAGAAGGAAAATTAAGACGATTTAAGGCAGTAATGATATGATATTTTCATGCATTTCTAAAAGCATAAGAAATTTTTGAAAAGGCATTCTTTTAGTAGAAAAAAAAAGGATGAAACCTTAATCCTATGAAAATTTGCAAGTTTGCACATGTAGATACATTCAACAAGATCGCGGTGCTACTCCGTGGCAAGACTCGTGTCAGAACAAATATGCCCAATTATCACTTTCTCATGCCTCCTTGACAATTTCGTGGTTGTGTAACCAACCCGTCAAGTCCGCATGCAAGTGATACATTCTCTGTTCATACTCCAAGATGAGATGCACGTTTTCATTAGATCACCATTCCCCTAGGGTGTAGGGGTGGGGGATAGGAGGCTATGTTTGAACTCGACATGGATGCAAAAAGGCCGGTTGGCGATGCATGCCACTACACAGCTTGACTTAGTGGGAAACGATGGATTGTGTTTGTTTTTGAATAATTTCATGCAGACTGATGTAGCATGGGAAGGAAAAAATGATGAAATTCAATGCTTGCTGTCATAGTTGGATCCTACGTAGCTCTATGTGTGTATGCATTGATGAAAGATCCAACATCTTAACTGCTGCCTCTACTACATGTAGCTATTCAAACTCATTTACAAGTCATGACCACTTATATTGTGCGATTGTAAACAATAGCCAGTTCAGGTATCAACAAATAATTGTTGATATGTAGCTGGTCACACCCTCAGTCCCAAAGGGGCCAATCAAATTAAAAATCACCTGATAATACATGGAAATTTGAGTTTCGCTATCTAAAATAATGCCAGTTGTTACAGAGGGCATCTTTTCCTTTATTGTAGGCAAATAGCCAGTCAACCTTCATATTTTCACATTTATTTTAATAGCCCAGTGTCAATGATATGTACAGATATTAGTTAGGAGTTGCCTCTGATTAGCCAGTTTTTAGATAAACAATGGATCTTGAGGTGAGGGATGTTATTTTAATTCATCAGTAATGGCAAAAAAATCTGACGTACATTGTATTCAGTGAATAGTTTCCTACACCATGAAGCACTCTTACATACAAGTCTAAATTTCTGTATGCAGTCATGTGGTGCATTTTGCAATACCAAGTTCCTGTTATGTTAATGTGGGATTTATTGCACAGTCTGCCCTGGCCGACCCCCAGTAAGGGGAATTCCCTACAAAGCAATGCAATGTACATTTACTATGCATGTACTTGTGTATGCATATTCTGTGCATCTGATATACATGAAGTGCATTATGAATGCGTATTGATATTGTGAATACATATTCATTTTCTGGTGATGGGTTTGTGTTTAATTTCTCAATTTGCGGTGGGGGGGGGGGGGGGGGGGGGTCCTGACCTGCGGCACCTAGATCTGTACACATACATAGAAGTAACCACATTGTCTGTGTAACCTACATGTACTTATAATACACAGTGCGAATATTATTTCATAAATTTGCAAATCATGTTGGTCAATCAAGCATTTGTGTTCCATGCACACATCTTTACTATTACATGTACATTCAGTTTGGTTCCCTCCCATCAATACTTTCTATATTTGGATGTAAACTGCACTCGATGCTTTGAAGTCTTTTCAAGTGATAAATAGCCCTTTCTGCTGTATCTGAGACAGTGTAAAGTAACTCCACATGTATGTACATATATCATGCTATGGTTCTTTAAGCACTGTTCTAAAATCTCAATGGTGAGGGCATATTGCTAAAAAAATCCATTAGCTGATGAACACTACGCAAGAGCTCAAGGCCAAGTATTTCTGCATCATTAATGGAGTGTCATAAATTTGTGTCGTTTTATTGTAAACATTGATGTTTACTGCACTGACATTTAGTACTTTTGATCTTTGCTCATAAGTATTCATGAGAGTTATGACTCTGCGCTCGGTTTTAATATGCTCTATTGGGTTTGAATACATTCATTCCAATTTATTGAAATTGTGAATAATGTACATTTACTTGGAAACGGCGCATTGTATAATTATACATGTATATCTATCCATTTATGCCAATTGATTGTCTTTTGTAGACAGTGCCTTGTTCTGTATATTGAAAGGAACACTGCAAAATCGCTAAAAATGGGTGTGTCAATGCATTTATTGATGCTCAGTGTCATTCTTTTATTCTCTCTCTGTCTCTTTCTCTCTATCTCTCTTTGTACTTCGCTATTTTCTCTGTTCTCTTTCTTTTTGTGCATGCTAAGATAATTGTGCCCAGATTAGTGACTGTATGAAAACCATAATAAGCCTGCCAATCAATACTTACAAAATAATTGGCTTAAGTCTGCTAGGGAGCTGTCTTAAATTTGGGGTATAATACTTGGCCAGAAGCATCAACTGAATACTGAAGTTGGCTAAGTATTTTATCTAAGCCGGAAGACTGAGTAAAATACTCCTATTTTTTAAGTATTGAGTTGAATACCGGTCCAGGGCCCATATTCAATTCAATACTTAGTACAAAATTTAAGCTTTTTACTTAGTATTTGGTTTACATAAAATACTTAGCCAATTTTGGTATTCAATTCACACTTTTGTGTAAGTATTTTACTTTCAACTAAGCCAACTGCATACCAGACTTAAGCCAATTATTTGGTGGCCTTGATTGGCAGGCATATGGTTTTCTTACGCAGTATTATATCCCGCGCACAATTATATCAGCGCGCATTTATTGCAATGCATCAATTGCGCATTACTTTTGATTGACCGTGTGACGTCACAATGCTTATCAGTAAGTATTTTACTTAAATTTTGACTAACGTAAGTACTAAACGTAAGTATAAGTCTATAATGCGATTTGAATACGAGATAAGTAAATTACTTAACTTAGCCATTTACTTGGTAAATTTACTTAGTAAATTTCTTACTTATGCTGAGTATTGAATTGAATACCGGCCCAGGTGCTTACCTTCGAATCCCAATGTAAGTTACATGTACACTAGTACTGTACCTTGTTGACATGTTGACCATAGTAAGTCTTCTTTTTCTTGCAGGTGCATGAACTGACCAACAGATCCGAAGATGAGATCATGGTGGCACTCCACGACAGTAATTACGACACAGAACAAGCCATCATTCTCCTGCTCGAGAGAGAGGAAGGAAATCAGGTACGTCAGCAAGCAACAATGTTTAGTTCTCAGTAATGCATTTAAAACCTTGCTATCGCAATATCTAAACATGGTGATGTTATTACTATATGAAGATGATCTAATTAAATTTCTGGGCTAGTAGGTCAAGATCAAAGTTGTTGATTGACAATTATTTATAGGCTTTTTTTATTCATCGTGATAAATCCATCTACTTCCTTAGGGTGGAGGATATTATGCTGTCATGTTTTATAACTTGTTTTTTTAAATTATTGCTTAAATGTTAATTTGACCGACTAGGTGGTGGACCATTCCCTGATAAGTTTTTCAAGATGCTTCCATGTGCCAACTTAATTTTATTACCTAAGAACCCGAGATATTCTTCTTGTCTTCGCAGAAGGATGAATGGGAAACCATCAGTAAGAAGAGCAAAGTTCGTGGAATGGCACCATCGATGCGTAGCACAGATTCATTCAACAATCACCAAGACAAAGACCACAAGAATCATGACGACGATCGCAGAGACAGGGGCGGGCGGGGCCGTAACCGTGACAACAGAGATAGCAGAGACGGGCACGACGGGAGAGGGGATAGAGGAGACAGAGAGGGAAGCTACAGTAGGGGACGAGGAAGAGGAGGGAGGGGTAATCTTCCACCCAGAATGACCAGAGGTAAGTCTTTAAGCTTATCTTGAGCTCTTGGGGGGTGTTTCACAAAGATAAGTTGAACTTATCTCTAAATTGGACTAAACAATTATGGAAAGCTGTTGGCATCTTTGAAAATATTTTGTAAAAGTTATTTTAAAAGGCATAAAATATAGATAAAAATTATTCATATTTTCTAGTATCAAGGAGATTTCATGTTCTTGATGTGGAATTTATGAAAAGTCTAAAATACTCCAATTTTTGCCTTTGAATAAATTCTATTTTAAGGCTTAGAGTTAACTTAGAGTTAAATTTGACTTTGTATCTTTGTCAAATACCCCCTGGTATGGGAAACGTATTTTGAGAGAAAATTGCTATGATTTATTCTTGATTGTTTATCCTGCAGTAGATTGGTTGTTTGAACCGGTGAAATAAAAACAGAACTCAAAAACACAAAAATACGGTGGGCATCATCTTCAATAAAAACCAAAACTACCTTTTGCACATAGTGACCTGTGTAAAGCACATGGTGTCAGTCTACTTACCGGTACCCGGATTTACTTATCTTTCTATGCTCAATACTCAGCCACTGTACATTTTCTACCTAAATTGTTTGGTTATTTGTAATCTTGAACATTCAGTGTGAGTTGTTGGATTCTGTGAGATTTTTTTTTCTGTCTCATCCTGTGATCGATGATGAATGGTTCAAGATAAGGCTGTGCACAACAGTGTAATGAGGTACCCGAGTACACTCCTATGTTTACAAGCGAATACTCGAGTATTCGGACGCCATGTTTGTTGTTTTTTTGTTGTTTTTTTTTTTTTTTTTTTTTTTTTTTAATTTTTAATTTTTTTTTTTTTTTTAATTTTTTATTTTTTTTAATTTTTTGCCACCACCATACATACCACTGGAGCAGTATCCCAGTTCTGTCGCCGAAAACGCATGCAATTTTACTTTGAGTTGCAGTTGAAGGCGCCGATTTAATAATAATAATAACAGTGAACAATGCTGTTTTAAACACCAAGGATGGCAGAATAATCCATTTTCCTCCAAGTCCAAGCAGAAATCCAGACATTTGGTCCCAGTTTCTGAGTGGTGAGTTTGACAGTGCTTGAGTTGGGAAACATTTTTACCGACGGCACCATGCCAGCGGCCGCCGCTCACCCAGGAACGGGTAAGCGGCCGAATATTCGGGTACGAGAAATCGTACCCGAGTAGTTGTCAACCGTGCGGGTACTCGAGCATTCGACTACCCTTCACAGCCTTAGTTCAAGATGTCTCTTTTGTTTCTTACAGGTCGAGGAAGGGATAGGGAGAACGACTATGATCGAGATCGTAATGATCGTAACGAGTCAGGTCGTGGGCGTGGCAGACGGAATGCAGGTACTGTACAGAGAACATTAGCAACTCTTGAGTCACTGTATTAGTCCACTTCTCTATATATTTCTCCAGTAAAGTTGTGATGATCGAAATTAATCAGGAGATCTCTTTCTGTTAACTTAGATATCTTATTGAATTTGAAAATAATTGTACTACCGGTTGGTAATCTGATTCTCTTATTTTCGTGAGACAAGTTGATGACAGTGAACAAATTAAAAGGAAAACAAAATTACGTAAAGACTAGAACGAGGCAAAATTTGCTAATTCTTATGTATGCACTTCATATTGGATAAAAGCTTGTCCTGTACATGAATGGTTGAACCTATTCTCATTATTTGAAATGCATGTTACTAACAGTTAATTACACTAGGTAGAATATTTTAAGAATCGTAAGTTGTAAACTACAAACATTTGCGATCAAGTTTAATGGCCTTTTTCTTGGCAAGAAAATTGAGAATCTGGACTGCTTCTGAAAATTGTTGCCTGTCTGCAAATGTTTTGTAACTTTACAACACATATTCCTCAGATGGGGAAGAGGGAAAAGAGTGAAAGTATTGCGTAACATATCATTTCAACCTCATACTTATTTATCTTTTCAGAAATGAACGGTCCATCTCGGCGATCAAATCGCGGAGGTGCCGGTGGTGGTGGTGGTGCTGGTGGTGGTGCTCCTCAAAGGTCGTTCACAAATTCTAAATTTGGGTAAGTTCACTCTCTCGCTGTATGTTCTATACTGTAAATGTGTTATTGTGTATGGATATTGAGTGTAGGTTTCATTATACAATACAATACAATACAATGAACATTTAGGGCGCCATTCCCATAAGGCTCAGAGCGCTAACATCAAATAATATTATTGGTCTTTACTACATGTAGTAATTAAAGGCTACAATTAGATATTCCATATAAAATATTAAATTCAATTGATTAAATTAAATAATTAAACATAGAGGAGAATTCATGTAAAGAGATGAGTTTTCAGAGCCTTCTTAAAAATATCGATAGAGGCAGATTGTCTGATGGACATGGGGAGATTATTCCACCCTTTGGATGCTGCTACCGTGAAAGTCTTATCCCCGGCTTGGACACGTGTAATTGGATAATTTAGACGGAGGTTATCATTTGAAGATCTGAGATTTCTGCTTGGTGTATATAAAGTTAAACAATTAGACAGGTAATTAGGAGCTAGGTGGTGCAATGATTTATAGACATATAAGAGTATCTTAAAAATGATTCGCTGTTGAATTGGAAGCCAGTGAAGGGAATTAATTAATGGTTGAGCTGAATGACTTCTACCGACCTCAAACACAAGACGTGCTGCCCAGTTTTGTAGGCGCTGGAGACGGTTTACATGTAACTTTGGAAGAGAGGAAAGAAGTCCATTACAATAATCAAGTCTAGAGAGAATTAAAGACCTTACAGCATGATGACAAGTTGATTGATCAATATATCTACGAATTCGTGATATGTTCCTTAAGTGAAAAGTGACCGTTCTACTAACATTGTTAATATGTGAATTCATACTCATATGAACATCAAAGAATGCGCCCAAGTTTTTAATTGTGTCTGTAGGTTTTACGGAAATATTTCCTATGGTGAGAGTTATGTCTGGCAATTTTCTGAAATTGTGTGGTGAAGCAGCAATAAAAAACTCTGTCTTACTGGCGTTCAATTTCAACTTGTTGATGGACATCCAATTCTTTATATCACAGATGCAGTTTTGCAGTGACAACAATGCACAATCTAATTCACCACGTATTTTGGGATCAAATGAAACATATAACTGTATATCATCCGCATATACATGGTATGACACATTATGATGCTGAGTAATATCACTAACCGGGAGGGTGTAAATTGTAAAACCAACAGGACCTACTACAGAACCTTGTGGCAGACCAAACTTGGAAATGATGGGCGCAGAAACTTTTAGGAATTCGTTCTGTGACGCATCCAAAAGGTCGAAAAATCTCTTTCTGATAACTTAGATTCTTGTTGAATTTGAGAAAAAATGTACAACCAGTGAATAATCTGATTCTCAACCTCTGACAGTTTCAAGGTGAGCAGCTTAGACGCCTGGGAAAGTGATGTCGAAGTTAGCTATCAGAAGATGCCGAACGGTTTTTGAAGACCAACACAACTGTCGTGTGACAGTCTTTATCATAAAAAATCCAGTGTTAACACATTGAGTGATTTCAAGTTGGGTGTTAGTGTTAGTGTTAAGAGCAGTCAAGAGCTCTTAAATCTAGCGAAAATTTTGCTGATGAAATTAATAGCCCGATACCGATATCAAAATCGATAGCTTAACACTAGCTGTGACGTCACCATATACTTGATTTCACGACGATGATTTAAAAATAGTACATCAAAACTAAAGATGTCATGAAAAGTACAGAATAACTTTACACCTATTTCTCTGGTCTTATAAAATAACTCATTTTACACAAACGAATATATGAATTACCTGTTTCACATATTCTTATTTGATCGTCAGACAATAAATTGGCGTCGTTCGTGCCTTGACTGTTGTGCCGGTATAACACTAACACCGAACTGGAAATCAACATTTGCTTAATCCCTAGGGGCTAGTGTTAGTGAATAGGACATTTGTTTGTAAAATATTAACACCAGCCACAAAGGTCGGTTCAGCAGACGACGATTTTGCAAAATCGATAACACTAGCTACCGGAAGTTGACGATATTCAGAGGTCAAAGCCTTAACACCAGCTGATTTCCATTTCGGTGTTTAGGCTGGTGTTAGTGTTTATTAAACACTAACACCAGCATTAAACACCTAACTTGAAATCACTCATTGTCTCTTTAAGAGCCAAAAGGACGTTAACCCATGTACTCTAACACAGAGATAACACCCTTCTAGTTCTTAACAGATGATACACTCTAGTAACAAAGGCACATCTTTAAGATGTTAGATTATACCTTTACAACAACTTCCTAATTGGATTGACTATGTTTTTCATTGTTTTAGGAATTACCAAGAAGAAGACGCGTTCAAGTCCACAGACAACGTTTGGAGGAATCCTCCTTCAACGGAATGTAAGTTGTTCAGTATTTATGTAATTCCATAATAAAAAACAGTAACATCAAAATACTACTTGTACATAATAATTATTAACATAGTACAATATTGACAGTAAAAAAATAGGAATTAGGTTGCTGTATAAAAACCTTAGAGGGTTTGTCTGGACAGCCACCAGAAACAGTAAAACTAGTGAAGGAATCATACAAAATGATATATGATATTTGAATAAATAATAACAAAAACAACAAAATAAAAGAACCAAAACAGAACAAAGTAGAACATAATCAAAAACAAAAACATGGTAGTTGGACGATCTACATGTTTGTGTGGTAGAAGGGAATAGGGTTAGGGTGTTTTCCTATGAAACGATACATGTCTATCATATCATTAAGATAGGAACTGCAAGCCCATGCCAGCAGCCTAATCCAGAATTGTAGAAAATCTCTTTATCTTTTCTGAGAAGGTATGCTTGGCATTTACCGGGGGATAAATAAAAAGAAGTTACACTGAAAAAAATTACTTTCAAAGGGATATCTAAAGATAGAAATTAACCGTTTTCTTCAAATTTGTCCATGATACGAACGTGACAAAATGGATTTTACTTGATGTTATCTTTATGATATATGCATGTAGAGGTGTATGCTGTATTTTGTCTAAAGGGATCGTTTAACAATGTTAAATCCGAGATACACGGCCCTATGTGTTATCAGTGTCTGTGATATGGTGTAATATTGAAGCCCTAAAAAAATTGTGCTTCAAAATATCAAGAAGTGCCTTAGAAAAGTAAAAATCTTTGAGTGACCGGTTTTACCATACTCGTTTTCCCCAATAGACTGTAGTGTTATGAAAGCCGTCAGGCGAACGGTTTTCAAAATTTGTAATTCCAATCATAAGTTTCTTGATAATCAGACAGGCAATCGGCTTGTAAAAGTTATGGGGTTCCTGACTGACCTAAAGGTTTATAATTATCATTGCATCATGAGCTAAATCCAGGATTTTGTTTCAGAATCTGAGACAAAGTTACCGGATCCCTTTAACCCTATGTTAACTGGGGGGGGGGGGGGGTCAATTTGACCCCCCCCCCTGTAGAAATTTCGCGACTACTCCGAAACCGCGGCAGATATAAAATTTTCCTTTCATGACTTTTTACTTTCGAGTCTTACGCATCTTTTAAAACAATTTTTTCGAAAATCAGACCTACGGTTACAAGGTCACGTGACCTTTTGTCTTTGCATGTCAGCCCGAAAATCGCTCATTTTCGTGATTTGTGTACAAAACATACGTAAATGTCATTTTTCCTAAAAATAGATAAAACATTGGTTATTCAGTCTTGTTTAAAGTTTAGATGTTTGTTTTGGGGTCAAAATAGTCGAATTTTAGTTATAAATGAAATAAAACAACAAAAACAATAAAATACATAAGTTAAAAAAACAATGAAATACATAAGAAATTATAAAAACAAGAGATAACATAAGAAATAACCTGGCTCTTCCAATTTTTTGTGTTGTTTTATTATTCCAAATGGTGTAATAAATATATGTAGTGAAAAAGAATACTTAAAACATGAATAATCTATGATTTATGGGCAGAAATGTGAATTTGATGACCTTATTTGCATAAATTACCATAAATATGCAAATGAGTGAATATTTCAAAAATTTGAAATTACCATAGTATTCTATACACTTCACTTGACGTGCATGTAAATTTTCGCGGCGATCGGCGGTGAAACGGCCGAGATCTTAGGGGGGGGTCAAATCGACCCCCCCCCCCCCCCCCCAGTAAAAACCTGGTCTGAAATAGCCCAGTTAAAATAGGGTTAAGACGTATTGTTGTATGCCTTGCATTTACCAGTCATTTGGTTTGTCAGGGATATTATGTGTCCTGTGTTTGGGTATGATCAGTAAAGTGATTTTTCAAAAGAAAATGTGTGATCATCCTTCATGATGTATTTTGTTTCTTATATCTTACAGCTTGGGATAATGCAGCGAATTCCAACGCCCAGCCCACTAAGACAGGAGAGTGGGGTACAGAGGATTGGGGGGCTGAGGATTGGACTGGGGATGTAAGTAGCACCTCTTACCATCCTTAATCTAAGCTTAACTTAGCTTAATCCCTTGGTGTAATCCTTGGTCAAGTGAGGAATAGTCCTGCTTTTCATTTCCAAACATGTATCAAGAGAATTTGACTTGATTGACTTTGAAATGTGAAAAATACCAGAGTCATATGAGAGTCATCAGCATTATTTGTATTACGTTTTAACCTCTGTGATTGTCCTTTTGAATGAATATTACAAATATCCATGCTTGATTCATTTGTCTTATGTTATAACTTATGAACTTACTTTGTGAATGCAAAAGGTATGAAGATGAATCCAAAATTTCAGTTATTCCTGCTACCGAAACATACATTTCATCAGCATTGAGTGATTGACAACTATGCCCCAGATAATGTTTATCACACAAAGTTGGACCATATTCATTAAGTTTTAGAAATATCGACTTTCCTCACTTTTGTAATACGGTCAAACCTGTCTATAGCAACATCTGAAGGGAAACACAAAAAGTGGTCTTTATAGACAGGTTCCTTTAGTACATGTTTCAATGAGTAACCATTTTGAAGGGATTAAAAAATGCGGTTTTGTAGACTAAAGCAGGATTGACTGTATTTATAATAAAGTGGTGTTTTGATTTGATACAATTTATAATGCCATCTTTATCTTTGCCTTGTACAGCTGGCTGAAAGTCAAGTATTCACAGCAACCAATCCTGTCCCGCCCATGCCCCTGGATCCCATCTCCGCAAGCCCCTCATCCCAGATGCAAGCACCTGTAGGTCAGCCCCCATCATCGGGTCTCTCTAACCAAGGCATGCCCCAGCAGCAGCAGCAACACTCCATGGATGTACAGTCCTCGTTAGCCGGTCCCCCTGGGATGTCGAGTGGAGGTGGTGGGATGCCAGCCGGTGGAAGCAGGCAACCTGTAGGAGGAAGCATCGGACAGTCGCCCGCCGGTAACATAGGGCAACCTCCTGCTGGCAGCATAGGTCAACAACATCCCCCTGGTATGATGCAAGGGATGGTGGGACAACCCCAAGGGGGTATGCCTCCGGGTATGCCTCCAGGTATACCTCCCAGTAGCATGCCTGGTGGTGGTGGTATGTCCGCGGGAAGCATCGGTCAACCGCCCGGTGTTATGGCCGTAGGTGGATCTGTGATTGGACAAGGAGGAATGAATTCTAACATGCAGGGTAATACCACCATGCCTGACATGAGTAGAAGGTGAGTCAAACTGGGAGAATATTTTATTTTTCCTTTTCATGCTAAAAAAATGAATAGGTGTTAATGCTACGAACTTATCTTTAAAAAGAGTGATCTTTACCACTCAGAATCTTTGGCTAAATGCTACGAGTGTGACAAAGGTCTGTTCTGGTAAAGTGTGTTCTTAGGGGAATCCTATTGTCTTAGTTATATTTTCAACCAGGCATTTTATCAACATTGATATCAGACAGCACAAATGATAATTTCTGGTTGGTGGAGATCCGTTGAATACTTTGGTCCCTTAATGGTACCTGAGCTCAAATCATTGTAAGAATGGACTCCCAGGGGGTGTTTCACAAAGACCCTTAGTCGAACTTAACGCTAAGTTAGACTTGGGGGTGCTAAGTAGCCTTAAAATAAAATCTATTAAAAAGTGAAATTTTAATTATTTTAGACTTTTTATAAATTCCACATCGAGAACATGAAATTTCCTTGATAATGGAAGAAATGAATAACACATTTTCAGGGTGCTACAAGAATTTTTTTCACCACTTGCCCTGTCGGGCAAGTGGGTTTTCAATTTACTTGCCCAAACAATATTTCCACTTGCCCAAAACTTTAAAGCGAAAAAGGACTCTGATCTTGAGACCGCAGTAATAAATTGAAAACGAGACAAAAACATTCATCTGATTTATATGAGCAGCGAGTTTTAAATAATATGTTCACAATCATTAACAGTCATTATGAATAAATATCAAACATTTGACTTTTTGTACTTACTAGAAAATCCCTGTTGTTTATTCCATTCCGATTCGCACGTGTTCATTTCCCTAGAATAATGCAGGGCGCGACAAACCCGCTTGCCCGACGTCCCGGGGCAACCAAATTGAGCCGTCGGGCAAGTAAATCAAATTATCACTTGCCCGATTCGGGCAAGTGATACTTTTACAGTAATTTCCTAGTGTCCAAGAACTCTACCATTCACCCGTCAACTTCTTACCCGTCGTCAAAATCCAGAAGCAAAAAAGCGATCGTTCCGATTTCGAAAAAACTTCACAGACAGCTAGCCAGCTCAGCTAGCTCAGCGCGCATGCAACAGTGACACTTCAAGCCATGAATGCTATGCCGCTCCGCCTCCACGCACGGCCGGCCGTGAGCTAGCTAGAGACAGCTAGCGCGATCGTACCAGCTGCGAGCTTATTCGCGCTCTCTCTCTCTAGCTCTGCAGGCCGCACCGACAGGCCTTTGCTATTCTCTGATTGCCGATTGGTTGAATCACGCCAAATATGACGTCATTATTCTAGGGAAATGAACACGTGCGAATCGGAATGGAATAAACAACAGGGATTTTCTAGTAAGTACAAAAAGTCAAATGTTTGATATTTATTCATAATGACTGTTAATGATTGTGAACATATTATTTAAAACTCGCGGCTCATATAAATCAGATGAATGTTTTTGTCTCGTTTTCAATTTATTACTGCGGTCTCAAGATCCGACCGAGCGAGTCATTTTGATAATAGTATCGAGACCCCCAGAATATAAGCCGTTGTTGTTTTGTTTTCATGGTTTTAGCGACGTTGTTTAGTCTAGTTTTCGCATACTTATCCGAGATTTATCGTAAAATATCTTCAATATTATTATTTAGTAAGAATTTACAAATTTTGGCATGATATTTATAGCAGTGAATGATGAAATAAAAATGTCCGTACTTTATTTAAAATAGTTGATTACCCATTATTTACATGACGTATTAATTTGCTATCTAAAACACTAACTTATCATTACGAGATAATAAATGCTTTAACCTCGAGTCCTTTTTCGCTTTAAAGTTTTGGGCAAGTGGAAATATTGTTTGGGCAAGTAAATTGAAAACCCACTTGCCCGACAGGGCAAGTGGTGAAAAAAATTCTTGTAGCACCCTGAATAATGACGTCATATTTGGCGTGATTCAACCAATCGGCAATCAGAGAATAGCAAAGGCCTGTCGGTGCGGCCTGCAGAGCTAGAGAGAGAGAGCGCGAATAAGCTCGCAGCTGGTACGATCGCGCTAGCTGTCTCTAGCTAGCTCACGGCCGGCCGTGCGTGGAGGCGGAGCGGCATAGCATTCATGGCTTGAAGTGTCACTGTTGCATGCGCGCTGAGCTAGCTGAGCTGGCTAGCTGTCTGTGAAGTTTTTTCGAAATCGGAACGATCGCTTTTTTGCTTCTGGATTTTGACGACGGGTAAGAAGTTGACGGGTGAATGGTAGAGTTCTTGGACACTAGGAAATTACTGTAAAAGTATCACTTGCCCGAATCGGGCAAGTGATAATTTGATTTACTTGCCCGACGGCTCAATTTGGTTGCCCCGGGACGTCGGGCAAGCGGGTTTGTCGCGCCCTGGATATGCATTTTAAACTAACTTTTACAAAACAAGTTCAACTTAGGATCTTCGTGAAACACTCCCCAGGACCCATAGACATGAGCACTGTAGATTAAACAATATTACTGTCATGAGATACTAATAGCATATATATTTTCTCCCCATGTGCTTACAGCATTGACCTTGCAGCGTTGTTTGGCAAGCCTGTCCAGGCCCCTGTAACCTCCCACGGAGTGAGTGACCCAGCAGCAGGTGGGAGAGATAGTAGCAGTGTCTTCAGCCAGTTCAGAGACCCAAGCAAAGCTCAGAACATGAACTCTATGGCAGACCAACAGAGCAAACAAGTACAGGTCAGTGCAAAATCGCTGTTCGATGATGTCTTCAAGACAGGGAGGGAGCACGGTATTGTGGGAAACCGTGATAGGGTAAAAATAAGCCTGTATAGCTTGTTTTCGCTAGAGGGAACTTATAAACCTCCATGACAATATTGTTATACTTTTGTATTTTGATGTTTGTATTATAATGTAAATATCTGATTCCTCTGTAAAAACGATAACATGAGTCTTGAGCTACATGTCATGTTGTTTTTGATAAACCAATTCAATTCAAGTTGCTTTTAGTGAGAAAAAAAGAGAGAGGGAGATACTTATTTGACAAAATAGTGGAATTGTAGTCAAATACTAGAAGATTTGTATGTTTAGAAGTCAACACCATCAAATGGGTATCATAGATTGACATAATGCTTACATGTGTTACAAGTAATCATGGTTATCTGTGAAAATTGCTTTGGTTAAGAAGACACCGTGAGGGTCCACTTTGCTTGAGTAACCCCTTTTGCCTTTCATAACACGCTTGAGAGGGACCATACAAACCAGTCATGGAGATGGGAGGTTTGTTTATTACACTGGAAGGCTCCAAGTAGATGGAATGGCTATCATCAAGACTTCTACAGTCAATCCTGTCTGTAGCGACCGCCCCAGGGAAACACAATTTGTGGTCTTTGTAGACAGGTTCCTTTAGTACATGTTTCAATGAGAAATCCTTTTCAAGGGAAACAACAGACAGGTGCTCACTAAATCAGGTTTTACTGTATCATGGAACACAGTTGTGACAGGATTAGCACTTCCAAACATGGAGCATGTCCAATCATGTTTTCATTTCCTCTCTCTCTCTTCTTCTAGATGGGTATGGACCAATCACAAGGAGGACAGCTGCCGCCCTCGTCAAGAGCCCCCACGCAATCCAGGCCTACCCGTAAGAAGCTGCCCCCTCCCTCTACCAAGATCCCTGCTTCGGCCGTAGAGATGCCCAACTCGGCCCGTGGTCTGGGCGCTCTGGACGTCCAGTTTGGAGCCATGGACATCACTATGGATCCAGCAGTGTCTGACTTTGGGCTGTCCCAATCCAGCTCGATGCCTTCATCAATGTCGTCCACGCTCTCAACGACCGGTGGACTTTCCAATAGTGCTTTCAGGTAAACCTTTTATCATCAGCTTACACTTATTAGAAGAGCACTACTATATGAAAGACCATTATTTCCTCGTGTTGTATAACAGATTATATACCTCTCTTTAGAAATCTAGCCATCTGATGGGTCGAAATTGAAGTCATGATTTTGGATATTCCCTTAAAGAGACAAAAAAAAATGGTCAATAATTCATGAGTAATATCCGTTACCCCGCGTAAGAGGCCGCATAAATCAATTGTGCTCAGATCCCCATTGGTTTACGTGTTAAAATTATCTTTGTCCAAGCGCAGTCACCTTCCAGTGCTTTTGTCTGCGATTCCTAAATGATTGAAATTTTCAGTCATTTTTCAAGTGAGGATAAACAGACAGTTTCTCAGATTTTTTGGTGATGTTATAACCAATCTTTGGAGCCACCCAGGCGCGCCTCGGGTCATGGCAAGATGCGCACTCGTTCCCTTGAGCATATAAAATGGCCAGGCCTCTCAAAGCAGTCGATATCTCTATACTATTGCAGCCTGGAGACAGAACTGTTAATCCCTTTAAAAAAAAAGAAATTGTCGAAGAAATTTTATCAGAAAAATATCAGACCGAAATTTGTTACAGGTCAAAAAGTTGCTGAATATATTTTCAAAATGTATGCCCTTTTTGTCCAGGAAAACAATGGGATTACTACTTCATTCCAAAGGTTAAGTGGTAGGATTATTCCTTAAAATGCTCTGTGTGCTGATAACGGCTGCCGGGGCTAAAGCTAGGGTAATCATTTGGAAGCGCATAGAGACGTTATATAATGTGGTATGCGCTATACAAGAATCGAATATTATTATCATTATTCCTCCAATGTTTCCTTAACAGTGTTAACAGTCCAGGGACCAGTGCAAACCATCTATCATACAGCAAGAGTAATGAACCCTCATACCCAGTATCAACGGGCATGAACCCAGTGGGGATGAACACAAATACAGCAGCAAACACGGCGCCCTCTAGTATCTCGCAACAACAGTCCTTAGATCCATCGCAGCAAAGAGGACCACCACACTATGGGCAGAGTGCTCAGCAGAAACAGGTATGGCCATATGTCTTGCTCTGCCAGTTTGTTGAAATTCCATTCTAGAATGTATGTGTGTATCTTGCAAAGCTATGAACTGTTTAGATTTTGGGGTCACAAGGTCAAAGGTCACAGGGCTCATAATGTAGGCAAAAATAGCTTGTGATCACATAATCATTAGAACCGATGGACAGATTACTATCAAACTCAGGACATGTATGTATCTTGCAGAGCTATTGAACTGATTAGATTTTAAGGTCATGAGGTCAAAGATTAAAGGGTCATACATGTATATGTATATGAAAAATAGCTTGTAATCATGATATTCTGAGAAACTGTCAATGGATTACAATCAAACATGAATTTTAAAAAGTGCTTCAGTTTTAGTTTGTAAAATTGCTCTATGGCGGACGCATCATTTTGTTTCATCTAGTTTCTCATGTTTTAACCCTTACTGTACTGGGCTATTTCGAGCACTCTCTGACTGGGGGGGGAGGGGGGGGCCTGGGAGGCCCCCCCCCTATGATCGCGGCTGTCGAATGTCCGATGAAGGCGAAAATTTGCATGTTTGTAGATATTAACGTAAGGAACAAGATGGTATAATTAGTTTTTTCCTAATATGCAAATTTTTGTCGTTATAGCCTAATTAATTATGCAAAATGCTAATTTTATGCATTTTACAGAAAACTCTACATATTTGTCCTTAGACTTGTGAAGAATCTTGAAAATGTATTGAATAAATGTTTCCTTCATCTCAAATTCATGAGGTTTCATTATTTTTATGATATTTGAAAATGCATAGGTTAATTTGCATAAATTATGAATACGCTTTCATGAATATGAAATCTGGAAATATACATAGATATATACATTTCTGCTTGTACATGAATATATGCAATTATAGCACTTTTTTGATGACATGCGCATACTAATTGTTATGTAACACCTTACAGGTATATCCGATTTCGCCGAAAATGGTATCAAAATGTGCGTAAGACTTGAGGATAAAAAGTCATGAAACGACAATTCAAAATTCCGAGCGGTTGCGGCGCAATCTCCGAAAATGTCGAGGGGGGGCCTCCCAGGCCCCCCCCCCCCAGTACAGTAAGGGTTAATTGGCTGAAATGATGTTTAATGACTAATACTTTCGTTCTTCAGAATATATTCTGGTGACATCTCTAAAAGTCCCTGATCAGCCACACATTGAATATTTTATGCACTGACATAGCATCTCTAAATCATTATTGTATATGGTTAATCGGGATGTAGCTCTAGAGTGTACATCTAGTCTGTCATTCAGTTCAAATGGGAATCTTCATGTATTATCTTAATCAGCAGACTAACAGCATGGTAATTAATCTCCACAAAAACAATAGCTATTCTGACATAGGATAAGTGGTTACCCACCTATATATAGGCTGACTTGATTTGTTTTGATTTTTTAACTGACAATAGTTAAATAGGTACGAGGTAATTTTCTAGAATTTTGTTCTTGTCACTTGTGCTTTGTGAAAGAAATATAATTCAATGAATAATTAAATGTATGGAGATACTTGTTCTTGATATGAAAAAATTGTTTTTAAAAACAATAGTTTTGTTATGAAGGGAAATATATTATGCCTTTGATTATTGTTCTGTGATTTTGATTTTAGATGACACCAGATCCTATTCCTCTACCAAACCAAAATGATATGAAGACCAACGCATACCTCGCATCACAGAAACCCTCCTCAGTACAATCATTAGAAAGTAAGTAAACTCTCTCTTGAAGCCGTTCTTAAATGGCTTCTTAACCCTGCTTGGGCCGTGTATGGTAGTGTTACATTCAATTAAATGAGGAAATGACTACCTAGTAGAAAAAAAGACTTTGAATAACATAATGGTAGCTGAGTTAAATCCATTGTAAATTTGTAGCTCAAGGATTTTTCTCTGTTTGACTTCCAGTTGTAATCCTCAAGAGGTCACAGTGCTCATTATGTATGCAAAAATTGCTTGTGATCACATCATTAGAATTGACAGATTACGATCAAACTAGGACACGTTTTTCTCATGTTTTAATTGGCTGAAATGATGTTTAATGACTAATACTTTCGTTCTTCAGAATATATTCTGGTGACATCTCTTTAAGTCCCTGATCAGCCTGCTAGTCACCTGCTAGCATAGCGATAGCTGCCCGATTGCTGCCTTCAATTTTGCTCCCACATTCACAAATTTCCATTTGAGTTCTAACAACTTCCAGAATCGTTTCAGTTATGAGTGTTGAGTCCATGTGTGTTTCAAGCGTGAAATTGTAAGGATATATTGACTGCTTTGAGAGGCATAGTGGTTTCTATAGGGTCAAGGGAAACTCACAACCTGCTATGACCCCAAGGCACTTGCGCCGCGGGGTCATAGCAGGTTGTGAGTTTCCCGAGACCCTATAGAAACCACTATGCCTCGAATATTAAAAGCAGTCAATATATATTTTATATACCGAAAAAAAGGAAAATGTTGACTCACCCATTTAGGTTTCCATCTCTTTGAAGTCATGAATATTAACACCAACAATAACTTGTGTACAGTATGAAATCCAACAAGCTGTGCTCCAGTAGAACAGGGAATACCAAACACGTTTACACGAACAGTAACTTTTGTACAGGATGATATCACCAACAAGCTGTGCTCCAGTAGAACAGTAGAACATGAACAGTAACTTTATAAATTCACAAATTCGCAACATATTTACACAGACTGTGCGTCTGCCTGCAACCCGCATAGAATTTTTGAAGGATCTTGTCCAGGTCTGCATTCGGAAGTCTGTTTACATCTCCGAGGTCCGTGTTGACATTTCGCAAGAACTCTTCAAATATTTTAATGCCGTATTTTACTGCATACTTCGTATTTTTGCTATCAGCAGAATCGATTAAGTCTTGCAGCTGAATGTCATCCATAAGTTGAAATCTTGGCATAGCTGTGTCCTCCATTTTGCCTCTTTATTGACAAAAAATTGGAAACAAAAAACCCCAGTATTTTGCGATCGAGACTAGTACACAAAATGGCGATCGGTCGTCTGCGCTGCGTGGATTGGTAGATTCGTCGCCTGAATGCAGCGACCAAAATCGAATTGCACTCAAACATTGTTAACGGTATTGCGCATCGGTCATCGCACAAAAGAAACTTATACGGTAACACGTAAACCAAAATGGGGATCGCAGCAAAATGACGTCACGTTTCACAGCCATGGAAAAAGTGCTATGAAAAATGGATATAAACCGGTAGAGCCGGGAAAAATGACTATGAATTTCAATTAGCGGGCATGGTTAAGAACATGACTGCATTTTCAACCAATCAGAAGACAGGATTAGTAAAGAATCTTAAAATGAGGTATATAATGTTATATATTTACAGATAAAGACAAGACATCATCCCAGTTGTCCCAGCTTGCCAGTCTCTCATCCTCCACAGGCTTTGGACTCTCAACGAGTCAGTCTATCGGTGGAAACAGACAGGTAACAAATCCACTCTTACATCGTCTTTGTGTTACATTTTCCATGAGATATATCAACCACTTGATATTATAGTACTTTTTCAGTAGTATTTTCAGTGTTCTATTTACGCCATATTTACACTTTTATTTTGATAGAAAAAGATGAATCTATACTAATCTTTTATTGTCGTTGGAAGACTCGTTCACTTTGTTGCCAAGTTGAAATGAGTTTGATTGATTATTTGTTACTGTTCAAATTTGTTCCATATATCCTAAGGTTTGTACGGAGTCAGTTTCACAATGATTAAATAGTCATAACATAATTTCATTTTGTTGGTAGAGGTACAACATTATCAAGAATGTGTATACAAATAGTATGAGGTGGGTTCAATAAACATTGATAATGAAAATCTATGAATGTTGGCTTTCATAGTGATATGTTTTGTTGTTGTCATGTAGGTACCCAATTCATACGGTTCACCGGGCATGTCCGGAACATCCAGCATCCCCGCATCGTCCAACTCCCAATACCAGACATCGGACCTATCCAGTGCATTCTCAACCCCCATGGGGTCCTCAGGCCTTTCATCAGGAGGGCTATCCTCCGGTCCGAGCACCATCGGTTACTCCTCACCATCTCAGGCAGCAGGCAGCCTGAGCAGCGGGGGCGGCGGTACGAGTGGTGGGCCAGGAGGAGGGGGTGGTCTGTCCGGTTCTGGTCATTTGTCCAGCGGGTTAAGTGCAAGCAGCAGTGTGTCGCAGGCGACTACCACGTTGTCCAGTTCCAAGCTGGCTGGTCTAGATGCCAGGCAGGGACAGGTGAGTTACCATGACCTTTAAACCCCCATTCATGTAAGTGTGTCTGTAGAGAAGCAGAGACTATTTAACTGAATTCTGAAGCCTTTGAAAATGATTCCTTTTTAGTCCCTTGATCTGAATACAAGCTAAGAATTTTTACTAAGCTAAGCCAAATTCTAAGTCAAAGTTTACTTCAGCAAAGTATCAAATTGAAAACAGGCCCAGGATTCTTGGAAATAACTGCTGCATTGTGGGCCAGAAGTTTTATCAAGACTCCTAATGAATATGCTGATTTTAATTTGTCTGATTGAGAAAGATACGTGTTTGATATTCCCCTGATTGAATGATTTTGATACCTCTGGCATGATTGGGGAAGAATTGTTGCAAGTTCATTAAAAGTCATGCCTCATTCTTAAATGCATTTTTGTTGTATTTTGTTCTTCCAGTCTTCATTAGGTTCCAGTAATCTTGTTTCGGGAAATCTCAACAATGCATCGTCATCGTTAGGGTACACAACGACCACAGCGGGACTTACGGGATCAAAATCAGTTTCACAGGGATCAGGTAAGAAAGCTAAGGGCAAAGGTTACATTGTCGAGATTAACTTTTGGTTTTCTGTCTCAGCTAGAATCCCATGTTAGTTATGCTCATGTGATAAGCATTTCTCAATACCCAATACTCTTTAACCCTATTTAGCCCGGGCTATTTTGAAACTGCATAGCCCGGGGGGGGCTTCTCAGGCCCCCCCCCCTATGATCTCGGCCGTGAAACGCCCGATCGCCGCGAAAATTTGCATACATGTCAAGTGAAGTGTATAGAATACTATGGTAATTTCAATTTTTTTGAAAAATTCACTCATTTGCATATTTATGGTAATTTATGCAAATAAGGTCATTAAATTCACATTTTTGCCCATAAATCAGACATTATTCATATTTAAGCATTCTTTCTCACTACATATATTTGTTAGACCATTTGGAATAATAATACAACACAAAAATTTGAAAAACCAGGGTTATTCCTTATGTTATCTATTGTTTTGATAATTTCTTATGTATTTCTTTGTTTTTTTAACTTATGTATTTTATTGTTTTTGTTGTTTTATTTCATTTCCAACTATAATTCAACTATTTTGACCCCAAAATAAACACCTAAAATCTAAACAAGACCAAATAACCAATGTTTTACCTCTTTATTTAAAAAATGAGATTTCCATATGTTTTGTACACAAATCACAAAAATGAGCGATTTTCGGGCTGACATGCGAAGACAAAAGGACACGTGACTTTGTAATGGTAGGTCCGATTTTCGAAAAATTTCTTTCAAAAGTTGCGCAAGACTCGAAAGAAAAAAGTCACAAAATTTCAGTGCAAGATTTTCTTGCGTTAAAAAATTATCGCGAAAAATGTCGAGGGGGGGGGGCTTCTCAAGCCCCCCCCCCCGGGCTAAATAGGGTTAAGGAAATTTCATGGAAAAAAGGGAGTAATATTGTCTAATGATGATAATAATAATAATAGGCATTTCTATAGCGCCGTCTATCTAGATAATTCTATTCCGAGGCACATTATTATTACCCCGGCTTAAGCCTAGCTGCCGTTTATACAGCATTTCAAGGAATTAATTCCTGCCAGGTACCCATTTACATCACCTGGGTTGAGTGTGGCACATGTAGATCAATGTCTTGCCAAAGGACATTAGTGCAGTGGCGGGACTCGAACTGCGGACCTTGTGATCGACAGTCCGGCGACGTATCCACTCGACCACAACACCTTTAAGTCATTATGTGCATTGAAGACCAACATGATGTTAAACTTTTTTCAACTTTCGTTCTACTGAAGTCTGATGATTCTTGTGGAAATACTGATTGGTCTTCATGTCGGTCATAATCTCGATAATGAGCATATCCAATTAAAGATGCCAAGCTGTGTGTAGATGCAGTTACAGTTTTGTACAAAGCTGCCTTTGATGATGTTGCATTCATTAAACATGCGCTTGTTTAGTGGACAAAATATGAGAATCCGCAGAAAAGTAATATAATTGATTTTAGGTTATCGACAATGTAATTCCAAGATGCAGTAAAAACATTGGTCTGCTCACTGAGCAGTTTCATGACTTAGTTCGGCATGGTTTTCTGATGCCAAATGCCCCCATGAATACATCAGAAATTCTCATGATCCTTATGTCTCTGAAGAATTCTTCTAGAAAACATTCAGAATTAGAGTGAGAGATACATGTATACTAGGTTAAATGTTTCTTTATTTTCTCTTGTATTGGGCAAACATTCACATTTTTTGTTAAAGGGAGTTGGTAACATTGTTAGTGGTAGTGACTTCAATTCTAGATGTACAATTAAAGATAATCTGAAAGTTTGTGTGAAAACTGACCATTATTATTGATAAAAATTGGGGAAAACTGATCTGATCGATTCCTCAATTCTCCCAACTATATTATTACAATTTCATTTCATTTTAAGGTGAATGTAAATTGCCACAAAGCAATGAATTGGCTCTATATACCATTCCAAATATTCAAGTGTTGAAAGATTTTTAAAGGCCTGTCTTAATAATTTTCTTGTCCTTTTTCTTATTTAGCCAAACAGCTACCGAACTTGCCACCAGGGATGCCCTTCATGTACCATCCAAACCTCATTGGTGCAGGATTCCCACTTGTCAATCCTATTGTAAGTTTATCCCAGTCTCCTTATCATGTATAAGAATATTGAAATTTTGTGGCTGAAATGCTCTTATGAACTATGCATTCATGAGATGATTCATGAGTTAATGCTGAATGTTCCTAATGAAGAATAAACAGTGCGTGCCATTCATAGAGCTGCCCACCAGTACGATTTTCTGACAAAAAAATACAAATAAATCTGAAAATTAGAATGTGCTTGTGTATTTTGTGTGTGTGTGTGCCATTTTCAAATAATACAAAAATAAGATTTTTTTTTTTGGGGGGGGGGCAAAGAATAGGATTTTTGTTTAGTTGGGGTTGGCAGCTCTGCATTCATCCGCATGTAGCATACACAGAAAATAACATAAATTGATATACGTTTGTGCTAAAATATGTGCTAAAATGTTTTTCTCAATGACAATGATTATAAATTATCTATATCATGCCAGGTAAACAAAAATTACACATAGAAACTGACACTGATACTGGAGTAAAAAGGAAATAATTAAATGTTACTACGGTACACTTCTTTCAATAATTTTGATCATTCTCTCTTTTTGTCCGTACAGCCAACACACCAACCGTACATGTATGAAGATTTCCAAATGCAAATGGGAAGATTACCCATGGTGAGTACTCTGCTCGTGATCATTTTATTTAGAATGCTGCCTCGTAATATAAGTTTCTCTAATTTGGGTCTTCTCTCTCTCTCTCTCTCTCTCTCTTTCTCTTTTTGTCAGATTGGCTGATATGATGTTCAATGACTAATACTTTTGTTGTTCTGAATATATTACCAGAATATATTTATAATAACATCCTATGTAGTAATGATTAGGTATTCTGACTATTTCAATTCATTATTACAATAATGATGATTGATTGTCAGTTTGGCGAGATAATGTGAAGTTGGGATTAAGTATCTTTCATTATTTTTAATTTTTAGAAAAGACTCCATTCATTTCAGATCAATTAAATGTCTTATTTGGGACATGAAATGACAAAATAGCTAATTGTATTCTTAGATGATCATAATATTCGATATTTTGGGGTGCCAAAATGATAATTACAATTTGCTCGCTTACTCAACAGTTTGGAAAGGAAACAAACAGCAGAAAAATATCAAATAAGGTTTACATTACCAGAGTTTGTGAGAGTTAAAGGCTAAAACAAGATCATAATTTCTTTTTCAGCCATTCCAGCAGCTGGCTACGACAACGTTGAACACAGGTCGGGATACAAACTCGCTAGGTAACACACCCTACTCTGTCACAGAGGCTAGTAAGTTTCCAAGAAATGATGCCGCTTCACCCGTAGCTTCGTCCCTCTCAACCCAACAACATCAACAAACAGCAGGCTCAGCGTTAGGTAAATATTCTCTTCATCGAGTTGCGTCTTTCTCTGCATGTTCTTCTGCCATCAATCGTTTGATGATGCGTTTTTCTTCAAGTGAGAACTCAACCCCATCTATGAGGAATGCTCATTGCTATTTCATAGTTACCGTGAACTGAGTCGTCGCTTTCCTTTTACCAGTTCAAAATGTTGATAGTGACTACATTGTCGTAGACCCTTCCCCAACGTCTGTGCTATAAAAGCAATCCCCGTGATAGACTCAATATCAGGATTCTTGTGCCTGTGTAATACACTACTTGAGGGAATGAATACAAAAAATAATTCTCCCAAACAGGGCTCTGACAAGCAAAATGAATATGCCAGCGCCTTCTTTTCAGCTTACTGAGAACTATAGTCATTAAAGAAAATTCCCCTGGGATCTGGCAAATCCAGTGTATTCAATTAGGGAGCTGTCGTACAAGCTGAGATACCATTTTCTGATGTAGGAATTCTAAATTCTGATATTTCATTTTTTTAATTGGCTGAAATGATGTTTGATGACTAATACTTTCGTTCTTCAGAATACATTCTGGTGACATCTTTTTTTAAGTCCCTGATCAGCCAAATAATGAACATTTGATTTACCTACATAGCCTCTCTACATCATTATTGTATATTAAAAATCAGAAAGTAACTCTTAGAGTGTCCTGTAGAAATAGGGTGTCTAACCCTGGTCAACAGATGCGGAGTAGCAGAGAGCGGCTTGATTTCACTCCTTGTATGACAGCTCCCCGATTCAATTTAAACCAAGGGTAAACCAATAGCTGCTGAGAATTCTACTCGATACAAGTCATTTCTAGTAAAAATGTCTTGAAATCCACTCTTAAAGCCCCTCTCTACTACTTGTAGCAACGTGCTCCCTCTATGTAGAAAACAATGTATAAGTGGTGCCTGTTCGTCCCCCATGATCCCCTTTTTCTTATGTTAATTGAGAGCTGATTTGATGAGTTAACCACCTGTCAGTGACCTTGCAGGGAGGTCTAATCCCCCCTGGCTAAACTAGTAGAGACGGGCTTTAAACCAAGGGTAAACCATTATCTACTGAGAACCCTACTCGATACATACAAGTCGTTGCTAGTAAAACTATCTTGAAATCCAATCTAAAGTGATTTTCTGTTCTTGTCATTACCAGCCGGTCAAGGAGCGCATCACCAGACGCAAACCCAACAGCAGACGCCTTTCTTGAACACCACGCTGCCGCCAGGGTATCCAGGTTACAGCACTCTACCTTACTACGCAGCAGGACCGGGACTAATGCCTCCTGGTCTGCAGTATCCTGCGGTCTTCCCTGCTGTAAGTAGTGTAAGTGCTGTGCTTCCCTTCTTTAAAGTCAGTCAATACTTAAAGCCTGTCTGCACTACTTATAGCTACTTGCGCCCTCTATATAGCCAACAATGCCTAAGTGGTGACCGTTGATCCCCCATGGTCCCCTTTTTCTTATGTTAATTGAGAGCTGGTTTGATGAGATAACCACCTGCCAGTGACCAGCAGGGAGTTCTAATCCCTCCTGGCCAAACTAGTGCAGTCAGGCGTTAAAGGTCAATCCAACCCTTGGAATAGGTTTGTTCGAATGAAAGCAGAAAAATCAGAGAAACGGACTGTAGGAAAGTACCGTGCAGTGATCCATTTTGGATTTTCTCATGTTTTAATTGGCTGAAAAGATGTTTGATGACTAATACTTTCATTCTTCAGAATGTATTCTGGTGACATCTTTTTTTAAGTCCCTGATCAGCCACATAGTGAACATTTTGTTTACCTACATAGCATCTCTACATCATTATTGTATATTGTTAATCAGGAAGCCACTCTAGAGTGTGTTGTAATTAGGATTGGGTTTCTCCGGTATAATTGTACCGGAGTGTTGGCTCAGTCAGTAGAGCGTCCGCCTCACAACCGGGAGGTCGTGGGTTCGATCCCTGGCCGCGTCATACCAAAAGACGTTAAAAGATGGGAGTTGCTGCTACCTTGTTTGGCGTTCAACAATATGGGATAGAGGAACGTCGATCTGGCGCTGCTCAGTGGCTGCCGGGCTCACGATCAATTGGGCAAAAAGAATTCATTTCGGTTTAATAAAATTTGGAGTGGACTAAAAGATTATTATTATTATATTATTATCCTATCATTCTACTATCATCTTAGTTTTACATCTTGTCAATGATTTCTTCTAATTACCTTGTAATCAGACCAATAATAACAATTAAAAAGTTATGAATGTTTGAAATATGAGATCATTGTTCAAGTGGTAACAAAGAAAAGGGCCTTTCAAAATGGGTAGTTGTTCTTACAGAGGTTCCCTTTCATACCAATGGCATTCAGGGAAACTCCCTCCCATAGTGCACTCTTTATAGACATGCAGTTTTTCTATGACGGTTTCCACCAAATCAAGTTTGATTGCATCATCCCTGTGGTTATTTCCCTTGTAGGTGCAGCCAACGGGCCGAGCCCAAACAGGAACGACGCCCCATTCTGCCTTCCAGCAGAGTGGATACACACAACCAGCGTCGCATAATGCTTATGGTACAGGTAAGATCAACCTCACGCAAGCCCTGGTTTAGAAATGAGTAAACCGCTTCGAAAACTGCCCCTCCAAACATCTGGGGGAGTGAATGTTAGCAAGAGGGGATAAGTCAAAGATAAACTTGAGTTCTGGTATGCGATTGCATTGTGAAAGAAAAGGTGTGGAATGGATCAGCAAAGTTGATCATATAGCATGTAAGTAATGGTGTGTAATGCAAGGTTCTGGAGTCATCAAAATCATCATAAATTTGGCAGAGTCTTGGTAAAGTAACAATCACTTACACAGAAAGATGTATATGGGACAACACACATGGTGTCGGGGCTAGTACTACCCTGATTTCCTTATCTTTCTATGCTCATTACTCAGCCAGTATACATTTTCTTCCAAAATTGTTTGGCCCATGACGTTTATTTGTAATCTTGAACATTCAGTGTAAGTTTCGTTAGATTCTGTGAGAATTCATTTTCTTTTTTTACCGGAACTCAAGTTTATCTTTAAGGATTTGAAAGCCCCACTGCACTACTTATAGCTACTTGCGCCCTCTGTATAGCAATCGATGCTTAATCTGTGCCTGTTGGTCCCCCATGATCCTCTTTTTCTTATGTTAATTGAAAGCTGATTTGATGAGATAACCACCTGTCAGTGACCTTGCAGGGAGGTCTAATCCCCCTGGCCAAACTAGTGCAGACTGGCGTTAAAAACAATAATGAACCGTAAGCATAACTCCTTGATCTGGTATTATAAGATGCAGACGTGAAGCACACAATGTTTTTAAAGGTAAAGACCAGTATTGGAAACGCCCCAATTTCAAAAAATGAAATCCAAGCTCTAATTACCAATCATGTGAAAGAATATGTTTTGACTAATACATGATGATAAAAAATTTGCCGGGAAACCGCCTACTAATTCATATATTTGGTAAATTTGTTTCTCTCATGGTCTGTGAGAGATATAGGGTAGTCCCATATACATCTTTCTGTGTATAGTGCTTGTAACTTTACGAAGAATGGGCCAAATTTCTTATCATTTTGATGATTCCAGAACCTTGCAGATGCTAGATGCTAGATGATCAACCTTTTCTGATCGATTCCACAATGTTTCTTTCACAATGCAATCGCATGACCATAACTGGTCTTTACCTTTAACTTTCCTACACATGTTTTTGAAGTGGTTTATTGTCTTATGTCTTAACTCATGGTCTATATTGGTAAGGGCAAGGAGTGGTAATCATTTCATCTCAATACAACTTCACTTGTGGTTCCATTAGCTGGTATTTGTTTGTAAGTTTCGTAACACTGGTCCTGGGACTGCACTTTGTTTTAGTGGTTTAAGATTATCCATTGATGGATGGATGGACATAGATATAAGTTCACATACTTCTGCAACTAAACGATGTGAATGTTTAAAAAGGTTCTACCATGTAATGTAAGTTTTCTCCGGTGTCTTGTAGTATTAGTACCTTGTGGTGTACAGTTTTGGATTTTCTCATGTTTTAAATGGCTGAAATGATGTTTGATGACTAATACTTTCGTTCTTCAGAATATATTCTGGTGACATCTTTATAAGTCCCTGATCAGCCTCATATTGAATGTCTTATTCACCCACACAGCATCTCTACATCATTATTGTAATATATTTTCTATGGTTAATAAGGATGTAACTCTTTATGGTGTTGTAATTAGGATTGGGTTTCTATCATTCTAAAGAGTGGTCAAGTGTGATGTCATCAAAATACATTTTTAGATTTTCCAAATTTGAACTTCATTTTCCGAAAGTGCATCAAAAATAATGTGAAATGTCGGAAACCAATTGAATATGTTAAAGTATTGGCTGAGATATGACCATCCGAATAAATAGATTTCAATAGGAAAGTATTCTATTGTTATTTTGCTCTGGTTCATATTGTTATGAACCAGATGGTCATATCTCAGCCAATACTCAATTTGTTTTCAACATTTGGACATTATTTTTGATGCACTTTCGGAAAATGAAGTTCAAATTGAGAAATTGTAAAAATTGATTTTTATGATTTCATAGCTTCGGTACTCTATGAACTCCATTCTATCTCTTATCACTGATTTCTTCTAACACCCCTGTACGATTCGTTGTGTTACTCCACCCAGGTTATGATGAACTAACCCCAACACCAGACTTCACTAAGGGAGGGTACAACAGTGTGTCCCAATCACAGTCTAAAGGCTCAGGGGTTACAGGTAATCTTCATTACATAATCTTTGCTGTGTTTTTATATACACCTCGTAATCTTGTACCTTCATTGATATCTTTATCTTCATGAATATATCATATTAACTGCTTGCTTGAATATCTAATAACTTTTGGTGTAGTTTAACAGATTGGTGTAATAGATTGGATGGTAGATGAGTGTAGGGAGCATGACGAGCCTGAATGGTCCTATCCTGTAGGCATATCACACACTCAAACTTTGTAACAGGTGCTGTTTCAAGACACCATAGCTTTTGATAATAATAATAGGTCCATTTATATAGCGCAGCCACTATATGAATATACTCTATTTCGCTTGATACAAGGGATCATATTATTACCCCGGCTGTAGCTGAGCTGCCATGATGTGCTAAAGCATTCAAGGGATTTCTTCCTACCGGGTACCCATTTACTTCACCTGGGTGGAGAGCGGCAAATGTAGATTAATGTCTTGCCAAAGGACACGAGTGCCACGGTACGGCTCAAACTGCAGACCCTTTGATCATTTAGGCTCTTCTGTCCGTTCAGAATGATATTGCCTCGTGCTGAGTAGTTGAGTGAAGAAAACATTCTGTCCATGGAGTAGTCATCCTGTAAATACCAACTGAAAATTAAACAACCAGAACAGGAGGAATCCACATTCAAGGGTTTGGCTGATTTAGCATGACCACAATTTGACCTAAATTTTGAGAGAACCATTGATTGGAGTATCGCTTATCTGCCGTTTCATAATCTAGCTTCTAATTATTGCGTAACTACCGAGACCCACTGATGACTTCTCCTTTATATGTCGCTTCATTTCGCTTGTTCTAGAATCACAACTTGTAGTCAATATAATAACCTTCCAGACAATGCCATTCGTTACATAATCTAGCTTCTAATTAACGCTTTACTACTTAGAGTCAGTGATGACTTTTCATTTAGACGTCGCTTCATTTCGCTTGTCTTAGAATAACAATTTGTAGTCAATATAATAACTTTCCAGACAATGCCAGTCGTATTAGTATATGTAGCAAGTTTTGAATACTTCAGCAGGGTTGTTTGATTTAAATCATGTCGATTTAAATCATGATTTAAATCGCGATTTAAATCACTTGATTTTTTTCAAAAAAATCACTGATTTAAATCAACTTTTATGAAAAAAATTAGTTTTCTCTATTTTCTCTTCTTCTTAACAGATACTTTCAATGTAATCATTTTCATTTCTGTTCCACATGCTTTAGAGATACTTTAAAAGAATGATACACCCTCATGGAGTCTGATTTAACACCACTGTTTTATTTTCAAATTGTAAAACAAGCAAAACTGATGAAAACAACAAGTTTCTAACGAAGTAATGATAAATAACTCTCTGTATGTACACCAAACTGTTAAATCTTCAATAAAATAATATATAAAATCTACAAAGGTGCTCAAAGTCCACAACTTGGATACTTTTACAAAACAGCTGAACTACTTGTATGTACCTCCTTCTTGTTACTATTAATACCCATTCTTTCAATTACTTAAGTTGAAGGCATATGTGTACATTTGATAAGAATTACATGTATATTTGCATGCTTGTGTATTTTCTTATCAATACCCATACATTCAATTACACAATTTCAAAGTACACATGTATACTTAATAAGTAAGAATTTAAAAATGGGAAAGTTGCTGGGCAAGTGTTACTGTATGCAGCAATACAACTGCTGTGCTTGCTTGTTCATGTAATAGTTTGAAAAAACAGCACATCAATGATGTGGTGGACAGTGGTGCTTATCCTGCATCTTGCAACGAAATTTATTGAAGTTTTATTTGGAACTGAGGTTACACTGTAATGAAAACATAAAATGTGTATTTTGTTACAAGCATATCAGGAAGTGCCTATTGCAAATCTGGTTAAATATTACATTCAAATTAGATGTTAACGTACAGACTGATATAAAAATTTCAAGAGTTTAAATGTATACATAATACATAACATTACTTGGGCTTCCATAAAATGTCCCTCTCTATAATGCAAATAAATAAAAAAAAAATAAAAAAAATTACCTGTATATAAGTGGATTATTGTGTCAAATAGTACAATACACAATGTTCAAAAGACTACTTGACCACTATTATTGGTGTAAAACAGTTTAAATATAGTCTAAAACTTGTTAAGTGTGACCATTATTTTTCGTTGGAAAAAAATCAAAAAAATCTGATTTAAATCATAAAAATCCGATTTAAATAAAAAAAAATCAGATTTTTTTTATTTAAAAAAAAAAAAAAAAAAAAAAATCAACAACCCTGTACTTAAGTTTGCTCCAAGTTGAAACTAATTATTGCTTATGCCATCTTGCCTGTAATATTTTAACAATTAGTTATAGATTTTTGCTCACATTTGAGTGTTTCCCTTATTATAATAACTAAATGTGTTGACTAATCCTGTCTTCTTTTCCCATCACTTCCTCTCTTCCCATTTCTTTCTTTTCCTATTTTCGTCCCTTTCCATATTTTCTTTGGTATTCCCCTTATTTTTTACTTTTCTCATTTTCTTTTTTTCATGTATTGATTTCTCCTTATTTTCTTGTCTTTTTGTTTTCATCATCTTTTTTTTGCATGTGATTATATTAATTTATTGCATCACTGTGTGTTACATGGGTCATATCACCCTCCATAACCATCACTCTCCTCCTTCTCATCCTTCTCATCCCTTTCTCTTCCCGTTCTCACCCCTTTCTCCTCCCTGCCCTCTCATCCCTTTCTCCTCCTTCTCCTCCCTTTCTCCTCCCCTTCTCCCCTTCTCCTCCCCTTCTCCATTTCTCTCATCAATTCCTCTCTTTCCTCTCATCCATTTCTCCACCCTTTCCTCTTCTCCCCTTCTCATCCCTTTCCTCTCCTCCCTTTCTCCTCCCTTTCTCCTCCCTTTCTCCTCCCTTTCTCCTCCCTTTCTCCTCCCTTTCTCCTCCCTGCCCTCTCACCCCTTTCTCCTCCTCCTCCTCCTCCTCCCTTTCTCCTCCCTTTCTCCTCCCGTTCCCCTCCTCCCTTTCTCCTCCCTTTCTCCTCCCTTTCTCCTCCCTTTCTCCTCCCTTTCTCCTCCCTTTCTCCTCCCTGCCCTCTCACCCCTTTCTCCTCCTCCTCCTCCCTTTCTCCTCCCTTTCTCCTCCCTTTCCCCTCCCTTTCCCCTCCCTTTCCCCTCCCTTTCCCCTAATCCCTTTCCTCCCCTCACCTCCCCCTCTCATCCTACTGGTATGGCTTGCTACATCTGGTATGCATCTACCATCCTATGACTGGTGTGATGTGCACAAACTAACAGGCAGAGTAACAGGTACATTCACATTCTTAGTTTACGTTGCACCTTTCTTATTCATCATCCATAGTTGATGAATACGAATATATTATACCTTAAAACTTGCATCATGGTGAAATAAATATTTAATTTAGCCATTTATGGGCAATATAATATTCAGTCTACTCTCACTGTCTTTGATTAGTGCATGCCCAAGATATGTATTCTTTAGTTGAGATGAAGTGCTTGTTCCATACCAATTGTTTCTTCACCTTTTGTGTGGTTAAGAAAGACTTCAATATCTAGGTTTTGTTAAAAGGGCGCTGCTGGAATTTTCACAGTTAAAATCTCAAATCTTGTAAAAGTATGGTGCCAAAATTTCTTTCGAAAATTGAAATTTTGCATCTGGCAGCGTTTTATCACCCCATTTGTTGTGTAAAAAATGAGTGCTTCGTTTTTAATCATAGAGAAAACCTTGAACCTTTTGATCTAAAATTTTTTGCACATACTTTCAATAACTCATCTTTGCTACTAGATATACATTTTGAGATAAGTTTTTGAGGACTTGCAAATCCTTGATAGGGGCTTTTCTAGGAAAGCTTATAATTAAGAAACTGTAATTGATCGATTGTGGAACCACTGTCAGTTCACCTTCTTCATGATAGGAATAGAACAAGCTGATACCATTTTATTCATCTTCTTCCTCTTCAATCTCGCAGCTTCAGTGAGTTCAGCATCAACGGGACCAGCCGACCTGGCGGGTTCATCGTATTCCAGCAAGTCACACACCCAGCCGTTTGAAAACAAGGGAGGCTTTCACACGGGCACCCCGCCCCCGTTCAACTACCCCCTCACAGCGGTGACCCAAGCAGGTGCATTGAACCCGGCGGCGGCCGCAGGAGCAGCCCAGCAGGCCCACTACGCCCCCTTCGTGCCCATCCTACCACACCACTCTGCTGCAGCCATGCTAGCTCATCAGCTACCGGGAGATACCCAAGGGGCGGGGTCGACGGGACGATCGCAGGTCGGAGCCTCTCAGAGCTCGAAGACCAGTAAACCATCCTACGGTACCAACTACTGGCCAAACTAAGACCCTTATCCACCACTATCACCACTACCACCTGCATACACCAGGTTTCACGGAGAGTGCCTGACAGTGTATACTAATACACTGGTCTTCTATCAATCGTTTAACATTTAACATCCTTACCATCGATCTTCTATTTCGGTTTGCCTTTGGAAACTGTTATTGATATACAAACGTATTTCGGACATAGGCTCGTATTTTGTGTGATACTCTGAATATGGTGTGTGCTGGGGTGGTGGTGTAGCGGACACTGTCGATATGCGATATGAATTTAAACCTTAATTTTAGATTGTGCTCTACATTTAATGCAATTAATTCAGTTCAAATCCATGTGTATACTATGTTATAACTTAAAAACATTGTAGTTGTGTCTCTATGGAGCTTTGTGTCGTGTGAAATAGATAAAAATCTGATATAGAGTATTAGCTATCTCTCTTCATCCTTTTCATATCAACCAAAGAATTAGTCACTAACTTTCTGCAATATTCCATTAACATAGCGGTGGTGGCATGTTTGATGATTCTGCTTCTTACGTAATAAATGAATTCTATGTTGCAGCCTTTCACAAGCGGAGAATCGTTAATCATTCTTGCTTGTTTCAGCCTGTAATTATTCAGATTCCGTTATATTGCAAGGACATACAATGCTACATAAGACCGAGCTACTGTGTAGGATCTCCATAAACCTGTATGACTTGATTTGGTTGGGAATGTTTCATGAATAACGTGCTGCATTAGAGTATAGCTGAAACATTGCATGATTGCTTCAAGTCTGAACTGAAATAATCACCCGATACGTCCTCGAATTCCACAGTAAAGAACTCACTAAGATCCCAAACTAGAAACCTTGATATATTTCTTTCACTATAGAACCCTATTTGACAGGAAGATTGCACCCCAGTCACGCTTTCAACAACATCCTTTTCAAACCAAAATTCTAGTTTATATTATTAAACTGTTGAGAGGGTTTCAAACTAAAGTCGCCAGCCACAATATTTCCTTACGCACTATGAACTTCTAGTCAAAGTCACTATGCCTCTACCATGCTTCATGAAAATAGGCATGGCCCCTCTATTCCTAAAATCAATTAATTGCTTAGTGATCGAAACATCACTCTGTGACCACCATAGAACCATGGTTCATTAATGTTTTAGCCTGCTGTGGATATATACACATTTGTTTTTTATTTCCTATGGAAATACGTTAACAGCTGTCAATTAAGCTATTTTCCTGTATTATAATACTACCCATTTCTCTTAATCAATAGACTTTGCTTGAAACCACCACACAAGAAATATTTCTGTAATGAGGATTATGCAGACCTGGTGGGTGTTTCACAAAGATCTTATCTTTAAGTTGGACTTAACAATTATGGAAAGCCGTTATTATCTTTGAAATTTTTTAAAAGGCATACATTTTGATTCAAATCATTCATATTTTCTATTATTGAAGAGATTTCATTTTCTTGATATAGAATTTATGAAAAGTCTAAAATACTTGAATTTTTGCTTTTGAATGTATTTTATTTTAAGGCTACAAATTGCTCTCCATAATATTTAAGACCAACTTAGACTTAAGTTCGACTTGGATCTTTGTGAAACACCCCCCCCCCCCCAGGTGCTTGATTTCAATCATTGGTTTTTTAGGGCTAGGGTGTTTGCCTAGCTCTGCTGGTATATTGAATGATTTCAAGTTGGGTGTTAGTGTTAGTGTTAGTGTTTAGAGCATTCACGAGCTCTTAAATCGAGCGAAAAATTTGCTGATGAAATTAAGAGCCCGATACCGATATCAAAATCGATAGTTTAACACCAGCTGTGACGTCACCACATACTTGATTTCACGACGATGATTTAAAAATAGTACATCAAAACTAAAGATATCATGAAAAATACAGAATAAATTTACACCTATTTCTCTGGTCTTATAAAATAACTCACGTTATACAAAAGACTATATAAATTACCTGTTTCACATAATTTCATCTGATCGTCAGACAATAAATTGGCGTCGTTCGTACGTTGACTGTGTGCGGGTACAACACTAACACCGAACTGGAAATCAACATGTGCTTAATCCCTAGGGGCTAGTGTTAGTGAATAGGAAATGTGTACGTAAAATATTAACACCAGCCACAAAGGTCGGTTCAGCAGACGACAATTTTGCAAAATCGATAACACTAGCTACCGGAAGTTGACGATATTCAGAGGTCAAAGCCTTAACACCAGCTGATTTCCATTTCGGTGTTAAGGCTGGTGTTAGTGTTTATTAAACACTAACACCAACCTTAAACACCCAACTTGAAATCACTCATTGTATTCATATGACACGGTACCAGTTGGAGCCATAAGACACCTTTCATTGTGAACAGAATGCTTCCGGTTTGTGGCTTAGACTTTATGGCAGAAGGATGTTAAAGATGATTTCTGTACTGCAAATGTCCTGTCTGGTTTAAACAAAACATTTAAAGATTAATCTTTAGGGATAAGAGAGACCTTCAGTAATTGTTTACGTTTTAGGTTTGAAGGTGAAACGGGGGGAAAAGGGGACTGGTTTGAGGTATTATGTGTCTACACTTCTTTACATGTATGTATCCAAAGGAAAGATTTCTTTCTGACACACGGATTGGTTATGAGTTTAGTTGTGCATTTTCTCTTTCGAGATACCATAGTGTGATTCATCTTTGTGATTGATATTCTGTCTAGTCGCTGCTTTATTTGACCGTTTATTGCTTCCATATCATCGTGTGAACATTGTCATTTGGTGCAAAGGGGTTAGTAGAATGGGGGCGGGGAGGGTGGGGGGATAGATCTTAACCGCCTTATAACAGGTTAGCTCAACTGAATGAGGTAGGGGTAGATAGATGATGTAGGTTCTCAAACACTCTAAAAACCTAGAGACACGGACAGACAGCATTTGTGCGGTGGTCCGTGGTTAGTTTCTAGAGCATTATTTATGACTGATCTGTGTAAGTATCGTATCAGGAGGCTTTATTTTTACCCTTGTAAGCATAGTAGGGATATTTGTACATGTATCAGACGCCTGTAGAGACAATTTACAATAATTTCTTTTTTTCGCTCCTCTGGTGTAATTTGTGAAGTGGATTTGATTGTGTATAGCATCTAGAATTATAAAGTCTATGTTGTGTATGAGGAAGGGGGTCATCTCCACAAAGCTTGCCTTTTTGGACATGCTGAGTAGACCATTTCCCTTTTTTTTCTTCATTTTTTATTATTATTATTATTATTATGAAGAAACGTTTCTACTCTACGGTTGGCAGTTGTACATTGAAACTTTGACAGAGTGTAATATTATACATGATGGTAAATACCTAGTTGTTATAGTGTGTAGCAATGTAAACACAGAAGATGTTTCTATTTTGCGTTCAGGTGTTTTTTCTGATATGTAATAATGCCCTGTAAATGAGATTTTAAAAGTCTTGGCTGTAAAGAAAAAAATTGCTACTTGGTTTCAGTCGTGTCCTTAAATGAGTATATTTTCTTGTCGGATTGGTAGTTTTCTGCATGGATAAAATATACCGGTAGGCATTTTATGATACTGTATATCATAAATAGAGAGAGGGAGAGAATGAATATCACAGACAGAAGAGAGTAAGGAAGAGCGTGTGTTGTGTGTAATTTTAGTTTTTCCAGACATGTATGAATCGGATAGAGAGAGAGAGACGGAGCGATGGGTACATACAAAGAAAGAGAGCAAGAGAGGGGGAGGGGGTGGAGAGATGCACAGACAAGAATAATTTGGATTAGAAAGGAAGACGGCTGCAAGAGAGAGGTGAAAAATTTAGATAAGAAAGGAAGAGATGGTAGTGAGAAATGGTAAATAACTAATGATGCAGCGTATTTATAATGAACCAACTTTGAATGAATTCTCTGCCAAAGGCGCAAAAGAAAAGTAAGAACATGAAAAAATGCATACCGGTAAGTAAGACTAGTTGGATCTACTGGAAAGCAGTTTTGCAAGGATGTCGGTCACTCGATAGTGTCTGACGGGGAATTCAAGAAAGTAAACGGGGGGGGGGGGGGGGGGGGGGGGGGTTCCTTGCATAATTTGAATACTAGGACATTGGTAATGTTTACATTTCACAGATGGGACATATTCATAATTCCTGCAATGTTCTACAGAATTCCATATTGGCTGCAAATGGGGCATAGTAAAGTCTGGTTTTTACAAGAAAGAAAGAAAAAACTTTGCTACAAAGATTTTTTCTTTCTTGTCAAAACCAGACTTTATAATTATACATACTGGTACACGTTTGAAATGTATATTACACTGAAGATAAAGTAATAAAATCAGAATAGGATGAAGATGGACAATGATAAAAGGGAATTTTCTTCTACACATCTAATTTTACTGACGACTCGTAAATAATACAAATGAACAAGATTTTGTTTTTATTCATCCTCTCTATTACTACTCCACAAATGCATACAAAAATACAAATTAATGTTGCTGCACAAAAGAATAAATAATGACAACTCGAGGTGCGACACATGCAACTGTTTAAACCATGGCAGAAGTCATCACCGAGTTACACAAAAAGAAGTCCTTTGACCGGTGAATTTCTGTTTGGTCTACAACTAGTTTTTCTACTACCCAATTATTCTATCCCCATATGGTGTACACCCAGCCAGTCTACTATCCATATGGTCTGGTAACAATAATTTAATCTTGAATAATAATCATCAAATGATTATCATCAAATTATTATTACCCGTAGACCTAATGGATGGTAGACGAAATGGGCATAAGACAAACTGAATTAAACTAGATGATTATGGATAGTAGACCAATTGGGTAGTAGACGAACTAGTTGTAGACGAAATGGCTAATAACCTTCTGATCAAAAAATTATACTTTAATTTGGTCTGTTTTAATAGTGAACTAAAAATTCTGGACTTTTTCGACATGTTTTTGTAGAGTATTTGATTGCACACAAGTCAATTAATGATTATCAAAACAATCTTGCTTCTATCTACAATAAATTGTGACCTCTATAACACGAGTGATAACTTACAGGACAACACTTTACTTCTATCCCTTTTATCCATCATAATATTCCTCCAGCCTACATCTTATATGAACTCTGTCCCCTCCTTGACAAAACTTCCCTTTTCCCCCGCTTGTTCAGTGTACGCAACCACCAAAATCTAAACTAAACCGGCATTTTGCTTTCTGAGAGTGAGTTATGTCCTTTATGTACAAGGCAGAACACATTGGTGAAGATTCACGCAGCACATACGCTATCAGCAATTAACAAATGTACATGTACGCATAAGTACATGTGTACAGAGTAACCCATGATCACAATCTGACAGTTTGTCCTTCATTAATATCTTTATGAAAATAAAGATAATAGTTAATAACACACGCAACTTCACGAGGAGATATATGACTGATTCTGACACATAAATTGCACATAATTTTTTTCATTGTCAATTATCATAAATTAAGTTTTTTCAGATATACATTTAAATATATCTATATACCGGTATGTAATCGTCTTACTCCACATCATAAACCTTTGGAATGTACATATACATTAAAATAAATTCTAAACATTGGCACATCGATAATTCAAATAAATATTTATACATGTATGACAATAAGTACCTTTGGACAAACGCAAGTGCGACAATATACAATCATCATAAAACTATCTATCACTTAAATACACTTGACAAAGTACCTATACATTTGTGAGTACTTTCCACACAATAAGTACCTAATTCATTTTCCTGTGTAACAAACTGCAGTACTGCATTGCATTGCTAACATTGCTCATGGTGCATATATAATCATGTACAAGTAACTTTTGAAGATCCTTATCATAATCAACATCACATTGATATGTCACTTAATGTACACAATGTTTCTAAACACTTGACATGAATATACATACAGTATCTCTACCAAACTGGCAGGTTTGGTATAGTTAGTGAACATAGAAACATAGATTTATTCATGCTTATGTACAATAATATCATATACTTTGCAGATAAATAGTTACTGGCAAGCTCAACGGCTATTTCCTCGTCTGTTCATGACCTGTACACATACTCACAAGGGAAGCTGAATGCCCTAGGGCAACAACATCTTCATTCACTTTTTTCAGCTCCTTTAACATTTTGTAGAATGTATTACATCTTGTGCATTTGACAATCGACACATATTAACAACATCAATTTAGTTTCGTTAGTGCGCATACGCCTACATTAAATCACATGTACACACTTTTGTATTTAGGAGAAGATTCTTCATCGTGTCCCATTATTATGGCATTTCGAAAGGTGGTCATGAATTAAACACTTCAATTTGTTCAGATATGTACAGGTGTTTCTATCTTGGCCATCAGGCCAGCAGTTCATCAAGGGATCATGACTTTACACACATCGCTTGGGGATCTTGATTCGATCTTCCAGGGGTAGTGAATGGGGTGCAGACATCTCATGAGCAATATAAATCAAACTAGTAAATTCTTCAGATCATTCACATGATTTGTAAATATCAAAATTTGCATTGCACAAAAAAAAGAAGAGGGATTTGAGCCATTCCATTCCAGGGTGGGCCCTATTGGCAGACACATTTTCATGAATCTGTTTCCTGTTCTTGAATATTTGTTTCGGAGTCCAGGTACCGATCAAAATTATTAGAAGGAATCATGGAGCCGAAAGGGTAAACACCACTAATGGATCCAATCTTTTGAGTTACAAATTACAATCTTGCTTTGTCCTATGATGCAAATTATCTGATTTTCACAACTAGTAATAAAGACCTAGGGCTCGATAACACACAGCTTAACGCTTGATTTATAATAACAGCAATTGATTGCACATACCGTAGTGATTAATACACCATTTTTGTACTGGAATCAAATTCAATACACAAGTCTTTGTTAAGTGCCTCATAACAAATTATTACATTCACATGTTACAAATAAATGTAAATCAGTTGTCAGAATGCAAATTGCATACATTTGTTGTTGCTAGGTAGGAAAAACATTATGGTTTGCCCTACTGAACAACATGTAATGTATGCAATCCGCATTCTGAATATTGAAATACAATTATCCATAATAATGAATGAAATAATTTGTAAAGAGGCACTTAACAAAGTTTTATGTTTTAAATTTGATCACATTATGAAAATGGCCTATTGCAAACTAGCAGTCAACTGCTAATTTATAACTGTGTTACTACGGTACGCTATTGACAAGTCAATGCAACTTTCAGCAAAGGATTCAGACCAGATCCCCTTTATCCAAGTCAAACTTTGACCTGAGCACGCGGACTGGTTTCCGTTCCCCCTCTTCCAGGTTAGCATCCTCCTGCATCTCAAAGCGATGAGAGAGAAGGGAACGGAAACCAGCTTCACTCAGCCCCAGATCAGCCAGCAGGAGCTTGGCCCAGTCGTAGGGAAACTCAGCGATGGTCTCGTGAGTGAACGGAGAATCATCCAGCCGGTCGAAGGAGGAGAGGGGGTTGAAGGATGACGGTGAGGGGGTGTCGGAGGGTGTGGTAGGGGCGGTATCGGGGTTGAAGATGGGTATGGTAGGGGTCTCGTCCGTCTGCAGGAGTGGGGGGATGTCTAGATGATGCTGAAACCATGCCTGTAAGATTAAAGTTAATTACATTTGTGTACAACAATGTTATTAAATTAAAGGCTTATACATCTTAGTAATGATCCATATATACAAGTGCATTGCAACTGTTTAATAAAAGCTAGGAGCCTGACATTTCATAGACAGAATTTCATTGACTGTCTGCAATACACCTATTTCTGCAATTCAAAATACAACCTTGCTGCAGGCATACAGAAATTTCTTTTTTAATAGGTCATAGAAGTAGTAGGCATCCCCCTTAACTTTAGACATGTTATCTATCATTTTCATTCATTTAAATGACAATTTCTTTAACATTTTCATTTATATTAACTATCAATGCAAAGTGCAGAGAAGAAAAAAATAATGCTCAGAAAGTAATTGGAATATTTTTATGAATTCCATTATGAAGTAACCTGGTCCAAAACATAGAAAACGGATCAATTCATCCTATACATCAAGATTTGGCACAGCAGCCATGGGAGATGCTTTGTCTCCAATATTCATTAATACTGACTTCTATTAATGTACATGACAACTCTTTATTGTTCAAGAAGGTATAACTTACCAGGTTATTCCTGAAGAGGATGCTGATTTTCCTCAGTCCAGCAGCACCTAATAGGAAATAGGATAAAGATTTTGGAATTTAGTTGATTCTGAAACTACTTGAAACTGACACAAATCAACTCCCAACGCTTGTTTAGGATATTACACAGACTTATCATAGATCGAAGAAGGTAAATCATATCTATATTATAAAAATAATGAAAACAACTTGTACACACATTAATGGTATTTCCACCATACATAAATTTACTACGCATAACACTAGAATCATCTAGTACATACCATCCTTCGTCCTGGTCACATGGTCTGCCTGTACAGTGAAGTAATCTTCTACGAAGTCTAGACTAGATTCATCCCAGTTGTAGTTGGCTAGCTCACCTAGGGATCTGACCAAACCAAATCAACAATATGATAACTATTTTACATCATGATCATGAGGAACAAAAGGAATCATCTACATGTACATGTATAAAATAATAATAATTAAATTTATAGGGCGCTTAACAAAATGCACAGGTGGTATTGTCTAACTCAGTATAATTATGCAACATATTCAATAGCTTAAAATGAATAGCTGTATTAAATAGAACAGACATACATGTACAGGAGCTTTTGGTCTTGCATAATCTATCAGGTAATAGTATATTTGTAAAGCGCTTAGAGTCATTTGTATTAAGCGCTATATAAAAGCTAAATATTATTATTATTTTTATCAGAGTGAAACTAAAATTTTAAAAATTAAGAGCAAGATATTGAAGACAAAAGATTCTGCCTCGAAAGCTAATCTTTATTTTTAATAGCACTAATCATCACTTTACTCGTTTAGACTTTTAGATTAGAGAGGGAGATGAACATTTAAATGAATAATAGATTCATAATTAAATAAACAAGGTATAATGAAGGATCAGAATGGACTGGGCACCTGATTCACCATGTCACACATCACATGTAAAGCATAATGGCACTCAAAAGATACCCACAGATGTTACGAGCTAAAAGAGCATTAACTTACTTGTTAGAATAATAATAATAATAGCAATAATGGTGGAGTTTTGTATAGCACTCATGTCTGGCGCATTGCCACACCATTATTATTACCCTGGCTTTACAGCACTCAAGCATTTCAAGGAACTAATTCCTGCCAAGTACTCATTTACCTAACCTGGGTGGAGTGTGGCAAATGTAGATTAATGTCTATACATATGTTATTCATACATGTAGGGTGTATCAGCGCTCAAAATACACGGGGGCGGTGGGCGATTCGCCCCCGTGGGCTACATAATCGCCCCCGTCAGGTTGCTCACGGGGGCGATTGCAAAATTAAAAATCGCCCCCGTGGAATTATAAAATAAAGATTATCTTTTCTGTTATAACTTTAACACAATGTTGAGTTTCAATTTTCAAACCTTAAACCAATTAAATGGAACTTAGATTAGCGTGCAAGATTTCTCGTTTTATGAGTAGGCCTACACTCTTATTTCCACGGAGTCAAATTTCACTCTGAATGGCGTCAGCTGGGAGTCAACTCTATTCCTAGTTAAAGTGACACGGAAAAGGAGTCATCTTGACTCTGAATTGAGTCAATTCTCAGCTGATGGAAATAAGAGTGAAAGTTAATTATTACCGATTCAGCTCGCAGTGCAGTGCTGCCGTCATCAGTGGTTATAGGCCTACTGCGCCGTTAGTAGCGGTACGTGTGCACGCTGCCGCGCCATGTCTGCTGGAGCTGGAGGCGATCGCGCAAGGGCAGAAACATGGTCATGGAGAAGTTTTTCGTTCTGGTGATTTCAAATGACCAGCAAATAATGAAACTCGACCAGTAAATCAATATTAGGGACTTTTAGATTTGAACGATGAGAACGTGGACTGCAACGTGTGACCTCCTTTTAAGGCAGTGCCAGTGCTTAAAAGGACGTGACGTGTGGCTGCCAGTGCCTTAAAAGGACGTAAAACGTCCACGTCCACGCAAATCTAAAAGTCCGTATTGAGAAGAAGAGGAAGACCAAGATGTCGTGGAATGATATGGTAACATGGGCAGATCTAGGGGGGGGGGGGGTTAGGGGGTTTAACCCCCTCCTCCTGGCTCCCTTGGGCTGCCAAGTGAAAATGTGATATTAAAGCGGGGGGGGGGGAGATGCTGGAGAGGAGGACTACTAATCTATTTTATTTTTTTCAGGGGGGGGGGGAGTGAAGCGCCGTTTCAGCATGACTTTCTTATTAACTCTTACTTTCACCTATCTCAGATAACCCTAAGTTTTTGGTTGCTGCTTTATATGTAGTTGATAATGCATGATTAAAATAAAGAGAGAGAGAGAGAGAGAGAGAGAGAACCACCATCATTTTGCAATGGTTCAGGGTTCGTGTAATGTACATTTGAAACCATTTCTCAGCGTCTCAACTCTAAAAAAATAGCAAAACTATTTTTAAGGAAAAGCATTATACTGAATTAAATAAAGATTAATAGCTTTATATTGGATCATACTAATACTCATACATGCTAAAGACAATGTGGTATTTGTATAGAGGTATTCCAAAATGACATTCTGATAATCAACATTTTGTTTTGTTGTCATAATTATATACGCGTAATACAACTGATCTTTTTGATTTCTGAACGTGACATAGCTTCTTCTCTCCCTGCAAACAAAAAAGAAAATAAGGTTATGATTTAATAAAAGGATCATGCGACAAAATGATCATTATGATTCAAATTGATGCAAGGATTTTTTTTTTGAATAAGCAATGCTTTTCACCAGAATCTTCTTTGTAAAAACGACTTTTACAAATCTCAGCCATGCAAATCTGCCACTGTGTTGTAAGATCACTTTCAGATTAGGAGAAGTGTATTCTATAATGAGTATTTTACATTGAATATGGAACGTCTCAACTCAGAAAGCATGGATGAGATTTGTAAAAGTTGTTTTTACAAAGAAGATTCGGGTGAATAGCAGTGCTTATTGAAACAAATATTCGCATCAATTTGAATCACAATCATTATTTGTCGCTTAATCCCTTTTCATGACCTTGTTTTCTTTCTCGTTTGCAAGGGGAGAGGAAGATTATGTCACATTAAAGACATTATAAAGATCAGTGTTGTATGCGTATATATTATATACACATGCCAGTAACAGTAGCTTGTAAATTTGTAAGAGGGAAAATGCTGATTGAAATGATAATGATGAAATAGCAAATAATTGAGGAGTATCGTAGGTACCAATTCAATGGATATTTGTATAAAAAAGAGCCCCCGTCAGTACTAAAAGAGCCCCCGTGAGAAGGCTCACGGGGGCTCTTTTTTGGGGGGAAGAGCCCCCGTGGACAAAAAATTAATTTGAGCCCTGTTATACACAGGTTGTTCGAGCTCCCTGCAGAAGATATTAATGCCTTCCTTCATTACTTACATTCCGTTCAAGGAGTTTCAATGAAGTGTCAATCATTTACACACCCCATGGCTAAGACCATGAGGGACATCTTATTCACTTTAATATCCCACTCGTCATCTGCCTAAAAGTGGGAGTGACTTACTCGTTTCCAAGGTGATCTATGATGATGTCAATCTGTTCTTGTAGCCAATCAGAGTTGAGATTGATGAAGGTATGCAGAGCATTTGGTAGCTTCTCTTGGGTTCCTTCATAAAGCAAGCAATTGAATCAACTTCAGTAATCATGCATTATTCTACGATTTATTTTGCACAAACCAAATCACAAAAACAATATGTGTCCTAGGGGGTTGAAATCAAATTTTAAGAAATGGGTAGGAATCGGATCATATTTTCATGTGCAGGACCGATCTTTAATGTTGCTATCTGAAAGACGATTCTCTGTCAGACTCTTTTATAGGTAGAAAAGAGAGTTGGAAACTTTTAAAGATAAAGTTCAGTTCTGGTCATGCAATTGCATTGTGAAAGAAATGGTGTGGAATCGATTAGAAAAAGTTGATCATATTAGACTACACAAACATGTGGCATAAAAATTGGGCCTTTTTGAGCTGTTACTTGTCATATTTGAAGAGCCTTGCTTTTCAGGGAATTTTTTTTTCTTTGATGTTCTTCCACACTTGCATAATAACAATGATAATGCTCACAAATTATTTTGCACCTCTCCCCAGAACTTAATCTTCTCTTTTGAACCAAGTCACGGCTCACAATACCTCAACAGGTACTCCAATGCTTCATCAGCCTTTACATTGTTTAACACATCTTGAATGGAATGAAATTAGAACATTAAAACCACATCATTACTTTGGAATTATTTCCAAAAAAAAATCATAAAAGCGTTGAAAGGTATGTTAATTATGCACTCTCTGACAGAAACTGGAAAGAAACAGAGTATTAGCAAGCTCTCCTATATCTTTGTCAAGGTGCCCCTTTCCTAGTTTTCCATTTCTCTTCTTTTTAATCCTTGTCTCTTTCTTTTAAAGCAACAGACATAATGCCTGAAAAGTCTATTAAGATTATGTGATACACCAGCCTCAATGTTCTTACTGATCATCTATATCCTAAATTGAGGATCAGGAACAGAACAGTGGCGTGTTTCATAAAACTTTTTATCTATAACAAATGCTAAATGTCTATGACAAATTTGCTCTCAGCCAATCAGATGTCTTGATTTCAGTAGCTTATAACAGTAGCTTGTAACTTGTTATTGATGTCAATTTTTATGAAACAGGGTCCTGATTGAGGTGCCTTACCATGATTACATGTAGCAGTCAGTGAGAGGAAGGTAAAGTCTCCAAGCTGAGCGAACTTCTTGATAGTACCTTCAGGTACAGCGTCTCCCACAATCCTCCTCACTTCCTGCTCGTCAGTCAATGTGGCATACACGCAGCTTCCAATGATCTGAATTAAGGTTGAATACAAGAAAATGATTTCAAGAACAAGTAATAAAGACAGACCAGAGCCCTGTCTTATAAAGAGTTACGATCGATCCAAATCAATCATAAGTCCTCCAATCAATCGCAAGTTTGCAATCTCCTATCTCTTATGTACATGGTTACGATTGATATCAATAGAAAATTAGTTACGATTGATATCAACTCTTTGTAAGACAGGCCAGAAATGCGAATGATGCGTATCAGTCACAAATCCTCTAATCAATCGCAAGTTTGCAATCCTCTTTTTCTTATGTGCATAGTTGCGATTGATATCAATGTAAGTTGCGATTGATCGCAACTCTTTATAAAATGGGGCCCAGAACAAGAGGGGTTTAGGGAAAGAATGACGGATTGTAATACCAAGAAATAGAAAAGGAGAAATGAAGAGAGATGTGACAGAAAGAACAGGAAAATGAGACGGATAAAGGTCTAATGAACACAGATTGTATCAAAATTTAGACTTATTTCAACTACATAAAATCCACAGATTTCAGCCTGTGTTTTTTACAGGCTCAGGATAAAAATTGATATTGTAGAATAGGCAAAACAGAAGGGAAATGAAAAACAAGTTCAAATGTATGAAAGGAAATATACTACAAATAAGACTGCCGGAAATTTCGAAAATGTAGAAGAGCTGGTGGCATAGCAGGAACACAGAAGAAGGGAAAGAAGGGAAAGGGAAAGGGAAAACCAATTGAAATGTATGAAAGGGAAATATACTACAAAAAAGACAGAAATTACAAAGATATAGAAGAGCTGGATCGCATTACCTGTAGAGCCACACAGTTATGGCAGGATCTGATACTGTTGCTCTGGAGTCTTTCTTGCAGAGAGAAGAAGAAGACTTTGAGAGTGGTCGGTAGAGCGATGAGATCCTCGGAGATGCATCTCAGCATCGCTTTCAAAGCTCCAGACATGGCATCCTTCTCTGTAGAAAGAAAACAAAACATGATATGAAATACTAGAACTTTGGATAAGCAGGAACCATACAGTGATTAAAAATTATTAAAGCCACAATTATTAAAGCCGGCAATAGCAGAGGGTCTCGATAAGATCCACTCCATCAGTAGTCCCTTCACCAGATACTAGAGTTGCCTAGGCCGAGAAAACTGTGCAACGTAATGCGCTCTTCCGGCAAGGTAGTGTCCACTATCAGTGATCTGGCCTGATATGGACCTATATATATGTGTATTAACAACAACAAATGTTATCATACAAAATTAATAAAATGTTAAAGGCGTCAATATTCGTAATGAATGAACGCTGAATCACAAAAACAACAACAGTGTAATTATGCACTTGTTGTCCATCACAAAGTAAAGACACCTTACATCTCAGAGAGCACAATGTCTAGATAGGCAGAGAGGTGTACAAATGCCATCAGACCTTACTTTGTGGCAGCAGTACGTGAGGGAATAGCGAGTACAAGTGTGCGGGTGGTTAGGTGTTTGTGTTTGTGGTTGTAACTCTGTTGTCTGCCTTTATGTCGGAGCATACATCATAAGTGATAATCAGTACCATTTCAGAAAATTAAAGGCAGTGCAATATTTTTCATCTGTAAGATGACATCCGCCTTCCCCCCCCCCCCCCCCCTATACCCCATCTAGCGGGCTTTGGTACTCAGCTGCACGGTTGTTCGACACCTACTTGTACACCAACCCGGATTCGGATGGTAATATTTATATAATATTGACTGGCATTGAGGGGTATATCAGAAATATTGACCAAGCTCAGATCATATTGCCCCGAGTCGAAAGACGAGGGCAATATGGTCTTAGCGCGGTCAATATTTCTGATTTCCCCCGAAAGTAAAGCCAGTCAATATTTTTATTGTTATCCAAATCAGACATCTAGAGCAAATACAGAAATCCACCATGACAATCTCAAGAACTGAACAAACTTTGTCAAACCAACACTGTGCATCCAGTGCTTGACAAAATTTTCGATACACTGCAAACAGTGTGTATTTGGTGTGATTATTACGTCACAATAGAGTGCACGCAAAGTGCGCAGGTTCTCGTACGCATAATAGATGCGCAATGAAAATGCGACGCGGTCAATACAAGATGCCCGATTGCGAGACCGTGGAAAATACCAAGGTATATTTTCACTCGTCTCTACACGCAAAGTCAAAACGCGCAGGGAGACCAAGGAAAATACAAAAAATATACCCCTCCGTTCCTACTGCTTGTGAAAACTAGGGCAATACGGTTTTGTAAATGACCAGCTCAGATGTCTGATACAGGTAATAATAAAGATTATTTCTCGTCATGAAAATCAGATCCACTCAATGCACATATGTGAGATCAGGGCCCTGTTCCATAAAACTTGTATCAATAACAAACTATGATAATTGTTAAAGACTACTGAAATCCTTGCAATTGATTGGCTGTGAACAGAACCTTTGTTATTGATTACAAGCTTTATGAAACAGGGCCCAGAAGTGTCACACCCACTTCATGCTATACAAATCTCGACCTTCCTACCTTGTTTGTGAGCAGCTGCACCTGTAGACCTGTGCTTCGGGCGACATCCACAAGGGAGTTCCCCTAGTGTCTCCAGGAAGCCGCTGGTCTCACTGTGAGCCCTTGGTTTCATGAGGACTTCACCAGCCTCCAATACTCCTCTGCATCAAAACCATCATAAAAAATAGCAAAATGTCTATAAACATCAGAGAATAAACATGTATTCAATCAAATCAATCAAACTTTTAAACAATGGAAAACAGAGGTCATGTGCATTCTTTGCATAATATAATTCATCTTCATATACACTTTATAAAGAGGTTAAAAGGTGAATGCATATCATACCGTAATACTGTTTTTGAAGAAATATCTGACATATGTAACTCCAAGCCCATTACAGAGAACCAATATGAATTTAAGAAAAAAACATTAAGATAAAGAAGGAAGCTGCAAGCTATGCGTGATCACCATGTACAAACCACTTACTATCAATAGCATACATGTATATCTTAGTATGCCTGAGAGTATAATTTTGGTTTATAAGGAAACTATACATGACATGTAAGAAATTATGAATGTTCTTTTCTACTTAATCTCTTACCAATCTACAGCGTCAGTTGTACCTACATGTATCTTGTTGTCTTACCTGAGTATAAATGGTCTGAGAACTTTAAAGAGGCACGATAGCCAATCAGGTACTGATGTCGTCTTCCCTGGCAGGCTGTCATATCGGAACATTGGCCAGTTATCTTGTCTGAAACAAAAACAAAACAATAATAATAATCCGCTCTTGTATAGTGCATAATACATTATATAGTAATACTAATAATATTATAATACATAGCTTTGGATATTATTACTTTAGCCCCGGCAGCTGTTATCAGCGCACAATGCATTTCAAGGAATAATCCTACCAGCTACCCATTAATCTCACCTGGATGGAGTGTGGCAAATGTAGATTAACGTCTTGCAAAGGACGTTAGAGTTGTGGTAGGGATTCGAACCCTGTACCTTGTGGTTTACAGTCCGGAGACTTATCCACTGGACCACGACACCTCTACTATATTAAAACAATTACACTGTAGCTTTGTACTACACAGCTCGTATCAATTCACTATGGAAATAATCCAGTACTCGTTAATAGTCCATTTTTGGCTTGCACTCAAATTGCTGTATCATATCCCCTGCCGTTATGTTGTCTGTTCAATGCCAGAAAGGCGTTAATTATCTGTACAAATATCTATTGCCCTTCTGGCATTGAACAGACGATATATTCCATGGATGTTAAACTAGCACAGTAACACATCTAAAAGTATTTAACAAAGGCCCTTATTCAACCAGTCCACCCTTCATTATTGAGTTACGAAAAAAATAAAATCTACAAAAGGTATGAATAATTCTGTTGTTAACTGTATGATAATTCCACTTTTCAAAAATCCTATATTGAATGTCAATTTTGTCAAATATGGATGACTCATACCCGAACTTTGTCCTAGTCCATAAACACCGATTGTAGAAAGAACGACTTACTTCTCAATGACGGCCATGAGTACCGATCCTAGTGTTGTGTGATGATCAGAACAGAGTACCAGGATATCAATGAGAGGCTGTAGGATCGACGAGAGCTCGTATCTCACCGACGCACCAGTGTTTGACATCATCAGAGTAGCTAGGAGGGCATCTCGAGAGAGCAGAGTCTAGGATATACAAAGTCATTTCAAGCTTGAAGTTTATTAAAGATGTTCATGTGTGGGTATATAGTCGTTCGTGAAGTAGGAAACTTGGCGATCACTACATAACACTGAGCCCATGGGTATACGCTCTCATGCCTACGTCCATGTGCTGCCCTCTATATACCTCCGCCTGAGCAACAGCAAGAGAACATTTACTGATGAATTTTAGCCTAATTCATCCACAATGCAATGAATAAACCACATGAGACAGCTGCTACAGCCAAACTTTGAGTGTACATGAATAGGTAAAGGGAAACCTGTCTATTAAGACCTCCCAAGAAAGGTGGTCTTTATAGGCAGGTGGCCTTTATGTACAGGTTCCGTAAGTAGAAGTTTAAATGAGAACTGTTTTTCAAGGGAAACAAAAATTGTGGTCTTAGTGGACAGGTGGTCTCTCGATACAGGTGGTTACTTCTGCAGGTTTGACTGTAGTGAGAGCCATCCTTGCAAACTTCCCCATAGTACAAGTAAATAAGTCAGAAATCTGCTTTAATTTTCAATAAAAAGTTTTTGAAGAGCCTTAAAGGTACTATGTCCCATTTGCAGGCCAAAAAAATGAAAAGGTTAAATTCCAACGGCATTTGAAAGATAATACTAATTTAGAACTTCCCTAAAAAGGTGGGGCTTGAAAATGTCTTCAAGTGGGAAAATAATGACTATTAGTTGTCAAATCGACTTAGGAGCTATAGAGCCAATAAGTAATAATCTTGATTTTCAGACCATTTTACCGAATAGTCATACGTTTTATGCTGCGCAAAGATTCAATCAGTTTAATTTTGGCCATCACAAGAAGTGGGTTATTGATCTAGGCAAATTAATGCTCATGTACCCTTTGCAGCTCATTCTATGTATGTTATTACCAAAGAAGAAAAAAAAGCCAGACAGTCTCTCAATAGTGTCTGACAGTGAAGTCTAGCAAGTAAATGGGTTTCCTTCCTTGCATAATTTGAATATTAGGACACTGCTAACGTTTAAATTTCACAGATAGGACATACATGACATATTCATAATTCCTGCAAAGTTCTACAGAATTTGAGGTTGGCTGCAAAAGGGACATAGTACCTTTAAGATATTTACAGGGAATAAGTGGAATTACAAGATAACTGAATAAAGAATGTGTGAAGTTGTCATAAAAAAAACAGCTCTATTGCCTTTAAGAGTCTTTATATAGGAATATTATATCATTGAGTGAAATGATAACATACCTGCAGTGTAAGAACATCACTAGGAGCCGGTTGGTTAGCAAGGAGCTTCAGCAAGATAAATGATGCAATCTTGTCTGGTAGGAAATTCCATCTGGAAGATGACAAAATAGTCAACAGTAATCAATATCTTGATGTTATCTGTCCCTCTTTTTTCATCACCCATTCCCTTATCATTATGCTCCTAAGCCCCTTCTCCATCTTCTTACTTTGCTACTCCTACTCTTCATCTTGTTCATTATCTTCATTAGAACCCCATCCTCATCATTACCATCATCATATCACCTCCTTCAGTTACATTCACCTTTTTTTGGTACTATTTCTCTTTCTCTCTCAATCGAAGGTTCCAAATTTTAACACAAAATCAAAATCTTACCCTTGTTCTAGCTGTTCAAACAGGGCAGGTCTAATCCATGCTAACCACAGCCTCTGCTCACAGGCGACCGGCCCCGCCCCCGCCCCTTCCTGGTCCACCGTACCGCGATGGGCCACGCCCTTCTTCTGATACCCCTTCTTATAGACCTTGTAGAGGTCCGAGAGGGGTGAAGACACCACGGCCAGGGCTCCCAGTAGGCAGGAGGCAGAGTTGTGGATGTTGAGAGGGGATGAGTTGTGGGGGAAGTGAGGAGAAGAGGAGAGTAGGGAGGGGGGCGAGACCAGCTGTTGAGGGGTCTTACAGGCAGACCATAGATGAGTGAGGGTAGTCAACAGCACGGTGGTGATGTCAGCCCTACAGATTCAAAGCAAAACAATGCAAATTTAAAACAAAGCATGTTGCTCTTTGATATACAATTATTCTTCCATTTATTGATGATTAATTTGAAATATCTCAAGATTGATGAGTATTTAAAAATGCAGACATTTTCTAAAAATCTCTGACCATTACAAAATGCTAGTTTTGGAACAGTATCCAAAATAATACTACATATTTTTTAGTAATACCAAGTACATGAAAACATCAAAATTTTAAAACGCACAAATTCTTAGTAAGTAAACTGTTAGACCCTAATTCAAAAAGAAGGTTTAAATTGAACCCATAGTTCAAATCTTCATTTACATAACCCATGGTCTAAAATTAGCGCAAAATAAGCGCGATACGATTAGAGGTCTAATATTAGACCGCAAGGCAAGGTACGCTTAATTTGCACTAATTTTAAACCATGGGTTTAGTTTAAACCTCCTTTGTGAATTCAGGTCTTAGTGTTTGGTAGGCTATCAAAGTCATATTACAATGGAGAAAGAACTCATTGAAACAGGAATTTCCTTAAAGCAGAATCTACCAAAGCCGAGGAACCAACCTAAACTGACGAGTTCTCTTGTACGACGGCTGGGCTTTGTTGTAGCGATAGGAGAGTAGGGTGATGGATTCACTGAGGACCGAAGCAAAGATGGGTTGTGATTGAGAGGAAGGACACACAGTGAAGAGCTCATGCTGCAGACGCTGAAGGTAGAGGTGCCACATCTGTACAGAATAGGAGCATCGCTCATCCTGCAGAAAGAGAGAAGAAAGGTGGTTTTCTGGATAAATAGGGAATTTATTTATCAGGCAAAGAGGCATTACATCATACCAAGAAAATCTTCGTTTATACATCTCTTGTACACTTTCGTAATGAATGTTGTACTGTACATCAAAGGGCAGGAATACATCTCATTTTTCAGAATACCTACATTTATTGTTTGGGGTGAGGTTTCCTTTAACGATGGGGTTCTACAATGTATCTCTTTCTGATTAAATAATGATTTTCAACATGTTGCGTTCCAGATCCATCTTTGCACACCACCATGACATTTTATTAAGTAACATTGGAGAGGTTTGGATGGATTTGACATATCATCTCACCTCAAAGAAAGGTCTTTGGTCAGCCCAGTTGTGACTCTCAGCATCTTGTAAGATGACCGTTGACACCACCATGACGTGACTCGAGGTGATCTGCTGTTGCACCACTGTCTCTAACTGACTCAGTTGCTTCTCAACGCCACCAAAGAAACTCCTGAAATCAAAAGATTTTTTATTGCATATTATTCTTTTTCTTTTCCCAAAGTAATACATATTCTCATACCACCACCCCTCTCTCTCTTTGTTTCCTTATCATCTTCTCCTTTCTCCTCAATCTTATTCTTTTTTTTTCTTTCAAGTTTTTTCAACTCACAGCCACGCATTCCCAGGGAGATATCCTAATCCACTACCCCCAGTGTCCATCCAACCAAACCCAAATTTCAAAACTTGGAGAATATTTCACAATCTACAAGGGTTTTGTTCTTTCATGCGTTTAAAAGGACGAAAGACGATTCTGAACCGATTTATGATATGATAATTCAGATCCTCAGTCATTAAGATTTTACAAGTTTTAATTTTTATATCAAGTGCTATTTCAATTTTTTTTTTTAATTGGCTCGTAATCTGATCGTAAAGCGTGCGGTGGGGTTAAGACATACTTGGCCTCCTCCTCCCCCAGGAGTCTCTTGTATGAAGCAAGCTCCTGCTGGAGCCAGACGGTTGAAGACAGGAGCACACATAGATCCCTGGTGTGACCATGGATGGATCCACTCTCACTGGAGCTCTGGTTGAAGATCTCAAGTAACTGTAAGAATATGTCAGCATGAAAAAGATTGGTAAGTTCAATATCTTGACTTGACATGATATGAAGGGATTACTTGACCATATTATGCTGTCAGTACTTGGCAGACTCTCAATATTGCCTCATAAGATAAATTTGTCATTCCCTCTCTCTTACGCATACCGTTTTTATTTTAAATCTGCATACACATTCTCTTCTTCTCTGTGATTATTTGTTCTTCTCCTTCTCCTTTTTCTTTTATCTGTCTCTTCTCTCTTCTCTCTTCTCTCTCTCTTTCTCTTTCTCTCTCTCTCTCTCTCCCTCTTTCTCTCTCTCTCTCTCTCTCTCCCTCTCTCTTGTTCTCATTCTCTGTCTCTATCCCCACTCCCCCCTCCCCCTCTCTCTCCCTACATGTATCTCTTCTTCTCTGTGATTCTCTGTACTTCTCCTATCCTTTCTTTTTCTCCTCCTTTTTTTTTATCTCTCTTCTCTCTTCTCTTTTCTCCTCTTCTATCATTTCCTCCACTTCCCTTCGATCCCTTCCTTTTCTTCTCTTCTCTCCCTCTACCTTTCTTTCCATATATCTCTATCTCTTAACTTCAACCATCTATCTATTCAACCATCTCTAACCGATCCATTGTTATCACCTTCACTCCTTTACTATCCTCCCGGCAAAGTTCATCTAATTACTGGTATGTTTCACTTGAATGCTCTAAAGAGCGAAGACACTACAAAATTTTGATGCATGGACCTTGGCTGCATACTAATTGATCAATGTCCGTAACTTAGCTTATCCAAGCTGTTTAACGTAGGACCTTTGGCTATATATTGATTAAAAATATCTATAACAGCTTTGTAACCGCATGGAAACAGGGTAATTTATCTAAATACTACATGGATTGGAAAATATTGAATAGGGATAATGAGCGCAGTGTGCTACTTTTTCAAATTGCATAGAAGCACATGATGTGCATCATCCCTGTCATAGCATTACTTTCCTCTGGCAATGCATCGATCAACAATTTACCCCCTCCCCCCCCCCCCCAAACTGGAGAGAAACAAAAAATGTGAGCCAGTCTCAACAGTGCAGCGACCTCTTTACTTCATGCATGATCATTTTGTTAGTCTCATTTTGTTTATTTACTCTCAACAACAAAACAGACTTTGAGAGCAACTGTGAAATTGTATTATATTTCAATAAAGCATGCATCATATTCATAACCTTGAATAGGTTTGCACAGCACAAGTGATCACAAATTCTCCCTACCTTCTTCTATCAATAATGATTAACCGCTTTTGTACCGCTATACATGTACAATGTACATGAAAAGAAAAATGCTTTTAATTCACTTATTAGCCCTAAGTAGATTGGTATCATGAATAATAGACTGGAATTTAATTAGTCTCAGAAATTGACAGGTCACAAGCCATTGGGCACGTGTATATCAATGTACATGTAGGACAGCTGATTAAAATCCAATGAGCTGTCGTCGTGCAGCAACATCATGGGAAAGAAAACATGCATTCACACTTCAAAGGTTTTCATCACATCCTAAGCAATATCAAATGTAGTTTGATGGCTGCTTTTAAAGCTAATTAATCCAGAGTTCTAAATGGAATTGCTATTTCGAGAGAAACTGGCCAGACTTTCTTTGCGTACCAGAGCTTTCATGAATTATATAAGGGACTGGAACTGATCAACACAACCTGTTTTTCACCAGAATGATTAATTTTTTAAAGTTTAGGGATGCCTGTACTTTTCACTACACTTTAGAGCTTTTGTTCTCTCCTCCCTAGATGGATGGATTGATTTGTCAGAGGACTAATTTACTGATTCCTGGCAACAGAGCAGCTAGTCTGTTTGAATAGAGGCTTTTACTATTGCTTTCAAACTATTGGATACTTCTATAGCGCTCATATCAACAACACAAAATGCTCATGGGCGTTTCAATGTTACCTCTGCTCTATGACTATGCTACTCATTTTGGGTGCTCACAGCGGTCAGGGAATTTATTCCTATCAGGTACATATACACCTGGGGGGTGTTTCACAAAGATCCTAAGTTGAACTTACCTCTAAGTTGGACTTAAAAGTTATGGCAAGCCGTTAGCATCTATGAAGATATTTTGTAACAGTTATTTTTAAAGGCAAAAAATGTTGATTCAATTCATTCATATTTTCTATTATCAAAGAGATTTCACGTCCTTGATGTGGAATTTATAAAAAAAAAGGTCTAAAATACTTCAATTTTCGCTTTTGAATATATTTTATTTCATGGCTACACATGGCTCTCCTTAATTTTTAAGTCCAACTTAGAGTTAAGTTTGACTTAGAATCTTTGTGAAACACCCCCAGGTTGGAAGGTAAAACATGCAAATTGAAGTCTTGCCAAAGAACATAAGTGCCACAATGGGGCTTGAACCAACGACCTTCCCATATATGGTTAGGTGTTTAAACCACTATACTATTCTATAACATGTCTACATTTATCTGTGGTTTCTAATATCTACCCCAATCTATCAAATTGCCCTTTTTTTTACAGTTACAAAGTGCTGTACATGTCTTGTTTAGCACATGAAAATGTATAATTGGTGACATGGAGCGGTATTCCCTGAAATCTTTTGTCTTCCTTTCCCTCTTAAGCCATCCACTCCCAGATCCCACGCTCTTTTCATAGGTTTATCGATCATCTTCCCTTCTTAACACATGACTCATCCATCTCAATCCACTTCTCTTTACCACTTCGATCAGTTTCTCCACAGTTTCATTGTAGACATTAGCACACAGCCATGAATGATCAACAAGTTTGAAACGGGTTCATCATTACAATAATACATCATGCAGCACATGTAGAGTTTACGATCGCACCCACAGACAAATGCAGCCGCTCTTTTCTCATAATTTGTTTTTCACAAGGCTAACCTTGTCTTTCTATTAAAAGCAAACATAATACATACAGCCTAGTTGGCTAGTAAAGCATGAAGTACACATGTACCACACTAACCATTTTATCCCATGAAAATAATTTAAATTCTAAAAGTGATTTTTTTTCTTTCCCTTTGCTCCTCCTACACAAGTAAAAAAATGTTTGCTGTCATGGTAGGCTTTGTAGAGTACATCATACATTGTACATGTGACTTCTCTCTTTTTCTCTCCCTCCCCCTCTACCTATCTATCTTTATCTGTATCTCTTTCTTTCTCTTTCTTTATCTTTCCATTTTTTTTCCCCGTTATTTTTGCTTTCCGTCAAATCTGTTTTTTTATAGCAAGTCTGTCCATCTCTCTTTCTATCTCTCTCTATCTCTTTCAATATTTCTTGATATTTCAATTTCTTTCTTTTTCCTTTTTTGGTTCTCTGTCAAATCTGTGTTTTATTTAGCAAGTCTGTCTGTCTATCTTTCTTGCTCTCTCTCTCTCTCCCTCTCTCTCTCTCACACACACACATAACTAAACATCTTCCAATCCCTCTTTCTTATCCTTGTCTTTATTCCTTTAAAACGCATGGAAACTCATATTTTCTGCAATTTCATACTTCACATAATTCAGTCGCTCTTTTAATTATTTTTGACAATGCTAATCTGGTCTTTCTAAGCAAACATTATACTTACAACATAGTTGGCTAGTAAAGCATGAAATACACACATACCACAATAACAATTTTATCTAATAAAAATAATTTCAATTTAAAAAGTGATTTTTTTTTTTCTTCTTTTTTCCCCTTTTTTTCTCTTTTCTCCTCCTATACAGGTAAAAAATGCTTGCTGTCATGGTAGGCGCTGTAGAGTATGTATGTAGACATGTGGCCATCATACACACAAGGTTGGTTAGTAATTCATGTAACCACACTTACAATTTTATGCCATGAAAATATTTCTTTTTTCTTTTTTTTAAATTATTTTCCCCCTTTGCTTTCATAAATGAATGGGTAAGGTTAGCTCTATAGAGTACCATAATTGTATGTGTGACTTTATCTCTATCTCTCTTTATCCTTCACCTTTTTTTTTTTTTTTTTTTTTGCTTTCTGTCAAATCTATGTTTTGGGGGCAAGTCTGTCTAGATTTTTCGGTTTCTTTCTTGCTCTTGCTTTCTCTCTCTCTCTCTCTCCTCTCTCTCTCTCTCTCTCTCTCTCTCTCTCTCTCTCTCTCTCACACACACATAACTAAACATCTTCCAATCCCTTTTTTGATCCTTGTCTTTATTCCTTTTAAATGCATGGAATCTCATATTTTCTGCATTTTTCTACTTCACATAATCCAGACCCTCTTTTCTCATAATCATTTTTCACAATGCTATTTCATACTTCACATAATTCAGTCGCTCTTTTAATTATTTTTGACACTGCTAATCTGGTCTTTCTAAGCAAACATTATACATGCAAAATGGTTGGCTAGCCAAGCATGAAAAACCATACCATGCTAACAATTATCTCTATGAAAGCAATTTCAACTTCAATGAGTGATTTTTTGTTAACCTTTGCTCCTTTCAAAATTAAGATGTTTGCTTTCATGAATGAATGAGTATGCGCTATAGAGTACCATACACAGACATGTGACTTTTCTCTCTCTCTCTCTCTCTACCTCTTATTCTCTCTTTCTTTATCTATCTCTTTCGTTCTCTTCATCTCTCCTTGTCTCTCAATTTCTTTCTTTTTCTTTTGCTTTCTGTCAAATCTGTGGTTTGGGGGCAAGTCTGTCTTTCTTTCTGTTCTCTCTCTCTCTCTCTCTCTCTCTCTCTCTCTCTCTTTCTCTCTCTCTATCTCTCTTTCTCTCTCTTTCTCTACCCCTCTCTCTCTCTTTCTCTCTCTCTCTCTCTCTTTTTCTCTCCCTCTCTCTCCCTCTACCTATCTATCTTTATCTGTCTCTCTTTCTTTCTCTTTATCTTTCTTTATCTTTCAATTTCTTTCTTTTTCTTTGCTTTCTGTCAAATCTGTTTTTTAGCAAGTCTGTCTATCTTTCTGTTTCTTTCTTGCTCTCTCTCTTTTTATATATATAGATTTCTTGATCTTTCAATTTCTTTCTTTTTCCTTTTTTTTAGGGTTCTCTGTCAAATCTGTGTTTTTTAGCAAGTCTGTCTATCTTTCTGTTTCTTTCTTGCTCTCTCTCTCTCTCTCTCTCTCTCCCTCTCTCTCTCTCAATCTTTCTTTATCTGACTGTCTTTATCTTTCAATTTCTTTCTTTTTCATTTTTTTTGGTTCTCTGTCAAATCTGTGTTTTTTTAGCAAGTCTGTCTATCTTTCTGTTTCTTTCTTTCTCTCTCTCTCTCTCTCTCTTTTCTTTTCTTTCTCTTTCTCTCTCTCTCTCTCCTCTCTCTCTCTCTCTCTCTCTCTCTCTCTCTCTCTCTCTCTCTCTCTCGCTCTCTCTCTCTCTCTCTTCTCACACATAACTAAACATCTTCCAATCCCTCTTTCTTATCCTTGTCTTTATTCCTTTTAAACGCATGGAAACTCATATTTTCTGCAATTTCATACTTCACATAATTCAGTCGCTCTTTTAATTATTTTATCCAATAAAAATAATTTCAGTTTTAAAAGTGATTTTTTTTTTTTTTCTTCATTTCTTCTTTTCTTTCCTTGCTCCTCCTATACATGTAAAAAATGCTTGCTGTCATGGTAGGTTCTGTAGAGTACATCATACATGTAGACATGTGACCATCATACACACAAGGTTGGTTTAGTGAAGCATGTAACCACACTAATAATTTTATGCCATGAACATATTTTGTTTTTCTTTTTTAAATTGTTTTCCCCCTTTGCTCTTTAAAAGGGGAAAATATTTGCTTTCATAAATGAATGGGTTAGGTTAGCTCTATAGAGTACCATAATTGTATGTGTGACTTTATCTCTATCTCTCTTTATCCTTCAACTTTTTTGTTTTCTTTGCTTTCTGTCAAATCTATGTTTTGGGGGCAAGTCTGTCTATTTTTCGGTTTCTTTCTTGCTCTTGCTTTCTCTCTCTCTCTCTCTCACACACACACACATAACTAAAACATCTTCCAATTCCTTATTTTTATTCTTGTCTTTATTTCTTTTTAAATGCATAAAAACTCATATTTTCTGCAATTTCATTCTTCACATAACTTGGTCGCTCTTTTAATTATTTTTGACAAAGCTAATCTGGTCTTTCTAAGCGAACATTATACGTACCGCGTTAGCAATTATCTCTATGAAAGCAATTGCAATTTCAATGAGTGATTTTTTGTTAACCTTTGCTCCTTTCAAAATTAAGATGTTTGCTTTCATGAATGAATGAGTATGCTCTATAGAGTACCATACACGGACATGTGACTTTCCTCTCTCTCTCTCTCTCTCTCTCTCTCTATCTCTACCTCTTATTCTCTCTTTCTTTATCTATCTCTTTCGTTCTCTTCATCTCTCCTTGTCTCTCAATTTCTTTCTTCTTCTTTTGCTTTCTGTCAAATCTGTGGTTTGGGGGCAAGTCTGTCTTTCTTTCTGTTTCTCTGTTTCTCTCTCTCTCTCTTTCTCTCTCTCTCTATCTCTCTTTCTCTCTCTTTCTCTATCTCTCTCTCTTTCTCTCTCTTTCTCTCTCTCTCTCTTTCTCTCTCTCCTCACACATATACCTATTATCTCCCAATCTCCCTTGTTCTCTTCATCTCTATTCCTTGCAGACACATGGAAACTCATATTCCCTGCATGGGCTCATTTTATTGGGGAAATAAACAACTTCACAAAGCGTATGAATGAATGGACAAGTGAAGGAATGGACAAGTGAATGAATGAACAAATGAATTATATTGTACCCTTAACAAAAGAGTACCGAAGTGTGACGTCAGAAGGGCCAAGTCGTCAAAGCTGCTGGTTCTAAACTATTTTGTGACAATGGTGTGGTGATCATACCAGCCCCAAACATTGAATTCGCCCCGCTCCAGCCCCTTGCTTCAATGATTTCACAGTGATCCTCATGCGAAGGCTCTGTTGGTTAGAACCAGTAACCGGGACGACGAGCGAGCATGATGTTAGCACTTCGGTACTCTATATAAAACATTAAATATCTTCAGCGCAGTACCCGCATGACTGACCAATATTTTTTTCATATTGCTCAGTCTTCAACTATTGATATCGATATCTATATCGGTATCACAACCAAAAAAGCCATATTTACCAAGGTAAGACAAATTTTGTTATTTCGCTAGTCAACCTGATATAAATAATAATAATGATATTATATGGCTTTGTTTTATTTGTGTGATACAAGAATATATTGCTCTTGCGATGACAATATTGGACTCGTCTCCGACTCGTTCAAGGTTGTTATAACTCGAGCAAAATATTCCTGTGTCACACTCAAAGCCATCCAATATTATATAATTATTCTCCATTCAAAACACTAATTTACCCCTAACAATATAGAATAGTATCCTACCACCCCTCCCCCCCCCCCCAAAAGACTACTTTCACCAGGGGGGTGTTTCACAAAGCCCCTTTTCAATGACAAATGACAAAAACCAGAGACAAAACTGCTGATAACCAATCAGCAGCAAGGATTTCAGTAGCTTATAACAAAAAATGTCATTTGTCACTGATAACAAGTTTTGTGAAACGCCCCCCCTGGATACTAACCTTGGTAAGATGCTGGTAAACTTCCTGCATCAAGGTACTCATCATTTCTAACACACCGGCTCGGATAGGTTGAAGCACTTTATCCATCCCTACCCTAACCAAAGACAGCACTGAGTTGATAAAGTCAGACGCTGAAGCGGCACTCTGAAGAAAGAAACAAGGAAAAAAAATTAAAAATGAAGCTTTGTACGTCTTGTGATACGTTCTGGCCAGGCGCCGAGTTGTCTCACAATACATGCACATACTGTATGTACTTAAAGGGGAAGTCCACCCTGAAATTAAGTTAGTTTTAATAGGAGTAGAAAAATGAGAGAAACAAGTCAGTGAAAGTTTGAGCAAATTCCGATTAAAAATAAGGAAGTTAGGATTTTTGAAGTTGTGATCAATCAAACACAAATTGGCAACTCTATGACGTATCATGCGAGCTCAACTTCCATTTGCTCAGTACTAAAAAAATCTAAAATTTTCATTTTCCCTCAAGAAAAATTTCAACCATACATGCACCCTAAATATAATAATTGCAAATATGTTTCTATACTCCCCCTGCAAGAACAAATATATATTCCGTCATCAATAACGAAGAAAACATGATTTTATGGAATATTATGCACAAAGCAAATGAAGGAGAGCTCATATAATAAGTCACAGAGTTGTCAATTTGTATTTGACTGATCACAACTTCAATAATTCATAACTTTCTTATTTTCATTCAGAATTTGCTCAAACTTTCACTCACCTGATTTTCTTATTATTCTGCCTCTATCGAAACAAACTTATTTTGGGGGTGGACTTTCCCTTTAAAGGGACTTGTTAATACTGTTCAGATGAGAGAAAATGGTGCTAAGGTAGTAACTTCAATGCTCGATGTACAATTAAAGATAATCTGAAAGTTTGAGTTGAAACAGACCATTATTAATGATATAAGTTGGGAAAAACTGATCTGATTAATATTTAATATCCCCCAAATATATTATTATTATTTAATTACATTTTAGGTGAATTTAAATCCTCACAAAGCAATCGGTTGACTCTATATTCCATTCCATACATTCCTGTTTAATGTCATATTTTCATGGAAATATGGTTGGGAAAATTCACAAATAGTTGGGAGAATTTAGTTAGAAGGTGTCTCACAGTGAAGCCTTCAAAGGAAACCATAAATATCTCAAGTTTGTAGTTTGAGAATTTTTTTCCAGGATTGTTTGCATGTTAGTACAGTAGAAGGAATATATAAGGCAATTATTATGCCTATGTATTGTAAAACAAAATATTCATGGACCACACGAATGAAGTTTCTCTAATAAATACAAATATAATTAAAATTATGCATGGTTATCACAATAATCTCCTAAAAATAAATTAAAAGTATTATTTTTTATTTGCTATATTGTATAACGTATGTTATACATGGAAAACTCAAAGTTTACACAAATAAATTAAAAAACATGTTGATGGTTGTTCTGCATGATCCAGATGGTTCGCTCAATGTCTATCTTGTTTACTTCCAGCACTTCAGAAAAAACACTAGTAACAAAAAGTATCCTTGGATGTTGGTTCAAAAAATTAATGGCTTGTACCAGATCCAATCAAGCTAAAACCTTACCAAGGTTGGTTCGCTTGGGTGATCATCCATATCATAGGAGGTATGCACCGTGGCTCATTGAATATGAAAAACGGAAATAGACATCAATCTATGTCACAAGTGGTTGGTGTAAGGATCTTTTAATAGTTTCATTGAAAGAGTGCCCTTTTCATAAAACAGACGGTAGACCATTTTTGAAAAAAGGTTATTAAAGTGAAAAATATACGAATTCACCAAGACTTATATTTATACATATCTATGTATATTTGCATCATATCATTGATTGCTTTGTATTTACATGATGCAAAATAAAGTGTTCAAATTCTTGAGCCTTTCTATTGTAGGAATTTGGATTTGTCCATAGTTTTTATTATGCAAACTACTTTGGTAAAATTACATTAAACTGCCGCTAAAATGACGATGAACGAAAAGTAGTTCATAGATTTAAAAGTTTGTTTTGTAATTTTGAGGAAAACTTGTTATATTTTGAGTCTATCTAAAAAAGGAGCAAGGTTGCATCTAATGTTTAGTAAGTAATTTTTTTCTTTATTCAGAAGGTGTTCGTAGAAGAATAGCAAGAGGAGGAAGGATATTTTGTTTACAGTATTGTGATAGGTCCTTGTATGTGGGCGTGGGCATCTGCCTGACATAGCAGTGTATGTAGGACACACCTTGCATTTTGTTATGGGTTGATGATGTTGTGCGTTTGTCAGGCTGTGTATTGAGCTTGGAACGCCCTAGAACCAATTTACACCCGAGATTACCTTTGAAAGAAAAATTGCCAGTGAGGTGCACTGTCAGGACTTTTGTCAGGTGGTCAGCAGAATTAGCCTTCTGAGGCGGTTAATTTGTGGTCTGGGACTGTGTTGGGAGCTGGAAGTTAGAGGCATATTTCTAGCGTGACTAAAGTTCCTGTAGCTTTAAAGACCTTGGGGTTTTTAATTACTACTGGAGTACATGTACATGATCATCAAATAAACAGGCTCATCACCCACTCGTCATACATGTACAAGCTGCTTGGTTGGGTGATTCTTTGTGGCTTCTGTACTACACTCTACTTTAATCTTACCACATATTACAACAATAATGTGGGGAAAACATTTAAAGGTACTAAGTCCCATTTGCAGGCCAAAAAAATGAAAAGGTTAAATTAATTTAGAATTTCCCTAAAAAAAGGGGGGCTTGAAAATGTCTTAAAGTGGGAAAAAAACGACTATTAGTAGTCGAATTGACTTAAGAGCTATAGAGCCCGTAAGTAATAGTCTGATTTTCAGACCATTGTACCGAATGGTTGTTCGTTTTATGCTGTGCAAAGATTCAATCAGTTTAATTTTGGCCATTACAAGAAGTGGGTTATTGATGTAGACAAATGCTCATGTACCCTTTACAGCTCATTTTATGTATGTTATTACCAAAGAAGAAAAAACCCAGTCAGTCACTCAATAGTGTCTGACAGTGAAGTCTAGCAAGTAAACAGGTTTCCTTGCATAATTTGAATATTAGGACACTGCTAATGTTTAAATTTCACAGATAGGACATACATGACACATTCATAATTCTTGCAAAGTTCTACAGAATTTGATGTTGGCTGCAAAAGGGACATAGTATCTTTAACCGTGTTTGTATGTACACAATGTACATCCGACCAATGTGTGAAATTTAGTGTGAATATAGATCATTGTGGCAACTTTGGTAAGGATTTGTTTTTCTTTCATTTACTAACCTGACAGATCAAATAAGGTTGAGCTACGTGTCCTTTAGAAACATCTGAGGGAAAAAATTGAAGAAAATTAGGATTGCTGACATCACTTTCAATTTAAATTTGTATGTCTGTTCAAGTAAGCATTGAAGAACAAGACAAATTTGTATGCATCAGCCATTCTTATTTCATCATTAATAAAATGAAGCACTGATTATTGGAAGTACAGATGAACACTATAACATAATATGATATGGACTTTATAAAATATCAATATGATCATCATTATTACTAGAAGTATGAATTATTCAAATTAGCAAGTTTTTTTTTTTTTAAAGTTTGTACTACAAGAAAAAGCAATGTACAAATGTAATTCGATCAAATTTGTGAAAAGAATTAAAGTACACACTGAAAAATACAAAGATCTTCATTGAATCTTAGTATACAAAGTATAAATGTCTACAAACACCAGCCAAACAATTCCCAGTGGCTATACTATATTTAACCCTCATACTGCAAACAAATCATAAATAATATACTGTTTTACAAGTTTTTAATTCTATTTTCTTTTATTGATTTGTAATAATTATTCTCCTTGATACAGTGAATCTAACAATACAATTTAAAACCAGAAGAATATTTTCCTTGTAAAAAATAAAATTGAATATCACCTCAAAAATTTGGAGGTCAAACCAGCATATGATTCAATAATGGCATTTATATTTGGCACTCTTGCAGTAGCTGTATCACAGCGCTTAACCAACTAACTATATACACGTACAAACGGGTAAATTAACTTAAAGGTAAAGACCAGTTATGGTCATGCGATTGCATTGTGAAAGAAACGTTGTGGAATCGATCAGAAAAGGTTGATCATCTAGCATCTAGCATCTGCAAGGTTCTGGAATCATCAAAATGATAAGAAATTTGGCCCATTCTTCGTAAAGTTACAAGCACTATACACAGAAAGATGTATATGGACTACCCTATATCTCTCACAGACCATGAGAGAAACAAATTTACCAAATATATGAATTAGTAGGCGGTTTCCCGGCAAATTTGTTATCATCATGTATTAGTAAAAACATATTCTTTCACATGATTGGTAATGAGAGCTTCCATTTCATTTTTTGAAATCGGGGCATTTCCAATACTGGTCTTTACCTTTAAGATAATGAATATGAATAATACAAGGACATATAATGATTGATACCGAAAAGGTTGGAATTACTTTTGAAATATACAGCCTGCATCTTCCCTCGAATCAAATCAACTTTCCCATGGAGACCTTGTCACTTACCACACTATTCATCCAGCATGGTTTCTCCAACGAAAGTCAATTTCCTATTGTAATAACAGCACTCACCACAGCCAACCAAAACATCTTCAATCAAAATATGTTCCCCATTGAGTGTGCGCAGGTGTCGTAGTCAAATGGTTTAAAGGGGGTGCAGCATGACGTGTCTTTCCCGTGGCCTGACTCGAGGCCAATCGGGATACCGGTAATACAATTACAGACGACGCAACTGCAGTATTTGCGTGCATGCAACATACGCAAAACTGAAGCGTGAGGAGAACTTTGGTCTTTTTCGCGTACGCTAGCGCGAGCTGACTGTTAATCAAGCCCATTCGTTTACGTGCAGTTGTCCAAAAGAAGTCGTAGATGGCGTTAACCAGTATTTTCCAAGCTACACCCCCCTTTAAACACATGACCGAGGAAACATAGATCATGGGTTCAAGCCCTGTCACAGCACGATTGTCCTTTGGCAAGACTTTAATTCACAACTGCCACTCTCCACCCAGGTGTTAAATAGACAATCGGTAGCCTAGCTATAGCCAGGGTAATATTGGCCCACCTTGAGCACCTTATGATAATGTCTTGTTTACCGACGGTAGACTCATCAGTAATTACTGTTCTCCCTATTGGCCCTGCAATCACAATATTATCCAGGCTTTAGCATGGCTACTGTTATAAGGTGCACATGTATTCAAGGTACTTCTTCCTACTGGGTATCCATTTACTTCACCTGGGTGGAGAGTAGCAAAGGTAGATTTACTATCTTGCCAAAGGACAATAGTGGTGCAGCCGGGACTTGAACCACAAACCACAGGTATGTCTTCATCAGCTCGAGATTGCCAAGTAGCCCGCTATTTCTGATTTGTGAAATAAGCCCAAAATTACAAATCGCGTCTTCATCAGCTCAAGACTCGACCTCGAAACTCAAAACGCAAGCTTGAGAATTTAGCTCGAGATATTTTGCTCAGCGTTTCTGCATGGTACAAGTCTTCGGGCTGGTGAGGACACACCGGACAAATAGCGGGATATTTTGCAAGCTAGCCCAAGATATATTGGGATGATTATCTTGACCAAATATCCCGCTAATTGCAACTGCAGGCTGATGAAGACGCAAATGAGCTGGATCACTTGCGATCGGGATAGTTAAAATAGCGGGTTATTTGGCAATCTCAAGCTCATGAAGACAGGCCTCATGTGATTCAAAGTCTAGGGATGTATCCACTAAACCATGACACCTCTACTTATTACATGTGGACATATCATTATTATTTTTGCGACATTGCTTCTTACCACATTTCACAGCCTGAGCCTTCTTCTCCTTCCTCATCTTCTCTTCTTCCTGGGCACAGCTTGTCTTCAGCATCTCCTCGGAAAGCTTGGTGATGCTTCTTATCACAAGGCTTGTCATGTTCTCCAATACGCAAGACCAGTTCCACTTGCTCAGCTATGATATAATAATAATATTCCGCTTTTATATAGCGCTTTATACAAATGTCTCTAGGCGTTTAACAGACATACTATTACCCCGGTCATTGGATTCAACAATCTCCACTCCCTGGGGAGCATTCCAGCCATGATAGTATAAAAAGGGTTGATAGGAAAGAATGTGGTTATAAACGGAAGAGAATCATCGTATCAAAGCAAAAAAGATAGAGATGGAAGGAAACAATAGAGAGAGCATGTGTAAGAGCAAGAGGTGAAAAGAGAGAGAGAGAGAGAGAGAGAGAGAGAGAGAGGGGGGGGGGTTTATGGGATGCATGTGTGCGAGGGAAAATGGGAAAAAAGAGAACAATTCACACATAACACAAAATAGCACATTACTAATTCAAAATGTTGATGACATCATAGGTCATGTCGGAACAATAAATTCATGTAAATTGTGAAATGTAAGGTCAAATATTTATTACATCAGAAAGTGTCGCAACAATGAAAACAAATTCACCTCTTCATTAATCAATATCGCACATCTTCCTTTGAAAACAAACAAAAGACACCAGGAGAAAGAGTTTCTCACCTGATGTGATGGACTATCTAACACGGGGCTTGAACCTCGTCCCCCATAGTCCGAGCCTACCATCCCAGGCATGACACCAAACGGGGGCGGGATGGCCTCTGGGAGCACCCCTCTACCGGTATGTGTCGATGGCATCCTAGAGTCACGCATTGGCCCTCCATCTCGATTGTGCTTCAGAACACCTGAAAGCAGTAAGAAATACAAGAAGAAATATTTACCAATTCAAAACTTGTCTTAAGGCACATTTATTCAAAATTGCTTTTGATGATTAACTTTAATACTTTATTCACATTGATGTGTATTTCATATGTATTGTAACATGTAGGTTTATTTTCACTTTTTTGTTTTGTTTAATATGTAATTATTTATCAGTCTACTTTGTTTGTAATAGCGCTTAGAGACTTTGGTGGTAAGCGCTTTATAAGCAACGTTTTTATTATTATTTATTATTTATTATCAGCATGTCTGCCTACCATCCACAGCCAAACTAGGAATTTCTCCAGGCAACAGTAGGACAACACTATATTTTTAATGCTTTTAGACCGATGTTTTCACACACAAAAACACAGAGAAATCTGCCACAATAACATTAGTTTATAGGCCGAATATTGAATCTTGGGATCATATCTCTATATAGCCAATGATCAGAACATTCCAAAATGTATTTTATTGTTTCTTGAGCTGTTGTTTACAGGTAATTAAAGCCTTCTTAAACACTGCCCCCAGTATTTCTTATATATTTGGGTTTATTTTGGTAAATCCAAAGAAGGGATGATGTACTAAACCTCAACATGATGTCTTTCTACATATCAATACAGTGCAGAATAAAGACTGAATAAATAATAATGCAAATGAAGGTGATTACGTGGAAAAGTCATACCACATGTGAGAAAAAAATAATAATTACATTGCTATCAAGGACAAGCCCCGTTAAATATTTGATGAGGAATTAATTTCAATATTAATGAAGTTCATATTAATTGTTTGTTCTACGTACCCATACATGTTCTAAAAATAAAATGTTAATAATCAAATATACACAAATATATGTACCAGGATATGTCATGATTGAATTCACACTCAAGGTGTCATGAAATATACCACAGACATACAAGCACAAAACCTAAACAAACAACACTCAAATTCTTTAATAATGAGCGGTAACAATGTCTATATTGCAGGTATTTATTTTATAAACAGGAAAAAAGTCCTAGCACTTCCTGAATAAACAAATCCCACAATTTTTTTTCATGAAATTTGCATAATTTGTTTGGAATTACATGACTTTTTCAGCAAATTCTCACTCTTTGTCACACACTGGGCCCTGTTCATAAAACTTGATCCCAATACAAGCGCTACAGATCTTTGACAAATCTGGTCATAGCCAATCAAATGAAAAGATTTCAGTAGCTTATAACAATTATTGCATCTTTGATTGACACCAAGTTGTATGAAACAGGGCCCAGAAATTTTACGTTGTTTGTGTTTCTTCATTACAATACTCCTATATATATTTCCATGATTGGTCTTGATTTCCAATGGCTTTTTAAAAACAATTTGGGGAATTTTCCTTTTCTATTGACTTATCCAGTCTGAAAATATGGTGTCAGATTTTCATGACATTTTCAGATTCATCTCCTTGGGGTTGAATGTTGGAAAGAGGAATGTTGAAAGGTCACTGACCTCTGATGGTGCCCTTGCCATGGGTCGGTGGTTTGAAGAGAGGGGCTCCTTCCCATGTTGCATGCTGGGATAGCTGACAGAGACATTGATTCAAGTCGTGTAGCAAGGTCACGATGGTCATGTAATGCTTGATGTCATCACGGCTCATCAGTACAGAATCTAATAGAGGAAAAAATTGTTGATTAGACACTTGATATGCACATTAGTATAAATTAAATCGTTCATTATCTGCAAAACTGGTTAGACTTGTTTAGAGCGTCCATCCATATTGAAGCAGCACTTCTAAAAATTATAATCATATTAGTTATTTGTTGATCATTCCTTCTTTAATGTTCATAAAAGAATTTAAATAAATTACTAGCTGGAGTAATAGTCTTAATGCTCTAATATGATATGGCCTCTTGCCATCTAAAAGAATCCAAATTAAAATACTAGTTAGTTCAGATTTTTAAATAATATAGATGTGGTCCTACCTTCCACGAGAGACTTCTTCTTGGCCTGCTCTTTCCCATGATGCTCATGGCCTCCATTCAGCCAATCACTGGCCCCAATGCTCTTCGTGGCACTGCCGTTGGAGGAAGATGTTCCTTTGGGTCCTCCCCTGCCCCCGATGCCTTCGCAGGCTTCCTCCATCATGGAAGCTATCTCCTCCTGGAGCTGCGAGAGGTAGATCTCCTGGACAGCCTGCAGGAAGTTCACCTCCCCCTCGAAGACATCCGCAAGATAGAGGGCGCACTCATCCTCCAGCATGGCGTGGAAATGAGGGGTCAGTCTCTGGAGTTTGTCCGCGATGGACGCCAACGTCGCAGGCTGTCTCGGCTCGGCTGCATCGATGTTGGAAGTACACAAATTCTCTCTCAAGAATGTCGCCGCCTATATACAGCAGATGGGCACAAAGATGTACAATGTGTAGTGGTGGTTATTTTACCGGACTTCTAAGAAAGCATAAATGCTTTATAATACGCAACCAGAGGCCCGGCGGCTTTAGATTCTCTCCGAAAGACCTGATTAAATGAGGATTAATGCCTTACCAAAGGGCACTAGCGCATCAAAGAAAAATGAGTAAATAAAAGAATACAGTAGAATAAATTCATGTTGCCCCTTACACATGAAAACAAAATCCCAATTTCCTGATGTTGAGGGTAGCGGTAAGACTATTTCTGTGTAATACATATCATGGAAAGAATGCGTATCTATCAAAATACCTAGCCTAACATTCAGCAATCCCTGATATGACAAACTTAAAATATCTCAATGCTTCACAAGTCAATTATGATGAAGGTCAAATATGACAGACATGCAGCTATGATTAAAGAGTGTACCCACGGATGCAAACAACATAGGCAAAGCGAGGAATAGCTGTTGACGAGAAAACTAGGATGAAACATCTGGGAGCCATTTCACAAAGCCTTTTTTCAATGACAAATGACAGATATCAGTGACAAATCTGTTGATAACCAATCAGAAGCAAGGATTTCAGTAGCTTATAACAACAACTGTCGATTGTCACTGATGACAAGTTTTGTGAAACACCCCCCAGTACATTACCTTATCTGATGCTAAGACATGGTAGCTGCTCCACACCTCCTTGATAGGATAGAGAATACACAGACTCTGTAGACATTCAATACGCTGGACCTGCTTGGCCTTAGAGAGCGGTCCTATCCATTCACCCGGCTCCGATACCTTGATGGCATGCAGTCTGTCTAGGAAGTAACGCTTCAGACGCGAGCGGATCTCCTCCCACAACGAGTCATTCTCCTGGTAGAGAAAAATAAAGAATAATTGTAACAATAACAAGAACTGATTTAATTTCAACAATTATAACTGATCAAAATGGTCTAGTGAATTATCACCCCATTCTTTCAATTCAGTTACAATTCTACGATTCTAGTGCACGTTTGCCATTCCACTTGGAGCATTCCAGCCCGGTAGCCGTTTTTACATCTGCACATGTGATAAATCCAGCCACAAAGCAAATTGCATCCTACCATTTAACACCTGGGTAGAGAGAATCAAAAAAGATAAAAATGCCTGGCTAAGAAAATAAGTGCCATGCTGGGGCTTGAACACAAGGCTTTGCATCCCCAGTCAAACAGCTCATCTACAAAACCTGTACAGCTCTTGAACGCATGTCCACTGACCCGTAGGGATAAGTTGACATCTCCTGTTTGGAGCCAGAAGGGAGTTAACCCATCTACTTAAACATGCGGCTGGCACCCTTCTGGCTCTGAAAAGATGGCTGACACGTACCTGTTCAAGTGAGTCGCCGATGGTGTTGATGGAGACGGCTGAAGCAGCTACATAGCTAGGTTTGGGTGCACGGATGGGGAGACCAAGGCCTTCATGCGATGCTAAGCCGAGCAGCTGCTCAAAGATGACCGATTCAGAGTTGGGATGGTTGACAGCATGCTGCAGCTGTAAAGATAATCATACAGGGCATGGCATGAACTTTGGTGAGTAACTGTAAATGATCGTCCACGTATTAATTCACATGTACTTCTCACATGTGGAAAAGACAAACGACTCTAAATTATTCAATCACACTAAATTTAGGTGTACAGGTTTTGTAGTTGCAAACATCTGTCTAACCTGCAATATACCTACAGTCCATCATGACATAAATATAGACTTTGAAGGATCTGCTGTTATGTTTTTAAAGACCAACAATTCCGATTCAGGATGATGAAACCTTATACAAGGCGATTACTGGCCCATGGAAATGTTTAATTCATCCCTCCCCCCCCCCCCCCCCCCCCATTCCACTCCGTAGAGGTGGCTCTCTCTCTTTGTCAAGAGGATGCTTAACTGACTGGACCCAACCTGTTTCCTCAAATCTCCAGTGAACATGACATACAGTACTCACAATTGCTTTCAGAAGCTTGTTAACATCCTCTGTATCCGGTGTGAGACAGGCACACTCCTCTAGAACTGGGGTCTGAATCAAGCTGTCCATAGCATCCTTTATGTTGGTATAATTATTGTCCAGTGAAAGGCTGTTTGTTGCTTGCACCAACTTCTGCAGAGTCTCCTCAATCCTACATAGAGAAAGAAATGAATTTCAAAGATTCGTATAAAAATATCAGCATAAATGAAACCCTAATTTAATTAAAGAACATAATTTATACAGTAGGCTTACGGTTGCGCCATGTGAGCACCAGTCCTTTTTAGGACTACATGTACACACACACTAAAGAAAGAAAGATTACCAACAGTCCATTTCAGGACCCCCCCCCCCCCCCCCCCCCAGCCTACTGTATATCTACATCACCATGCAAGCCGATACTTTAAAGCAGCATCTAGAACATAATTTGACGTGAAATTTTATCATCTCTCTCTCTCTCTCTCTCTCCCTCCCTCCCTCTCTCTCTCTCTCTCTCTCTCTCTCTCTCTCTTTCTCTCTCTCCCCCCTCCCTCCCTCCCTCCCTCCCTCCCTCCCTCCCTCCCTCCCTCCCTCCCTCTCTCTTTCTTTCTCTCCTTATCTTTTATATGACTATCTTACTTTTTATCATTGTGCTTGAGTTGTTCATCAATATCTGTAATGACCATCTCCAGGTTGTCCATGCTCGGCATTCCAAACTGGAACATCGCCGTCAAGGAGGGCAGCACACACTGATGAGACATGGTGAATCTAATCTAAAGTACTTCTCCAGAACGATTTTCCTTTTCAATAAGTGTGTGCCGATTACCTCATGTCCTGCAAGAATGATAATAATGTGGTTCTATGTTGACAAATGCTTATAAAGAAAAGAGACAAAGCAAAATTCAAGTTCTATGATACAATGCCACTGTGTAGAAGTTTATCATAGATAACGTTGTACATGTTTAAGACTCATGCAGATATGATGTAGTAAACCACCACAAAAAATGCTGTTTTTTTATGCATATTAACTACTGGTCGCCCATACTTTTTGTGTTATGGAATAGACTCCCAATGGAAGTTTCATCCATTTTATTCCATCACTGTTTCACACAAAATCAGCACTTCCTTTACACTTATTGTAACCTAAATATAAATAGAACACAAATAATTAAACTTATTGATGTTAGGAAACATTCTGTGAAAATTAAATCAGCGATCTTTTCCTGGCAAACAGTAACATTACTGTCTCAGTGTCTTCACCATATCTTGAGTTTTTAGTCCCATGAATATAATAATTTAAGACAGTAATAAATCAATTCTAATATTTCCAGCCAATTTGCAGCTCTTTAGAAATCATGTAGAAAAACTGAAGAAACCGCTAGTATTCCTCTGTTGAGAATCATCTAGTTTTCAGCTAATGATCGACCAAAAAAAATTGACCGCCCAAAACCCTCGGTCCCTACGGTCCGTTTTGCGTCTGCGGAAATGTTGGGATACATATATATGCGCGACACAGTAAGGTATGGATCAAGTGTCTTTACAACCAAATTTGTGTACATCTACATGTAGTTTACACAGAGATTCAGCGTGTGAGGCTATCCAAAAATGCACACAATGACAATGAATACAATTACAAATACAAAGCAGCTCTTCAGTTTCCAATTTAATTTAGGTGTCATCAATTGTCACTAAAATCCTAAAGTGCTGAATCTGATTGAATTCTGGTGAGTTTTAAAAAAAATCTAGACACGTATACTAATGCTAGTGGTTTACGTTCGTAAGGTGTGCTCAATTTTTGGCTGTGAGCTGGCTGCATTGGTTTTGACAAAGGTGGATTGATATCGTGTATAACAAAAAAGTAATGCGGTCAATCGGCAAACTTACGTTCGTACGTATTTCACACATACAGTACTTGCAGCTTCTTGCGACTGCGATTTTAGTTGCTATCGATCTACTGCTAGAAAGTTGAAATTTCATTGATTTTTCACTTCATTAAGTCAATATTTACGCGCGTTTTTTCTTGAACTTTGTCATATTATATATGCTTCATTTGAAATGATTTCTCAACTTTTGAAAGAAAGTTTTGTCCTCCCCACACACGACCTCATATCACTTTCAGCACACAAAGTGTGGCTTATGATGGCTACATTTGGATGATCGGCTGCTCGGCAGGGGGGCCCGCGAAAATATTGTTTGTAGCGACAGCTCATCACATAGCTAACGTAAGCGCGTAATAATGGGCACTGCTCATGCTGCTGGTTGCAGGGCCTGCTGCACTTATGCACGAAGTGAAAAGGCCTCACCGAGATCGTAGCGTGCACTGGCCACAAAGAGATTTAGCTTACATTTAGCGCATGCGCAGATCGCTCATCCGATCTCAGCATCATTTTCATAAGTTGGCGCCTACCCTGGCCGACATGGGCCCTTCTGTATTTCACTAAGTTTAAGTTTCACTTAAGTTTAAGTTTCACTTAACTATTTTTTTAAGTTTGAACAATTCTCATTTTCGTCATAATTCATATTTAAGGTACAAACTGGAAATTTATTTTGAAATGTTGGTTGATTTTTCTATTTTATGTGTTTGCAATGCTGTGTGTGTGTCACCTTTGTGTGAAGTGCGTCACCTGCTTAAAGCTGGACGTGTCAAAATCTCTGTGGTGTAACGTAATATTACATATTGACTTTGCCATTGAACTTAAAGTGCGCGTAAGTACTAAGTAGTTCCTCTCGCACTTAAATTCGAAGCCACTCGAGCGGACTGGCCGATGAGAGCGCGTAAACTTGTTGTACAGCGCTAGATGCACAAAGTTCTTCGTGCTGGCTATTCTATGCCTCTATCATTAGACTATATGATGAAATGAGTACACTAAAAATCATCAAAATCTTACGTTTATTGCACGAACACAGCACAATCAGCTGATTTTAACATTGTTCATCAACTTCATGTTTGAAAATGTACGTAGAGTCGTAGATCTAGACCTACACATTTTCTGTCATATTTCATATCCTCTTCTAATAATTATTTTTGTGTGGTGAACAGTACACTACTAATGCTTCTAGCCTTCTATTTCTAACAGTGCTACCCGCCGAGGGCCGAGGCAATCTTGGCGCTGCCGCCTAAAGCTGTCCCGAAGACGAAGTTACACAATTTCCAACATATGGGACCGTTCTGTGAATATCATTGCATATTTTGAAGAAATTTAGCCTAGATCTAGTAATACAAGTATATGGGCAATATAAAAACATTGAAAATATACGAAACAACTCACTAAGTCATGAAGAAGCGTGAATTCAGCCTAAGTCATCATGAACTATGCAAAAAGACAGAAAATAAAGTAGATTTACTCGATAACTGCTGAGGCATAAATCGCTATTTGCAGTAGCTATGAGTATGACGTCATCACCAAGGCCTGCGAAATTGTTGTTGTTGTTGTTGTTGTTATCGTACTTCGTCCAGTAGAAGTTTTTCAGACCTGGAAAAGTTGATAAGTACAAGTTGTTTTTTTGTTGATTTGTGTTCTAGATGGGTATTGAAGTAAATTGAGCTTGGTTGCCAGCTTGACAACCTTGGGCAACTTTTTTAATAGCTATATTAGCATAATCATGGAATCTAATCTCAATCCAGGAAGCCTGAAAACGTGGATAATACGACTTTTCAAGGGTTTTCTATGACGGGGAATTCATTTATGAAACCAGTTTTTGATTCCAAGTAATGCAATTGTCTTAAATAGCATAATTAGCATATGTACAATGTATGGACTTCATTGTCATTGTTTATCTATATAAAGCCTAAAAATGGTGCAATGCGACATTGTAAATCACTTTTGAAAGACTTATCATTAATTCATGAAAAAATATTCCATGTAGATGTAGTATAATTTATAGCCTAATTATCATAATCATCTAATTGGCATATATGTGCAGTATGTACTGGACATGTATTAATGTTGCTAAAAAGCCTGAAAACATGGATAATGTGACTTTTCAGGGATTTTCCATGACGAGGAATTCATTGAGGACAGAAATTGTCTTAAATAGCATAATGAGCTAATTATGTACGATATATGGACTTCATTGTCATTGTTTTTCTATATAAAGCCTAAAAATTATGCAATGCAACATTGTAAATCACTTTTGAATGACTAATCATTAATTAATGAGAAAACATTCCATGTAGATGTAGTATAATTAGCCTAATTCGCATAATAAACTAATTATAATATATGTGCAATCATGTTGCTAATCTCAATCATAATAATAATATCTAATAGCTAAATTTTTATTTTTACTTGCAAGTCACTATTTTACTGTACAAAGCAATTGTACACCCTTTTGTTGTCTGCACCTTCACCTGCTGTTACAACACATCCCATCCCAGTATAGCTTGGAAAAGCTGCTTCAGGGATTACCTCATCAAGTATCAAGTATCAATAATAATAATTATGATAATTAAAAAACAAAACGATAACAATAATTACAAAGAAAATTAATTACAAAATTAATGGAAGCAATTGAAAAAGAAAGTTACTGGCACCAATAAATTGATATTTTAATTAATGAATTACTGAAAATATTCTTGATATCAATTTAATAATATGATATAAGACAAAAAAGAGAAACATAAAGTTAATATTGAACTCATAACGTGTTTTTGCACATACTTAAATTAATGAAAACGAAGCATTATTTTTCGACAGAATTTTACTAATTTTAAACGTGTTTGTACACTATTGGAGTTAAAAAGCTTATCTATTTTCAGTGTTTTGGTCTTTCAATAAAATATTTATCGATGAACAATTTTCTGTCTGAACGAAAGGCAGGGAAATACAAACAAGTAATGAAACTCACCCCCAAGCGATTGTAAATTGCAGGGCGTACATAATTTATAGCCTCAATTCCCGGAGAGTATTGGAATCATACCAGCTACAATCGGCAGGTAATGATTGCCACAGCGAAAACGACTAACTTGTCTGTTTATCATTCAATTATGAATTTGTACACAGTTTGTGGTTGATATTTCTCCCTGATTCAATTAAATTCATTTATATTTCCTTTTTTTAATTGTTCGTATTTACAATGACGGTAGGCCTACATTTTTACATATTCACATATCAATATTATATAGATCAATTTGCACAATACAATTAAAAACACATGAAATTGAAAGGGAAGGGGGGCCGACAAAAAAACAGAGCTTGCAGAGTGTGGCCCCCAGTAAAAGTAATTATTATGAATTATTAGTTTATGGGAAGAAAAACAAAACAATAACAATAACTGATTCAGTTCTACAAAAATCATTTTTAAACGCAAAACAATGATAAATACATAAATAAAAAAAAACGATCAAAGGATACACAAACATCGAAGTTGCATAAAGTTACACTACACATTTTATTTGATTGGGGAATGCAATAGCCTAGTCACTATTTAGAAAAAAATGTTTGAGTCTCCTTTTAAACATTTGTATCGAATTACACTGATAACATTTTAAAGTATTATAGCCCCATTTTTGAGCAGGGCTAACACCACATTTTTTTCTATTCTTCTTTTTGGAGGGAGGGGGGTCCCGGAAATGGGTGGGTTGTAGTCTCATAATGTTTAATCTACATTTATGATACTTATCTAGCTAGGCAGGCTAAGGATTATATTTGTGTTCATCACATGAAGAGTGGAACAAATTTCACATTTATATGGAAATGTCTATTATATTATAATAATATAAATGTATAGTGTCCCACACGTTACCAAATTGGCACATGCGTTACCAAAGGGAACTGTTTTTTTTTTTTTTTAATAAGATCAATCTGATCCAACCTCTTTGTTATGGAATTGGCATGTCCCAAAGTAAGAGAACGTTTTTAAAGTTTCACTCAAATTCAATTAATGTCGCATCTGTAAGTAATTCAAACATAATTATTATCTTCAAAATGTAACGCGTATAGGACATGCACATTAAATTTTTTGAACATCCCTCATTTGGATATTCAATTAGATGACGAACTGAAATTCCTAATGTGAATGACCTACCCCCTATGCTATTATGTCCCTGCACTTTGTTGATAATATCTATCAAAAACTAATGAGATACAATTAAGACATTATGATGGATGATGTATTTTGTAATATCCCGAACGTTACCATTACTCATCGATTATGCAAATTTAGTCATTGATTACAGGGTTCATGCATTTACACATTATTATGACGCACATAAACCTAGGTTTCCCGACAAACCTCCTTTGTAAATTCGGGCCTTATGTTTACGGAGTTTGAAAGAAATTAGGATAGAGGAAGGGACCTGGAAATGGCTATAGCAAGCACTGGCGTACTGGTGGGGGGGGGGGGGGGGCTTGGGGGCGCCAGCCCCCCCCCCCCCCAAAAAAAAAATAATAATAATAATAATAATAAATAAATAAATAAATAAGATAAAAAATAAAAAATAAAAAATAAAATGGAACCATGACTTATTTTCAATTCCATATACAAGTGATGTATAAATGTTCGTGATATCCCATGATTTTCAACAAAATGCGCGTTTCTCCATTTCTGTTGCAAACTGACACATTCCCAAATGGCCAGGAAGAGCATATGTTTTTTATAGTCACTAAGGGGCCGTGGCCACTAACAGTAACACTAGTAAAAAAAAAAAAAAAAAAAAAAACTCCTTTACAGAAGCAACTGTGACAAGCACTGCCGGGCGTTCCATACTTACATCATGTAACACTGCACATGTACCGTTGAGGGGCCCAGTGGGGAAATTGAATTCAGACAAGATTAAGAGTAGTGCACGGTACAACGAATCGTCTTCTTTCTCTAATAATTTAATGAAACGGCAAAGCTTCCGCGCTCCGGCGGGGGTGGGGGGGGGGGGGGGCAACTGAATTCAGACTATAGGATTAAAAGTCGAGAACGGTACAACGAATCGTCTTCCTTCTTTATAATTTAATGAAGTGTCAAAGCTTCCGAGCTTTGCGCGGGAGAGGGGGGAAACTGAATTCAGACAAGAACACGATTATTTAATGAAGGGATGGGCGAATATGAATTCAGACAAGGATTAAGAGTAAAAGTTTAATGAAACGTCAGAGTTTCCGCTCTTCGCGCGAGATGGGCGAAAATGAACTCAGACAAGGATTAAGAGTCGGAACCGGTACAATGAATCGTCTTCTTTCTCTGATAATATAATGAAGTGTCAAAGCTTACGCGCTTCGCGCGGGAGGGGGTGAACTGAAATCAGACAAGAACACGAAACAACGAATCGTCTTCTTTCTCTAATAATTTGATGAAACCTGAAAGCTTCCGCGCTTCCCGCGGGATGGGCGAAAATGAATTCAGACAAGGATTAAGAGTAATAATTTATTGAAACGTAGAAACTGCCACGCTTCGCGCGGGAGGGGGGGGGGGGACTGAATCCAAACAAGAATTAAGAGTCGAGAACTGTACAACGGATCGTCTTCTTTCTATAATAATTTAATAAAGTGTCAAAGTTTCCGCGCTGGAGGGGGGGGGGGGAAGAGACTGAAAAATAACTTAGTTCATGGCCCCGGGTTTATAGGGTTTAATTTGTAGACATTTGGACATTGGCATTAATATATTTGTCGGTAATTGGTTGCTCGGTTTGTCGGTAATCGGTGACCTCTATACCCTCCCCACCCCCCCACTGACAAAGATCTAGCGACGCCCCTGATAACGACACAGTTTATACACTGGAGAAAATTTTTGCAAGTACTACTGATGAAGTACCGGACCACCGTATTTGTGCATTGTGCGGCATCACGTCTCAAGACGTGGCAAATCACTTTTCTCTAACTTCTAACCAATCAGAAGGCCTCGTTTTTTTCCAGGAAGTGCCGGTGGACATTAATGCGCCAAATGTGGTTCTCAAATTGCAAAAGATCATATTACTCCAGGAAGTGCCTGAAAATGCGTCTAATTTGGTTCTAAAATTGCAAATGCTTCTTACTCTGGGAGGGGGCCAGAACCCCCTCCCAGACCCACCCCCGCTTGGTCGCTCCACTCCCTTGCCGCTAAAGCCTCGTTCTGTCGCTTCATCGTTTTGCATATATTTAACCCCCATGCCATTTTGTGCCCCCCCCCCCCCCGGTAAGAAATTCCTGGATACGCCACTGATGCCCATGCCCCTTGAGCTTCGGGGGCTCCGCCCCTTGACCCCCGCCGGGGCTTTGCCCCTAGACCCCACTTTGCGAAACGTTCAGCGGGGTCTGCATGTTAGAGTGGGGTGCTACGGATTTTTTTGTTGCCAGCCCCCCCCCCCCCCCCCCCCCCAACGTTTTTGCTCATTACGCCACTGATAGCAAGCACTGCGTGCAAAACGAATGGGATTTGGGTGCACATCGAACAAAATTATCGATGACGCGTCCTCTGGCACAAACAGCCGGAAATACGCGAGGGAAAAGAAGGGCAGTGACAATTAAAAGAGAGACAGAGAGAGAGGGGGGGGGGGGGGCAGCTTCTGGCCCAGGTTCAAATTCAGTTTTCTTGTTGAGTATGGAAGTATGTTGGTAAAATCTATGCACCTATAGTTTTTTATGGTGCTGCTACCAGAGTGTCCCGTGTTTTATAGGGTCGAAGTGCCATATTCTGCAGCATGGCATGAGTGCACTCTCTGCTGACCCCATTTCTTAATGAATTTCTTTCAAATTTTTATAGAGATGTTAGTACAATCTACACATCTTTCCTTTTTGGTGATGCTGCCCTAATTGTTCCATCCTTTATAGGTTCAAAGGTCATTTGTCCCTTTTGAGTGCTCGTACGTACTGCCACATTCTTTGAATGATTTTCCCCAAATTTTGTATGGAGGTGTATTCTTGATCAAATCTACACATCTTTAGTATTTGGTGATGTGTCTAGTGTGCGCTCTAACTGCCACATTTCTTGACAGATTTCTTTCAAATTTTCTACAGAGATGCATTATGCTCTAATCTACACAAATGTTGTTTTGGTGATGCTGGTCCTTGTCTTGACAATAGTCCGAGCCCCTTGACCCCCGCCGGGGCTTTGCCCCTAGACCCCACTTTGCGAAACGTTCAGCGGGGTCTGCATGTTAGAGTGGGGTGCTACGGATTTTTTTGTTGCCAGCCCCCCCCCCCCCCCCCCAACGTTTTTGCTCATTACGCCACTGATAGCAAGCACTGCGTGCAAAACGAATGGGATTTGGGTGCACATCGAACAAAATTATCGATGACGCGTCCTCTGGCACAAACAGCCGGAAATACGCGAGGGAAAAGAAGGGCAGTGACAATTAAAAGAGAGACAGAGAGAGAGGGGGGGGGGCAGCTTCTGGCCCAGGTTCAAATTCAGTTTTCTTGTTGAGTATGGAAGTATGTTGGTAAAATCTATGCACCTATAGTTTTTTATGGTGCAGCTACCAGAGTGTCCCGTGTTTTATAGGGTCGAAGTGCCATATTCTGCAGCATGGCATGAGTGCACTCTCTGCTGACCCCATTTCTTAATGAATTTCTTTCAAATTTTTTATAGAGATGTTAGTACAATCTACACATCTTTCCTTTTTGGTGATGCTGCCCTAATTGTTCCATCCTTTATAGGTTCAAAGGTCATTTGTCCCTTTTGAGTGCTCGTACGTACTGCCACATTCCTTGAATGATTTTCCCCAAATTTTGTATGGAGGTGTATTCTTGATCAAATCTACACATCTTTAGTATTTGGTGATGTGTCTAGTGTGCGCTCTAACTGCCACATTTCTTGACAGATTTCTTTCAAATTTTCTACAGAGATGCATTATGCTCTAATCTACACAAATGTTGTTTTGGTGATGCTGGTCCTTGTCTTGACAATAGTCCGAGCCACTAGTGGTGATCTCTGCGCCATCCTTTTGTCTGGAGGGGAGAGGGGATCCTCGTCCCTCCTTAGAACATAAGGATGATCGACACAAAACTCGCTGCTACTGCCGGGGGATACATTCGCATTGCGCGGCAATGCGATATTTCTAGTTGTTAAAGAACGTCTTGGCTTGCACCCAGTAGATTATTATCCTGTACTTGATATTGTTATTGAAAACAAGATCAAACACATCATAATACAGGGTGCAACCCAAAAATTCTTAACAACGATTGAAATTTCTCTCAGGAAGCCTAACAATATAAGCTGTTTTTTATTAAAAGCATTGTGGATCGAGACGATGAACAAATACGAATACTAACTTATTGGCTTGCACAAGTAGGTCCATGCTTGCACCCAGTAGATTATAAGCCAACTCACGGTTGCAGTCTGAGCATGAGCAGATAAAGGTAATTGCAGAACAAATTGTGAAATACACAGACACAAAATACTGGATACATGCTCATGAAAGTTATGTAATCATTATTCATTTAGGCAAAAACAGTTCACTCCACGATATACACAGGTGGAAGTGTGCTTAGAAGAGGGGAAACAATTTATGTATAGCACCTCCATCGCTGTATATATAGGAGTGATTATATCAGAATGTAAAAAGTGGGACCTCTTCCGTGTTTTGAAGATCTGTGCATGATATTCGGGGTTATTTGAGACATGTGCCAACCATGAACTGGTCTAGTATCATGACATATGAACAAATTTGACCCACATTCGGCCAAAAGATCAATGAGTCATGTACCTCCCACACAGACGACGTACGTGTTTGATATTGTTATTGAAAATAAGATCAAACACATCACCATAATCTACAGGGTGCAACCAAGAATTTCTTAACAACAATTGAAATTTCTTTCAGGAAGCCTAACAATAAAAACTGTTCTTTATTCTAATTGTAGATCGAGACGATGAACAAATATGAATAATACAAACATGAGCATCGTTGAGCGTGAGACCGTTTCAACCGTTCACTCTATCTCTCCCCATCCATCAAGTAATCCGAACAAAGGAATCAACCGAGGGTAATCAACTGTTAAACGAATTTATCATGAGTCTTTGACAAAATTAATTTATACTGCTTTTCATAGTAGTATTAAAGATCAGCAAAGGCGAACGACTGTCGCTACAATTCAGAAATCGTTTCTTGGACTGCTTTTCTCTCAAAATTACCATGAGATATCAAGCTACGTAGAACTATAATGATCGACAAAAAAAAAGATATTGTCTTGAAAACAGTCAGAAAACATTTGAACTAGAATGAATAAAACATAATGTAAATGAATATGACTAGAATTAATAAGCGTGAGACCGTTCACTTCTATCTCTCCCCACCAAATAATCCGAACAAAAGAATCATCAACCGAGGGGAATCATATGTTAAAGGGCCAATGACATCGAAATACAAGTGTATAGAGTGGTGAAGTGTGACGTCATCAAAAAATCAATTTTTTGGAATTCCTCAATTTTTTCTTAATTTTCCGAAAGAGCATCGAAAATAATGTCCAATTAATGTCGAAAACCAATTGAATATGTTAGGTATTGGCTGAGATATGACCATCTGAATAAAAAGATTGCCTATGGGAATTCAGTGTTATATGCTCTGGCTCCTAACCGTTGCATTAGGAGCCAGAGCATATTAAGTTCCTATGGGAAATACATTCATTCAGATGGTCATATCTCAGCCAATACTTAACATATTCAATTCATTTTCGACATTTGGACATTATTTTTGATGCTTTTTCGGAAAATGAAGACAAAAATTCAGAAATTCTAAGAATAGATTTTTATGACGTCACAGCTTCGGTACTCTATTCCTGTTGGTGTGCAGTCCTGCATACATCTCTTATTTATATCCTTTTAATTTACGAATTAATGTACGATATTTATGCACTCTATTACAATTGGAAACATTTTGTGCCATATGGGTTCACAAAACATTCCTGACCTAGCAACAATGGGTGACATTTGTTGGATTTATGCATAGTTATAGAAGCATAGCAGAAGCTCTTTCTTTTTTTGGGGACAAGCACTTTCAATATCCCTACAGGTACAACAAAAATAGGCTGGGAGTGGGACGGTAGTGTCATTTCAGAAAGGAAAACAATTTCAAGACACTCATAATGCTGAGAAATGGAAATTAAATAATCACATTTAAAACTAATAAGACATGACTGCATGAAGTTACATATTTACTATGTGCGCAACGTAAAGAAATTGGTGACGTATCAATCTACCTATATCGTTTAGATTGAAAACGGGGGGGGGGGGTGGGAGGCATGCAGTAGAACGCAGTGCTTCTGAGAAGCATGCACCCCATATTTTGTTACATAATTAGAACATTTCGGTTACTCAAAGTTCTAAGTATAGAGTTATCAGAAATGAAAAAAAAGTAGAAAATAACGGAAATGTATACGCATAACTGACATTAACCCTCCTCTTTACACTACAAAATAGAACCGATGTGGTTGTAACACCGTATATTATCTAAAATGCATTATTATTGTAAGCAATGGCTTGATTAGGGGAAGAGGGTAGTGAGGAAGAAAGATAGAGAGAGAAAGAAAGAATAAGGAAAGAGGGGGTTTTTGTAATATTTTGTTTATACAGTGTAAATATAAGGGGGCTGGCGACCAGAATCAAACTTTAAGCTTTATCCTATAAAGCCCTTTTATACATTATGTTAGGTATGAATTCAACATGTAAGATTTATATCATTACGTTCCCGTTGTGTACTGTAAAAGAAATAGTGTATCAAAGGATAGGCCTATTCATGTGGGCCATCTTGGGAAAAATATGATAATAATAGCTGAAAAACCAATTAATTCAAATTCAAATTTACCCTCGTCGCTATCATTCCGAGTTTTTATACTGAAAAACATAACATCTCTTACAAAGCTTTCCCAAATGTCGCCCTCGCCCCGCCCCCACCCTCCGGTTATGACAAAAAAATCCCTCGCCCGCTGGTGTAAAGAATGGTAGAAGCTACTGCAAGGACAGATCCATGACTTTCCAATGTAGGGAGAGGGTTGTAATTTTAAACTCACACGAGCCAGCTAAAATTCCTGCATGGGAATAGTGTAGCGATTAGAGCAGCGTTTTTCTACCAGGGTGCCGCGAGAGAAATTTAGTTACATTTAAAAAAGAATATTTGGAATAACATTAATTTTGAGAGAAAATACCAGTAATTGCTAGAGTACGTAATTCTGATAATAAGATGTCTTGCTTCCTCGCTTGCTCTGCTCACTGGTGTCCGATTATATTAGGCCTACATCTTTTATTCCGAAATTGAATTTTTTTTTACCTCGCTCGTAACACTTAGAAACGGGATTAATCTAGGCAAATATAATTATTATTCTCATATTTGTGTATCGAGGTCAAGAACGACTATAATTTGTTTGTATTCATGTTCATTCGGCGGCGAAGTGCCCACCTACAGTAATTTATATCGCTCACTTGCAAAATTTACAAACAAATCTGCCCATATCAGTGTGTGCATGGCACTTGACGGTGCCAGAGTGATGCAAAATTAATATTCTGTGATGAATTCGGCATTGGGGTGACGCAAAACTTTATTTTTTAAAAGGGTGCCGTGGCTAACTATAAAAAGGTTGAAAAACGTTGGGTTATAGCAATTAAGATTCCCCTCTTATCATGAGAAACAGGTTATTATATTTGTCTTTGGAGACAATGGTGTACAATATACAACTTTTTTGTTTAATTATTTTTTAATTATTTTTAAAATCTTTTTTAACATAGGCGTGTTTTATAAAAACCCATGCAGAGGTGGATGTAGAGTCGGCTCCCGCAAGCACTCTGAGAAAATATCATTCGAAATAAAAATGTTCAAAAACCAATTTTTTTATTTTCACCCCAACAAAATATATAAAGAAATAATATCAATGATTTTGTTAAAACCACATTTCCGCCTGTTAATTTTTGGCAAACATCCAAACTGAGACTTGTTTTCTATTATTGTGCGGAATGCAGCAATTTTGCCATTAAAATTTAAAAAAAAAACTTTGGGGGAGAACACAATTGCTATTTTTGTAATCATTATCATTATTATTCTCCTAAAATATTATCACAAAAGACGAGACTGAATGCTTGATTGCACATTGAGAACTGAAAATCATTAAAGGGAAACATGAAATAAAAACATAATGCATGAAACCGACAAACAGACACGGTAAAAGCAATAGCCGCATCAGGGGTCGTATTATGTTCGAGATTGCGTGCATGATAAGGATGATGAGTATGAATAGAAGTGAAAAAAGGTATCAAATTCTAATTCATTGATGCTTATTCAGGCCTTCAGGGCTCACCTAGAATTGCGGTTTTCAATGAGAAATGCTTTTCATGCAAGATTCTTTGTAATTTGTATAGCGAAATGCCAACTGATGGATTTAGCCAACTCTGTCATCAATTTTTGTCTTTGTTCCTTTCCCCTCTTTTGATTCCTTACACCTTCCTTTTTCGTTCGTTTTTTCTCTCCATCTTTCAATGATGTATATTGTTAGCGAAAATGGCTCTGTTGCATTGTTATGTTTAATGGGTTTCTGCAAAACAAACAAACACATTGGAGGTTTAATCAAGCCTTCCCCTTCATACATTTTGTGCATGACCTCGAAATAATGACTGTTTCTCAATGTAGTTGTTATCTACCCTGCTCAGGAAATAAAACGCTGGTATTTGAAAAACGCCTGTCATTAAAATCCCAGCTAGCAACGTGACATTATTTTGGCCAACGTTGGGCCAATGTACATGGAGGCACCGGGCCAACTACAAGTTTCCGACGTTGGACCGATGCTAAAAAATCAGTGTTCGCCAGCCCATTGTTGGCCGAACATCATTTTCCAACGTCGGGCCAACAACAAATTCTGTCTTTGGCCCGATGTTAAAATGTCCGCTAGCCCAATGTTGGACTAACATCATTTCCCAACGTCGGGCCACCATCAAATTATGTCTTTGGCCCGATGTTAAAATGTCCGCTAGCCCAATGTCACTTCATAAAGTCGGGCCCACATCACTAAATTGAAACGTACGTTGGCCTGATGTTAATGTCCGCCAACCCATTCAGTGTTGGTCCAATCATTCCCGACGCCGGGCCAGCATTTATTGCAATGTTGGCCCGAGGTTAAAAGGTCCGCCAGTCCAAGCACGTAGCCAGGATTTCAGTTTAGGGGGGGGGGGGGCGGTAGTGAGCACGCAAAGCGTGCGAATCACTTAAAGAGCGCGCTATGGGTGCAGGGAGGGGGGAGCGATCGAAGCGCGGAAGCTTTGAAAGAAGACGATTCTTGTACCTTTCTCGACTCATAATCCTTGTCTGAATTCAGTCCGCCCCTCATGCGCATAGCGCGGAAGCTTTGACGTATTATTAGACAAAGAAGATGATAACAATCATAGGAGAAGAAAAAAGGGGGAAGGGGCACTTCTTACAAAGAAAAAGGGGCACTTGTCAAAGCAAAAGGGCACCTCTCAGATTATGAGTAGAGCGATTATCAGAGGTGAAGGGGGCACTTATTAAAAGTGAAAACGGGCACTCCTCGTACCTGAAAAGGGGCGCTACTAAAGATTAAAAAGGGCACTTATGAGATAGAAAATGGATATTGCAAAGTAAAATTGAAACTTGTCGAAGGAAAAGGCCGGGGTATGGATCAAAATAAAAAGGGCACTTATCAGAGGTGAAAAGGGGAAGGGGCACTTTTACCCATGATAGGGGAATTGTCAAAGTAAAATGGGCACCTTTCCTTTGTGTAAAGGGGTACTTGTAGGATACTTGAAAAAGTGGGGAGGGCCGGGGCGCGTCGCCTCTGATCGTCGCCCATGTCGATCGCCGATCTAGTGCGATAGCGCGCGGACAAAATAATATCCATTCACGACTGATACATCATGCATTGCATCATGCGTTTGTACGGTCGATACGAGTACCGGTGTATACAGTCGACTAGACTAGACTACATATACGTACGGTATAACAACAGATCGATAAAAAGTTAAAGATCAGACATTCATCAGACATTTCATCTCTGATGCTGCAGATCATTGCCATTGACATATACAGCTTCCTAGGCCAGGGGTCGGAAAGTTACTGACAGCCATCACCTAGCCTGCCATGCAGGTAATTCTTTTTGCATGATTATTTAGAGATTTGTTGTAAGTTGGAGTTGGCAGCACTGCCACTGGCCACTGCACTGCCTGCCTCAGAGCCAGGTCTTAGCTGCAGTAGAGCGCTGGAGCTCGTTGGGCTAGCCCGGCACCGCGGCTCCGGCCCCGTACATACACGCGTACGTTAACTGGTTAAACGACTTAAAACTTTTTACCGAAATGTTCTTTGATTTTTCTATTTTATGTCATGATGTGTGTGCAGTCCCTTGTGTGCTTTAGTTATGTGTGAAGTGTGTCACATGTTTAAAGCATGACATGTAAACATTTCCTTGGTGTGACGTAATTGAATGACATTGGCATTGATTGAACTTAAAATTAGTTGCGCTTAGATCTCAGTTAAGTAGGCCCTCTCTCACTTAAATTTGAAGCCACTCAAGCGGATTGGCCAAGTGGTGCACGTAAACTCATGGTACAGCGCTCAATGCGCAAAGTTCTACGTGGGCCATAGGCAATAGGTTCTGCTGTCAAAAGTTTGGTGGCATGATCGTGCAACCAAAAGTGCCACCAAACTTTAGACTAAAATGTCATTTAGCAGTGTTGAAATTCTTGCATCCTTATAGGATATTAACTTGGACTAGATCTAGACTATATTAAACTGTTTAGTGTCAATGGATGACGTTGTCTTTCTTCATGTGCAGTAGTGATGATACAAAATAAAATAAAAAAACGGAATGAAGGAAAGAAGGAAGAAAAAAAGTAAAAGGAATGAAATAAAATAAAGAATAAATGAATTGGAGAAATAAAGAAGATGGGAAATATGAGAATATGGGAAGAAATAAGGAAAAGAAACCAAGGAAGAAAGAACATGCAAATAATCAAAATAAATAAATAAATATTAAAAAAAAACAAATATTGAAAGGAAAACAAAAGAAAAAGGGAAAGGAGCAAGATAACATTGATAACATGTCTTCAATTCTTTTTCCTTTATCTACCTCTTGTGTTTTTTTATACCATTTTCTTTATTTCTTTCTTCTTCTTTTTCCTCTTCTATCTTCTCTTTTTCTTAATTTTCTCTGATATTAAAGTTTCTTTTGGTTTCTTTCTTTAAGGGGGGGGGGGGTTGATGATAATTTATTAGTTGAAGGTTTACACAAAAATTACATGGGTTATAATTATGCACCCTCTAAAAGATCACATCTAGGGTTGCTGGAGGAACCCTAACACCCAAAGTATAGATCCCAGGCCTGATGGTAAGACAAAGAGTACTAGTATAGTCAGGGAAAAAATTACTTTAATAATTTCGGGGGCTACTTTTCAAGCTTCCTTGCATGAAAATAACACTCTTTAACTTGTTTTGCATTGAACCCTATGCAAAATTTGGGGGCTCTTTAAAGTCTTTCGGGGGCTCTTTTGGGCATTTCGGGGGCTAATTCGCCCCAAGCCCCCATGTATTTTTTCCCCTGAGTATAGTACTTGAGAGAAAGGGGGAAAAAATCACATTAAATTAAATGAACCTGTACTCATAGTTGAAGTGGAACTGTAAGGGTGAAAGTTCAAACTGAAATTAGTTATCATTTGAAAATTTGTTGAATTTGTAATATTCTTGAAGATTGGTCCTGGGTAGATCATACTTGAAGGAAAGATATAAGTACTTTGTGATTCTTCGAAGGAGTTTTTGATGACTACAGTTACTATCTGCTTCATATCTTACTCGGTTAGAACTTAGATTACACATGTTATCTAAGTGTAATGAAAAGTATGCCTTTAATATATGAGTAATTGATAGAGAAAACTGCATGTACCTGCTAATCTACACATACATGAATGATTCACATATAATGTTGATAATAATATACATGTAATGTTCTTAAACAGAGTTCATTGGAAGGTTTCTAGTGTTGAAGAAACCAGGATTTTGTGAGGGAGCATGTGCCATGCCACAACTGTCCAAGGAAAGAATGGGTTGTAATTTAGCTGAGTATGGGCAGTGATCAGATCAACTTGAAATTCACACAGTAGGTGTAACAAACTGATTTGGATTTATTGCTTTGAAGCCATGTTGAATCCTGTACAGTAGGATGAGCCATTCAGCATGTCTTTGTTTCTCCAAGGTGTCCCATTTGAAATCTTTAATCATAGTAGTACACATTTCTGAAGAACAAATCACACTGCCCGTCTTTGGACAACTTCAATTTTAGCTGCATCCTTCTTTCTGGATGGTTTCCAAACTGCTTAACTGCAGTGCAGTACTCAACACGGAGACAAACAATTGAGGTGTAAGCTTGTTGGGGTATCTTTTGGGAGGATCGTCAGAGATTTCGGCTGATGAGACCAATCATTTGCTTTTGATGTTATCCTAATGATGTGGCTTTGCCAGGATAGGGTGTTGGTGAATAAGAAACCTAGGTATTTATGTTCAGAGAGTTGAACATTTCCAAGATGGTAGTTTCCTTCCAGGTTGTTATGCTCGAGTGTGAACCCAAGGAGGTGGTATATATCGGTCTTGAACTTCATCTGCCAGGTTTCTGACCACTGGTGAAGAAGATCAGGGTGAGACAATCATCTGCAAACAGTCTCAGCTTGAAGGAAATGCCATTAGGGATGTCATGGACATTATTGATGAAGAGGAGTGGACCAAGTACTGTTCCCTGAGGAACACCTGATTAAACATGAGATCAATCAGATACCTGGTCATCCACCAAACACTTCTTGAGATCTAGTGAGGAGGAAAGCCTGGATCCACACCAGTAAGTGACCACGAATACCACAGTGGTTTAATTTCTGCAATAGTCGTTCATGAGGGTCTCTATCAAACACTTTAGAGAAATATGATAACAAGGAATCAACTTTTTGTTTTGGTCGCTTGATCATGTTGGCTTATCAACAGTTGTTTTTAGTTGTGTCTCACAGGAGCGTCCGGGGTGGAAGCCATGTTGGCAATCGTGTAAGATGTTGTTGTCCTTGTTGCGGTCCATCAATTGACTAACGATGATGTGTTTCATGATCATGCTGCAGATGGCTGTGATGGATGCTGATGATAATAGGAGGGGATGCAGCAGTCTCCCTGTTTGAAGATGGGTGTATAGAGGGTAGGGTGGTCCTACAGGTTGTAGAATATCTGTTGTGTCACATGTATCGTCTTTAGTTTATGGCAGCTATCCCGCCACCCTGTTTATCCCCTATAGCTATATTACTGCCCCCCCCCCTTGCTTGCCTTTCACAGACCTGCCAACCAGTACGATTAAGTCGTATTTAGTACGATTTTTAGAAGCAAATACGACAGTACGATTTTCCTCAATAAAATATGATTTTCAAAAAAAAAAAAAAAAAAAAAAAAAACTTTTTAAAAACATTTTTTTATTTTTTTTATTTATTTATTTTTAATTAATATTTTGTGTGTGCGTCCGCCATTTTCAATGGCAAAATGTCCATTCTGTCCTGTAAAGTATCCTACAAGCATCTCGCATCAGCAATTTGGGGATGTTCATTGGTTCATCTAACTCACCAGTCATGACGAAATCATGCATATTCAACGAATGATCAACAACAAAAAATTCTTCCTGAAGGTAGAAACTGTAAGAGGCATTGATCCGAGTAACAATCCGTGTTTATTTTCAAGAATACAACTTTTGTCAGTAAAATACAACTTTTGGGACTAAAGAATACAGTTTTTGAACTCCAGAGGTTGGCAGGTCTGCTTTCATGTTTTGTTTCTTGGTTTACGAAAGACCATGACCGACTTTAATAAAAGATGATACTCAGCAGGATCCATGCAATGCTTAGCCCCTTCACTGACTCTTGATAGACCTGGCCCCGTCTTAGAATGAGTCGATATTAAAAGCGACTTATTTGCACTTTATATCAATCGCAAGTATTTACATTATAGATGGGAGATTGCCAAATTGTGCTTGATTGGAGGACTTGCGATTAATTTGGATCAATCGTAACTCTTTGTAAGACGGAGCCCTGGTTTCAGAACTGAGTTGCTCGTCAAGAAAGTGATGGTGAAGGTCAGTTTTGTCCCTGTTTAAGATAGTGATGGTAAAGGTCCATCCCGAGGTATTAATAATCAGATCTGATTGATACACATTCATTGTATTTAACCTGATTTTACAAACATATATTGATCCAATGACACGGTCACAGTGACAACAGGGTCATCTGCTATTATCCTGATTGGTGATGAAACAGATGTTATTGATCATGATGTAACTACTGGTAGCACGAACAGGGTCGGGTTCAAAAGGGCCAGATATTATGCTTTTGAATCACTTGTTGCTAATTTTTAAAAGATATATTTATATCCCAAAATGCAAAAAACGCAAAACCATGTCTAAGACCCCTGTTACACATGCGTTGGCTTTTAAAGCCGGCCCCGGAGGCGGCCTCACACCTGCAATTTGAAGCCGCCTCGAGATCATCAAACCCCTGTTACACATAATCTCGGGCCCGCAATTTTGTGTCTACACATACATGTAGGCCGGCCTCACATCGCCTTTTCATGAGCTGACGTTGGGGCGCACTCCAGAAAGACAGAAAAAGAAAGTGATAGAAAGTTAAATACTAAGAATAACATAAGAGAAGGTGATAGAAGGAAGAAACAGAGAATAACATAAGGAAAGACAGAAAGAGAAAGTGATAGAACATTAAAACCAAAGAATATTATAAGAGAAGGTGATAGAAGGAAGAATCAAAGAATAACATAAGGAAAGACAGAAAGAAAAAGTGATAGAACATTACAAACAAAGAATAACTTAAGAGAAGGTGATAGAAGGAAGAAACAAAGAATAACATAAGGAAAGACAGAAAGAGAAAGTGATAGAACATTAAAAACAAAGAATAATATAAGAGAAGGTGATAGAAGGAAGAAACAAAAAATAACATAAGGAAAGACAGAAAGAGAAAGTAATAGAATGATGAAAACAAAGAATAACATAAGAGAAGGTGATAGAAGGAATAAACAGAGAATAACATAAGGAAAGACAGAAAGAGAAAGTGATAGAATGATGAAAACAAAGAATAACAAGAACAGGGTCGGGTCAAGGACTGATCCTTTTGTCATTTTGGATGCAATTCAGCCAGCTGCTGCTTTTTAAATGGAAACCATTGTTTTGTGAGAGAAAGCTCTGTATTGGACTGCATGATGTACTTGAAGCTGTTCACACCGGCATTGATAGCGGTGTGGAAGGTAAAACGTCGTTCCGGTCTGCCCAACAGCGAGCCACAGTGAGCCAAAACGGTGTGCCACTGGATCACCTCTTGGGGGTGGTCCACGAGAGATAGTGTGGTCTAGCGCACGCTAGACCGCGCTATCTCTGCCAGTGTGAACCCGAGCTACGATAGCACGCCGGAAGTCATCGTTCTACACGCGGGGAATTTTATACTCATTCTATTTTGGTGCGATCTGAATCTGAGTTGGTACAAATCAACACTCCTGATTAGTAATAGCACGCGAAATCTTTGACCGCTCTGACCTCATTACGTCACGCGTCATGGCAACAGGACCTCTTAAAAAAGGGGGTGCTACGATAGACCGCGCTATCTCACTGCGGTGTGGATCCCGCGAATGCCAATGGGCGGACCGTGGGTCACGCTACGATGGCACGATCCACGGTGCGCCCACGGTCCCCCCCTTGCGGTGTGAACACGCCCCTTGATTATTGATACTGTTTTTGATGAAATTGTTTGATTATAAATACTGTAGGAAGAATAGTTGATACAGATCAGTGATCTATAAATATACATATATGACACCTTAAATACTTTATTGTGTCCCAGCGCTCTTATTCTTTTACTTTATCCCCTACCCTTGGACTTGAAGTTGAGCTCATCAATTAGAATCTTTCAACAAAAAATGAAGACCTTGTTGAAGAATAAGGCGTACTGTTAATTGTAGAATATCTGCTATATCTTTTGATGTGAATACTGATTGAAACTGCCTATTTACCTGTACTGTCAAAGATTACTCTCTGGCCCTCTTTGAGTAAGGATATTCCATTTGTGCCTCATTTTTTTTTGGACCTTATTTAATTCCAAAAGTCTTTATTATTTTGTTTTTGCCATCCCATGTGAACCCCTTGTATTTGGTATGTCCAGTAGTAATGCCTGATTTCTTCCTGTAGCAGTTTCTGGTACTCTGTATGTATATGTGTAGGTCCTCCACTCTCCGGACAGCGTGGCTGCATTGTAATCATTCTCCTTGCCTTATTAGTGATCCACTAGCAGGACCCGTGGAAAATCCACGGGATTCTAGGGGAGGGGGCCAAATAGATAGATAGATAGAGGCCTATGTGCTATCCAAAAAAAAAATAGATTATCTTTATATAGAGAATTTTTATAATATATGCTGTTTGACCATAAATGGCGCATCGTAAAACAAACTATGTCAGATAGGATCTCGATAATTACGATTTATTTGCATTATTAATGTTGTGATTTCAATGTAGTTTCATGAAAAGACTACATATGCAGAGGCTTGGATTATGATTATGTTGGCATTGTTCACAAAATGTGTACAATTATTTTCAAAGTAAAGATTTTACGCGAAAAATCGGACGGTTTGTGCACAAATTGACTCGACTGTGTGTGGGACTGTGAGCGTAGAATCCAGTGAAAGATTTTTTTTCGGGGACTCGATCTATATCAAATTTTGGGAAAATTTGGGGGGGCTACTTTTTTATCTTTCGGGGGCTCATTTTTCTTGGGCTAATTTTTCATTAATTCATTTAAAGATGCAGTTTGTTTAGTTTAGTAGCGTAGTGTAACGTAAAAAAAGGCGTACTTTCTGCGTCAAGTTTCTACGCCGAAAGTACGCGAATTTTGTTAAACATATTAAATTGTTTGCGTCCATCTTGCGTACTTTTGTGCGTTCCTCAGGGTATGGTAACGTAGGCCAGCGTACTCTCAGCTCAGCGTAGTTGGTATGCAACTCTACTATGGACCCTACGCCAATTAGTGATCGACCTGCCAGTGTCACAAATAAGGTATTACAGGGCTTGCCCTTAACTTTTTTTTGAGGTGGCCAGCAGGGCCACTTGGGTAGGAGATCTGGGTGGCCAAATGGATTTTCAGGTGGCCCCACTTTTATGCATTATTAAATAATGCAAATGTTTAATAAAAAAATGCATAAATTATACGTGTTAAAAGCAGCATGAGCTGCATTGAATAATGAAAGGTGAGTGACTCTTTAGACTCTCATTCCAAATCCTCTCTCTTTGTTTCTATACTTCTGTCTCAACTTCACTTCAATGTTTTTCTCCCTTTCTCCTTGACTATCATGCATCACAAGGACCCCCTCCCCCTTAAGTTAGGATTGTACAGGGCACACAAGGCGCCAAACTTCTGCTTTTCTTTGAGCTCCAAGTTCTGTTGGAAGATATAAAATTGATTGTATATTTACTTTAGGCCCGAGTCGAAACGGATCCCCGCCCGGGCCCCGACCGTCGAGCTGTAACCCGGTTTTTGGTTTTCGGGTTTCGGGTTTTTCAAAATTAAATTTCACACTGATATTTTGAAATATAGAATTAAAAATATGGAATTCACAAACTTATATTTCAATATAATCAAATAAATATGCTTTAGAAATAAATGGATATTGTTTCAGTTGACGGTAGGTGTTTTTATCGCTCTAAAATTGAGGCTGCAAGAAAGGAATCACGCTTCGTGGTACCGATCGAGTGCGTTCAGAAACGAAAGTGGAAATAGATCTATGACCCACTGAAGACAGAGCAAGAAAATGCCACACACATGACTAAAATATTGATCAGACTATTGCAATTAAATCGTAATACTAAAGGCATTAATTTAATTGTCAAAATATATCCACAACATAATGGTTTACCCTTGATAGTTTGATGAAGGAAAATAAATTAGAGCTCTTGAAATAACATCGAAGTGCCTTTCGTTCGTTCTAAAAAATGCGTGTATAACGGCAAGCAGAAGTTACGAGTCAAGCTTGATATGCACGTTTACACCCCTACACCGTCATCCGACCTGATTGGAACAATAAGCATTAAACCAATTAAAAAACATCACGTAAGATTTTAAGGGACTCCAATTCAACAAAATTACCGTAAAATAATTATTTGCTTTGACAAATAATACTATAGATATTCATAATATCTTACAGAAATAATGATATTTCATGAGCTACGTACTCGATATCGAGTTCAGCTAGCCATCATTTTGAAATGAGACGTAGTTGTCATGCATGTATGCAGCGCAGAATGCGGCAGCTCGCAGCTAGAGAGGGAAAAAAAATCACGTAATAGTCACGTGAATATCACGTGATCTCAGGCCCGCGCTTTTTCCTCTCTCTTCTGCATACTGCCCTCTACAGTCTACTGCATGACAACTACGTCTCATTTCAAAATGATGGCTAGCTGAACTCGATATCGAGTACGTAGCTCATGAAATATCATTATTTCTGTAAGATATTATGAATATCTATAGTATTATTTGTCAAAGCAAATAATTATTTTATGGTAATTTTGTTGAATTGGAGTCCCTTAAAGTCTTACGTGATGTTTTTTAATTGGTTTAATGCTTATTGTTCCGATCAGGTCGGATGACGGTGTAGGGATTTAAACGTGCATATCAAGCTTGACTCGTAACTTCTGCTTGCCGTTATACACACATTTTTAGAACGAACGAAAGGCACTTCGATGTTATTTCAAGAGCTTTAATTTATTTTCCTTCATCAAACTATCAAGGGTAAACCATTATGTTGTGGATATATTTTGACGATTAAATTAATGCCTTTAGTATTACGATTTAATTGCAATAGTCTGATCAACATTTTAGTCTTGTGTTTGGCATTTTCTTGCTATGTCTTCAGTGGGTCATAGATCCATTTCCACTTCCGTTTCTAAACGCACCCGATCGGTACCACGAAGCGTGATTCCTTTCTTGCAGCCTCAATTTTAGAGCGATAAAAACACCTACCGTCAACTGAAACGATATCCATTTATTTTTTAAAGCATCTTAATTTAATTCCATTGATTATTTTATTGTTTTGAAAGCAGTAACTGTCTTTTCCGTCGCATTATTAGAACAGTAACTTAGTCTAACTCCCGCCGCTGCATACACACGATTTTTAGTGTCAGTACACCAATCACAATGCTGGGATTTGGGAATCCCCAACTTACCCGCCCGAAATCTCATGCGCAGTTTGTAACTGCGCAACAAAGAGTTGAGAAGCGTACTAGCTGTGCTGCAATGCGGATATCGACAGCTGCCCTATACGCGGTAGCATACTATGATAGCGCTACGCCTATCTACCGCCCAGGCCGGGGTGGCGGCGGCGGTGTGTACAGTACCTACGCGACGGCGTGCATCGTTTTTATAAAGTTAGTATGCGAAACGAAACATTTCCTTGTTTGATAGATTGGATTGCGTCGCTTGGAAAAGCTTGGAAAAATAAATGTCGCCTCGGTTTCGGGTAGATCTAAAGGTTAAACAAGTTGTTGATAAATAATTTATATATTACTGTCCAAATATTTGGGTAGCCAGCCGGGCCATCTAGTCGGTGATTTCAGGTGGCCCGACAGCGTTTCAGGTGGCCATTGGCACCGGGCCACCGCTAAATTCGAGCCCTGTATTAAAAATATGCTCATCTGACCGTAATTAAATGCCCAAAACCCCCGAGCTTTCGGGGGTTCAGCCCTTTGTACCCGTGGACACCACGCCTGCACTCAAATCGCTTTGAGTTACCTGACCCCCCCCCCCCCATACTTTAAAAATTGATTTGATGCAAGAACTGTATCATACTAAAAGTATTATCATGTTTTTAAACGACCATGACGACCGTCTGATTTTCTTGTGAAAACTTTACTTTGCTTGTGAAAACTTTACTTTGAAAAATGATTATCGAAATTCAGTATACAACTATACATGGCCAGAATAATCACAATCTAAGCCCAGGTTTCATACATCTATTCACGAAACTATATTGAAATCGGGGCAATAATAGCAATTTCAAAGTGTTGTTTAGACTCTCCTCACACCACGGACAGGCCTGGCTACTCAGGTCACCGCTACTCCATGCTCACACACTCAGCTCCGACGGCAGCGCTCAGCTGCGGTGGCAATACACTGTGGAAACTTTACTTTGAAAAATGATTATCGAAATTCAGCATACAACTATACATGGACAGAATAATCACAATCTAAGCTCAGGTTTCATACCTCTATAGTCACGAAACTATATTGAAATAGGGGCAATAAGAGCAATTTCAAAATGTTGTCGAGTCTACTCTATAGCTCAGCTCAGCTCACCTCACCTCACACACAGTCACGGTTCCGACAGTGCTCGGCAGCAGTGGCGCACTGCACTGCCCGTGCCTCACGGCAGCTAGCTTGCAACTGAACTGTCAGTTACGATACGATGAATTTCTTGTGAAAACTTTACTTTGAAGAATGATTTTCAAAATTCAGTAAACATGGACAGATTAATACCAAAGTAACCCTGCTTGCATACCTCTATTCACGTAAACTATATACAAATCACGGCAATCATCATAGAATCAGAGTCGAACCGACTGAGCTGTGCGTGTGACGGTGAGCGTAGAATCATCGCAAACATTATACACGTACGTTCGTACACACAGCAGGTCCGCCTAGCCTACAAAGCATATCCTATAGAAAGACGCATAGCACGGGTAAGCTCAACCCGTTGAGGATACATATTGGCTACATCCCCTCACCTGGGTGAGTCGTCTGTTGATGTGTATTTCTCTTACATGCTACAAAGCGAACCCTATAGCAAGAGGTCTTACTCGGGATACGCCGCAGCTTTTTCGATTAGACTTGCTACACCCGTTGACGCGAGTGGATTCTCGTCCATCGTGTGTCTCTTCGTCTCTCTTTGATAATTAGACAGAGGGCGGGTGCACGCCTTGCCGACTCGCTCTCGCGGGTTCGTCGCCTCCTCGCAATCCACGACGCCCGCCGTGCTCTCGTCCGCCCGTCCTCCCCGGCACCCCGAAACCGCGTTTAACGGCGTGGACGTCGATCGCGGGGTCGACGTGGCACGCGGGTTACGGGAGACAGACCTCGTGGAATTGTGCCGCCCTCCCCGTGCCACGGCGGAGGCGGGCGGGGTCGGGGAAAGACGTTTTTGAGGAACCGTTTTGTACCCGTTTGGACCCCCCGCGGCGATTTTGCGTATTAGTAATATAGATGAGCTAGATCTGTTTGGTTTTGACATCTTTGATGGTACAGTCAAACCTGCTTTAGTGGCCACCTGTCTACAGAGGCCACGTTTGTTGTTTCCCTTGAAAATGGTTTCTCATTGAATCATGTACTAAAGGAACCTGTTTACAAAGACCACCTGTCTATAAAGGCCACTTTTTGTGTTTCCCTTGGGTGGTTGCTGTAGACAGGTTTGACTGTACATGTACAGTGCTTGTGTGTATCCATAAAGAAGAATGATCTTTGATCTGAGAATGTCAGGGTTTTCTTGCGCTGATCTTGAGCTGGGGTTGCTGTTCAGGAAATCTGACTGGAAAGCAGTAACACCAGATTGCAGATATATGCAACATTCGCCTTACTGAAAAGGTAAATCTTTTGTGGCTCCTTCTTTGCTAATCTGGTTTTGGACTTTGGAGTTTATTTCAAAGGTGACTGCATAATGATCACTCAAGCCTACAGTGACTTTGCAGTTAATGGTGTATGGGTACATATAAATTATGTATATTTAATACAGAATCATAGCAGAGAATTTTTAAATAGAGCCTGTATTGGTTAAATACAGTTTCTATGTACATGTATTGTCTTAAGTCTTTAGCTATCATGCCACCCTGTATATCCCCTATAGCTATATTACTGCCCCGCCCCCTGCTTGCCTTTCATGTTTTGCTTCTTGATTTAGAAGAGACCATCAGCCTTTTCACGCAGGAGTAAATTTCATCTAAGATCCCGTTCTCACTCACTTTGTTGGAGCGCTCTAGAGCGCTCTAACTAAGACCCGTTCCTCAGGAGCGGTTCTTAGGTGAGTGAGAACGGTCAAAGTGGTCCAGGAAGTGGACTTCTGGACCGCTCCAGAAGACCACCTTCCGAGGTGGTCTTGAGGAGCGGGTCTTATTAAGAGCGGTTTGGAGTGCTCTAACGTGCAATGTGAACGGAAAGCGTACTTTGAACGGAAGTGAGCTAGTGACCTTCGGTGCGAAACATGTAGTACGGTACATACGGTTTGTATTCCGCGCGCGAAAATATTGATCTGCTGACCTGAGCTGCCATAGCAACAAGACCACTTTGACTCGTGGAGCGGTTTGAGCCATTAAAAACTGCTCGGAGTGTGTACGCTCGCAAACCGTTCTTCAAGACCCGTTCCTCTGGAGCGGTCTAACTAAGACCACTTTCAAAGTGAGTGAGAACGGGGTCTAAAGCTGTTTAGAATTGCTCTATACTGTAACTCAGTTGCTCATTCAGATAGTGATGGGGGAAGGTCGGTTTTGTCCCTGTTTTATGTAGTTCAGGTGAAGGTCGATCCCCAGAAAATACTAATCAGAGCTATCTGATTGATTGATACACATGTGTAATTTACCCATATTTCAAAAACATTATTGATCCAATGACACGGTCACAGTGACAACAGGGTCATCTGCTATGATACTGATTGGTGGTGAAGCAGATGTTATTGATCATGATGTAACCAGCAAGAACAGGGTCGGGTTGAAGGATGGATCCTTTTGGTATTTTGGACGCACTTCAGGCACCTGGGCTGCGTTTCACGAAACCTTCATAAGTACAAGTTCACCGACCTCACATTTAAATGCGTGCTAAACTTAATACACGCATTTCAATGGGATGTCGTTGGACTTGTGCTTATGACGGTTTCGTGAGACGCTGCCCAGCTGCTTAGAAACTATTGACTGAGAATCTTTCTAAGAGAAAGCTCTGTTTTGAACTGCATATTGTAGTTGATACACTGGAGTAATCCGGTTTGGAGATGAGCTTTAGATATGAAAGCCTGACAGAAGAAAGCAGAGCATTGGTCAGGTTTTGTTGATCTGTAGGAGATCCCCATTCTCCAGCAGAAGGGACTAATGACCTTGAAGAACTGACAGTTACACATTTACCATCACAAGTGAATCAGCAAATTCACAGTGATGGAATTAGTTCTTTTCACAATTAGGGTAGTGATATTGGGGGTGATGGGTAATGGGGTATTGAGGGAAATGGTCCTACATGTAGGCAGGGGCGTCGCTAGACCTTTTTCAGTGGGGGGGTGTAGAGGCTTACGATTACCGACAAAACTAGCCACCAATTACCGACAAAATTTAATGTCCGATATCGAAAAATTCAACCCTATAAACCTATGGCCGAAGGCTAAATTGTTTTTCCTATTGACTATCTTTTGTACTTGCATATGCGCAAAATGGTCATTTTCCTCGACGACATAAATATACGAATTATTTCTTCAATTTAGTCAGCATCATAGCTATATATTTTAATGCAGGCGCGGAGCTAGGATCTTATATTAGGGAGGGGCGGTAGTGAGCAAGAGAATCACTTAAAAGCGCGCTCATTAAGGGGATGTGGGTGATGGGCCTCCCGCGCAAAGCGCGGAAGCTTAGACGTTTCCTTAAATTATTAGGAAAAGAAGACGATTAATTGTACCGTTTTCGACTGATAATCCTTGGCTGAATGAAGTTCCCCTCCCCCTCCCGCGCGAAAGCTTTGGCGTTTCATTGAATTATTATAAAAAAGAAGACGATTTGCTCTACCGTTCTCGACTGTTTATCCTTTTCTGAATTCAGTTCCCCCCCCCCCTCCCGTGCAAAGCGCGGAAGCTTTGACGTTTCTTTGAATTATGAGAAAAAGCAGACGATTCCGTGTACTGTTCTCGACTCTTAATCCTTATCTGAATGAAGCTTCCCCCTCCCGCGCGAAGCGCGGAAGTTTAAACGTTTCATTAAATTATTAGAGAAAGAAGAAGATTCGTCATACCGTTTTCGACTCTTAATAAGGCCTATTCATCTGAATTCAGTTTTCCCCTCTTGCGCGAAGCGCGAAAGCGTTGACGTTTCCTCATATCATTAGAGAAAGAACACGATTCGTTGCACCGTTTTCGACTCTTAAAAAGGCCTATTCATCTGAATTCTGTTTCCCCCTCTTGCGCGAAGCGCGAAAGCGTTGACGTTTCCTCATATCATTAGAGAAAGAACACGATTCGTTGCACCGTTTTCGACTCTAAATAAGCCCTATTAATTTTGTCTGAATTCAGTTTCCCCCTCTCGCGCGAAGTGCGGAAGCTTTGACGTTTCCTTAAATTATTAGAGAAAAAACACGTTACGTTGTACCGTTTTCGACTCTAAATAAGCCCTATTAATTTTGTCTGAATTCAGTTTCTCCCTCTCGCTTTGACGTTTCCTTAAATTATTAGAGAAAGAAGACGATTCGTTGTACCGTTTTCGACTCTGAATAAGCCCTATTAATTTTGTCTGAATTCAGTTTCCCTCTCTCGCGCAAAGCGCGAAAGCTTTATCATTTCCTCAAATTATTAGAGATAGAACACGGTTCGTTGTACCGTTTTTTACTCTAAATAAGCCCTATTCATCTCAATTCAGTTTCCCCCTCTCGCGCAAAGCGCGAAAACTTTGACGTTTCCTCAAATTATTAGAGAAAAAACACGATACGTTGTACCGTTTTCGACTTTAAATAAGCCCTATTAATTTTGTCTGAATTCAGTTTCTCCCTCTCGCTTTGACGTTTCCTTAAATTATTAGAGAAAGAAGACGATTCGTTGTACCGTTCTCGACTCGTCTAAATGAAGTATTCCCCTTCCGCGCGAAGCGCGGAATTTTTGGCGTTTCATTACAATATAGAGATAGAAAGACGATTCCTCGTACCGTTTTCTAATCTTATTAAGCCCTATTCATCTTAATTCAGTTTCCCCCTTTCGCGCAAAGCGCGAAAGCTTTGACGTTTCCTCAAATTACAAGAGAAAGAACACGATTCGTCGTTCCGTTCTCGAGTCGTTTAAATGAAGTTGTTCCCCTTCCGCGCAAAGCGCGGAATTTTTGGCGTTTGATCACAATACAGGCACAATATATAGAAAGGAAGACGATTCCTCGTACCGTTTTCGAATCTTATTAAGCCCTATTCATCTGAATTCAGTTTCCCCCTCTCGCGCGAAGCGCGGAAGCTTTGACGTTTCCTTAAATTATTAGAGATAGAAGACGATTCGTTGTACCGTTCTCGACTCGTCTAAATGAAGTTTCACCTTCCGCGCGAAGCGCGGAATTTTTGGCCTTTCATCACAGTATAAAGAAAGGAAGACGATTCGTCGTACCGTTGTTGACTCTTAAACTTTGTTTCAATTTAGTTTCCCCGAAATTTTTCAACCTCTGATTTCTTTAGCTGAACTTATAGGAAAGTGAAACTTCGAGAAAATACAAATATTGTAGTTGTAGTCACTCTCGAAATGGTCACAGCGGATAAGAAGTCACAGTTCGTAGGGAAAAAAACTTGTCGGCCGACCGACAATATACATCTCACCGACTTCAAACTTCTGCATTGATATAGTACACGAGGATCGAGCAAGAATACCGACACAGCTGACCCGACACAGCAACATATTTACCCGGGTCTTTCTTGCTCCCTCGACGAGACGACTCCACCAGACAACCCCTTCTCTCTTTTACTCCCACTCCTCCTCTCTCAGACTCTTATCTCCCCTCTCTCTCCTCTCTTTCATCCCCCGTTTTTTTTGTTTCCCTTTCACTCTTTTTTCTTCTTTTTCCTTTTCTTTCTTTTCTTTCTTTTCCTTTCTTTCCTCTCCTCCCTCTTTTTCTTTTTTCTCTTTCTTTCTTCTCTTTTCTTTCCTTTCTTTTCCTTTCTTTCCTTTCTTTTCCTTTCTTTCTTTTCTTTTCCTTTTCTTTTTTTTTTTCTTTTCTTTTCCTTTTCTTTTCTTCTTTTCTTTCCCTTTCCCTCTCTTTTTTCCCTCTCTTTTTTTTCCCTCTCTTTTTTTTCCCTCCCTTTTTTTTCCCTCCCTTTTTTTTCCTTCTCTTTTTTCCCTCTTTTTTTCCCTCCCCCTTTTCTCTTTTTCCCGACGGCAGCGCAATTTTACCGACAAAATCCTGACAGGTGGGGGGGTGTCGCACCCCCCACACCCCCCCTTTGGCGACGCCCCTGCATGTAGGGGGTAGAACAGTATTTGTGGAGGGATTATCCGTAGAGTTCGTTTTCAGGTCATGAAGGATAGTCAGTACAGAAATGTTAATCAAGATTTCATTTATTGTTCCATCCTAGGTTCCATGGTTTCCACTATTATCATTGTATGATAACGCATTGACTGCTGAATATACATGTAGGGTTTAATTTAGATTAAAGTCCACTGTGTAGTGTGTACACACATTTTATGACTTTGCAAGGAGGGAAGAGGTACCCCCCCCTCCCAAAAACATACATGTACATGTACATGTACGTACAGTTCATGGAGCATTATTTAATGCTAGACCTTAAAAAAAGTATGTAAATCATAGCTGGAAATAACATTTAAAGCCTGTCTGCACTAGTTTGGCCAGGAGGGATTAGACCTCCCTGCATGGTCACTGACAGGTGGTTATTTCATCAAATCAGCTGTCACTTAACATAAGAAAAAGGTGATCATGGAGGACCAACAGGTACCGCTTATGCATTGTTTGCTACATAGAGGGCGCAAGTACAGTGCAATCCCGCTTTAACATGTTTGCAGTGCATGAAAGTTTATGAACAACAAAATCCTGCTTTGATTTGGCAGCACGCTTCCTGATTTCGGAAGAAGAAGGATATCCTTTCACAGTATCCACATTTTATTATTCAACTTGATGGAGTAATCCCTTTGGTACATACATGTAAGGCCTGTCCTCATCAGCTCGAGATTGCCAAATAGCCCGCTATTTCTGATTTGGGAAATAATCTTGAAGTTACAAATCGGGTCTTCATCAGCTCGAGACTTGACCTTGAAACTCAAGCTCGAGAAATTAGCTTGAGATATTTTGCTCAGCGTTCGCGCGTATAGTGCAAGCCTTCGGGATATTTTGCTCAGCATTCGCGGATATAGTGCAAGTCTTCGGGCTGGTGAAGACGCACCGGTCAAATAGCGGGATATTTTGCAAACTAGCCCAAGATGTCTTTGGATGATCTCGACCAAATATCCTGCAAATTGCAACTTTGAGCTGATGAAGACCCAAATTAACTGGATAATTTGTGAACGGGATAGTTCAAATAGCGGGATATTTGGCGATCTCAAGCTGATGACGACAGGCCTATTGTAGCTCAGGAAGCTCAGGAAGCTGAACTGGAATGGTAGGTGATGTGGGTAACGGCAAGGAGTGCCAAGAAGTGCAGAAATGGTGTTTGGACAAAGAACTTGATTATCAATTTTTAGTAAAATATTTTAAGTCCAGTGCAAGTAAAAACCATGAGAGCCTACAGGAGGCTACATCATTCTAATGAATATGAAGGGTAAGACAACATGAAAATGCGTTATTTATCATGCTATCATACATTTAGCTATGTCATGAGCTATGTCTTTTGTTTCCTTTTAAACGTGTTTTGAGAAACCATATAAAACTGTAGGTTAAATACCTTTTTGCATCGACTGCTGAGCCTGGTAGATGGTTCCAAAACCTTATTGTTCTTGGATAGTAGGAAACCTTGGCAGCACAATACAATACAAGGCAGTAATGGCGTCATTGGGGTCGGTCACATGGGGTCGGTGTTGCGATGTTGCCCGTCTGCCATAGCTCAGAAATGGTTGCACTGTGTACACAGACCGTGTCAGAAAGCGATCTTTAACCGCAAGTGAGTGTTTTTTTGGCGGGAAAGTAATGAAAGAGAGAAAGAAATTACAGTACACAAATAAAAACAGAGAATCATAAAAGGAATAATGGGGAGAAAATGATAGAATGATACAAACAATGAATAACATAAGAGAAGTTGATAGAAGGAAGAAACAAAAATAACACAAGGAAAGACGTAAAGAGAAAGTGATAGAATGATAAAAACAAAGAATAACATAAGAGAAGGTGATAGAAGGAACTCAAGGAAGAAACAAAAATTAACATAAGGAAATACAGGAAGAGAAAGTGATTGAATGATAAAAACAAAAGAATAACATAAGGAAAGACAGAAAGAAAAAGTGATAGAATGATGCTAACGATGAATAACATAAGAGAAGGTGATGAAAGGAAGAAACAAAATTTAACATAAGGAAAGACAGAAAGAGAGAAAATAATGAACTTAATAAAGATTAGATAATGGAACGGTAGAAGAGAAGTAAAAGATAAAAATACAAAGAATAATATAAGAAAAACAGAAAGAGAAAATGATACAAGGAAAACAGAATAACATGACGAAAGGTAGAAAGAAAAAAAAAGATAAAATGATAAAAGAAGAATAACATAAGTGAATAAAGGAAAAACAAAGAATGACATAAGGAAAGACAGAGAGAGAAAATGATAAATAATAGTAAATTAAAAGATAGGAAAGAAGTGGAAAGATGGAAAAACAAAGAATAACATTTAAAAAAACAGAAAAAGAAATGACAAAAAATAACAAAATATAACAGAAGATAATAATAATAATAATAATATTTAATTTTTATATAGCGCTTAATACAAATGTCTCTAAGCACTCAATTCTGTTTTAAATTCTGCGTGAATCATTTGACCCGCTGACCTTTGCTACCCAGCAACAGGAGCAGTTTAGCTCATTTGCGCTATACTATAGCAACAAGAGCGGTCTAGCTCGTGAGTTTGAACATAAAACGAAGCGAACTTCTGGAGCGATCCACTGGATCGGTCTAGCCTTGATCGATCTAGGAATGAGTGAGAAGGGGGTCTGAGAAAGACACCTGTATGAGAGATAAAGAGAGGGAGAGAGATGCACAGAGAGAAAGTAGTCCCAAGTCTAGCAAAACATTTTTTAATCTACTCTCCAGTTCATTTTAGAAGGAGTATATATACAGAGGTCCACGTCATCTGCGTGGTAAATCCTGACAGATGATTGGACCTTTTATCTTTCTTTCTTTCCTTGGATATATGTACAGCCTGTCATCTAGTGCCGTGTTGGAAACAGGTATTGTGACCGTATATATCCATTTAATTTTCTTTTGTTCATGTAAGCTGCATGGAATAGAGAGCTGAAAGAGAGCTTAGCGCATGCACAACTTGATAATACAAGGAAGTGATTTCAGGAACTATTACAGGCATGCATGCAAATGCATGATGTATAAAACATTTGCTGTGCTCTTTTTGTTAGGCTGTATTACAGTGAGTGGAACCTGACTTTACTGCTTATTATATTGATGTATTGTATACAGAAAAAGACTTGCCATTGCATTTACAAGCAAATCATTATCACGATCCTATTTTTGTCTTTCTATATATGGTATGGTATGGTATGGTATTTATTGAATAATGCATCGCAGGATATACTGAATTACACATGGATATTCAATATTCATTGCATTTTAAAAGCATTTTAAAAACAATTGTACAATAAACTGGTATCATTTACATAATTATAAGTACATGGATATATCACATGTTTATCCTGATTTTTGTACCAAATGTACATTAAAATATTAGCAAAATTACAAACAAGAAGGAAATAGGGAATATGTACCTAAATAAAATGATAGTGAGGAAGAGAGAAGGAAAAGATGTGGAAAAAAGAGGTTAACAAGGGAGAGAGAGGTCCAGCGGGAAGGTAAAAGAGAAAGAGAGGATAAGAGACCGAGAGATATAGTGAAGAAAGAGAAAGAGCAGGAAAGAGAGCGAGATGGAGAAAGAGAGAGGAAAGAGAGAGAGAGAGAGAGAGAGAAAGAAAGAGGAAGAAAGAATCAAATTCTTGATTTATATTCTTTCTTCCTATCCATGAAACAGAAGTAGTTGATATTGTGTCGAATATGGATCCAAAAAAGTGCAGGATATGATGGTATCTCAAATTTTCTTCTTAAAAAAGTCGTCCACAAAATAGTTTCCCCTTTAACTCATATTTTTTATATATACCATTGCTAAACGGTATTGTCCCTTGTAAAATGAGACTTGCAAAGTTTATCTCAATTTTCAAAAAAAAGAAACAAAGCGGAGTTAGGAAATTATAGACCAATATCTATGTTGAAAACTTTTTCAAAATTACTTCAAAAAATTGTATATACCGTACCATTAAAGGTAATACAAAGTTTTGGTATGAGTTTTGAATTTGGTTTGAATGAACATATTGGAAGCATATGCGATTTACAATATTAATGATCGTTATTGCGATTGAAATCGAGTCTAAAGTGATGAAATGATAAATAATAAACTCTTTATCTTGTATAGCTTCCGCTCAAGACTGATATTACTTTAGCTTTGAAACAATGTTTATTGGCTACAATCGACCGATTTGCTATTCCTGTTTGGAAAATGTTCATTAGAACTGCATATTCTGAGATTTTCATGGTCGCAGCTACCATGGAATGGCCTAAGGCGCGATGTGACATATCTGAAATTTACCGGGAGCACCATTAAAAGCAGAAGTGTTTTCGGGGCTTAATTTATCAAAAAATCAACATATCAACATTTTAAAGGCTCACTGCACTACTTGTAGCTACTTGCGCCCTCTATATAACAAACAATGCCTAATCGGTGACTATTGGTCCCCCATGATCCTCTTTTTCTTATGTTAACTGAGAGCTGAGTTGATGAGATAACCACCTGTCCAGTGACCTTGCAGGGCAGTCTAATCCCTCCTGTAAACTACGGCAGATAAGCTTTAAAGAATTACTTTCCATCCAATTTTCAAAATTTCCCAAAACTTTGCATTACCTTTAAGTTCCTTACTGGATGTATTATTTTGACAGATCACCAGTTAGGTTTTCAACAAAAGCACTCAACCATGCACGCTATTTTATTATTGATTGATGAAGTAGCCAAGGCCGTCGATTATACATGTAAGTCACACACGGTTGGTATTTTTCTGGACTTCTCTAAGGCCTTTGACACTATTAGTCATGAGATTTTACTATATGAACTTGCCTATTATGGCATTCGAAGAACCGCCCTGGAGTGGTTCAAAAATGATCTTACCAACAGAACCCAATTTGTTTCTATTAATGATTGTAACTCAAGTATTGGATCAATAACTTGTGGGGTACCACAAGGCTCTTTTTGGGGCCCGCTTTTTATTATCTATATAAATGACTTCATAAATTCATCCATGGTTCTTTCTAAATTTTGCAAACGACTGAAGCATTTTCTGCTCAAATCCCAATCCTAGAATTCTTCTTGATTCCCTGAATTTTGAATTGCTTTTTGTTGTTTAATGGATACAAGCAAACAAATTGTCTGGTTTTGACTGGCGGTTAAACGGAATTGGAGATATCTGTGATGTTACAGCACTAGTAATAAACATTTGATTCTTAATGATACATGTACATGTACCCTGTTTACTCTCACTCTCTCAATGCAAAATTTTCATCTGATTAAATACACTGTAGGATAGGAGTGAACTCATTTGATATTGCTCTTTAAAAAGGATCTTTCCTTAGCACTTTACATACAGGTAAAATGAGATACCTGTTGCATCAAAGCTGTGTACACATGTATACACACCATGAACTCTGTGATAGAACAACGCTGAGCAGCTACCGGTATGTGTGCGAGTGTGTTGCCTGACTCTCTCTTTCTCTGTCTCTCTCTACCTACCTATCTATAATGGATCTGCGCAAGAGCAACGTGTGCTTAGTGGAGCATTGAGACGAAACGCTATAAAAGCCTGGTACCCGCCCACCAATGCATATCACTCTAATCTAGATAGTCAGCTGTAGTGGACCTATGCTATATCTCTCTTATTATTGACACACCATGCAGGCATGCATGCACTCTACGCAGTTCATATCAACTAATTGTTATTACTACCAATGCCTTTCATCGGGAGCTTGTGAATCCTAGCCTATATAACCTTACAGGATATAAACACAATTTTGTGCGTGTATGAGAATATCAGACTCTCATAGAGTCATAGTTTGACTCCACATCATGTGATTTTGTACTATGGTGGAATTGATCAAAACGTGTGATTGGATAATTCAGAAGCGTGGTTGATTGAGCAAGAATAGTGTACGTATGATCATGGACCCTATTGACTAGCTTTACAAGACGTGTGCATAGTTTATCAGGTAACGTTGATACCAATTTGATATTTTCTTAATAGATTACAATATTCTTTATCAGTTGTGTCAATTACACGTACTGTCAATCATTAATCCATAGTAATATCATTGTCATACTCATATTTTGTGTTGGCTATACAGTACTATGTACATAATGAATCCCTATCATTTGCTAAAGGCATTAAACTTTGCTACCACTCAAGTTGTTTATGTTTGGTGTTCAGTTTAAATAATAGGTTCAATTGTTTAGTGACTGATTGATTGTTTGATAGACATATTGATTTATTGATTACATAATATCTTGATTGACTGATAGATGATTGGTAATGTTTGCGTGCTTGATAATTGAAATTCATTATAAGATTGATAATATTGATTGAATGATTGATTTTCTTATTGATTTTCTTAGTGATTAATTTATATTGATAATTAATTTACAGATAAGATAAGGCGAAGAAGAAAAAAAAATCATTGATTATAAGATTATGTTTTTGTATAAAAAAAGAAGAAGATTTACTAGTATTGCTGGTGTTACTTGTAGTTTGTCTCACAGAGGTGTTGTTTGACTGACTGACTGATTGATTGAATGATTGGTTAGTGGATTGATATATTGAATGCTTGATTGAATGATTGGTTAGTGGATTGATATATTGAATGCTTGATTGAGTTGATTTATTAATCCACTGTTGTGCCAATCATTTAGCCACCTGGCTCATTAAATGTTTGATTATTATGCTGATCAGTTGACTCTTGATTAGAATAACTGGAATGCTCCTCAGGGAGTAGAGAATATGCACTGGAATGTACATAATAGTAATTGAATCCAGTAACCAGGGTAATAAACTAATTATACTACTTCAAGGGCTTTGGTCAGTTAATGGTCCAGTGTTTATAAGAAACAAGTCTTATTATTGTATCCCCTGGCAATATGCTGGAGGGGTACTTTAAATTTAGGGGTACTCTAACTGCCACATACCTTGAAGGATTTCTTTCAAATTTTGTATGGAGGTGTATCTTGGGCTGCGTTTAAGCTCAATTTTGAAGGCAGAATGAGCGATATGAAACGCTCATCGTAATCGCAGTTCCACGGTGTACTGTTTATGCTCACTTCTCTGGCTCCTCCAGGCAATTCTTGCTGGGTGGCCCTAATTGGTCTTGCAGCTGGATTCGCAAACCTGCACTGTGCATGCTACGTAGACCCATTAGAGGTCAGTGCGTTGACCCCATTTAAACGCGTTTGCAAATTGTAAACGCACCTTTTTGGGAGTTTACGATCAGCGATCGTGATCGCCGTTTTTCGGTGATTCTACGAAAGTGAGAAAGGACGCAACCATGTTTTAAACTAAACGCGTAACAGATGCCCGATTCTGGCCAGAAAAAGTTGAGCATAAACATGCCCTTGGTATAATCTACACATCTTTAGTGTTTGGTGATGCTGCCACCTGTGTTCGTCTATTATAGGGTCAAACGTCATATTTTGGTGGGTGTCTAGTATGCGCTCTGCAGGTCATATTTCATGACGGATTTCTTTCAAATTTAGTATGGAGTTGTATATATCTTGGTAAAATCTACACATCTTCACTTTGGGCGATGCTGCCCTCATTGTTCCGTCTTATATATGGTCAAAGGTAATATGTCTTTTGTGTGCTCCAACTGCCACATTTCTTGAAGGATTTTTTCCAAATGCTATATGGAGGTGTGTCTTGGTAAAATCTACACATCTATAGTGTTTGGTGATGCTGCCACCTGTTTCCCTTCTGTTATAGGGTCAAAGGTCATACTTTGGTGGCTGTCTTTTGTGCGCTGTGACTGCCTATTTTCTACAGAGATGCATTATACTCTAATCTACACACATATTGTTTTGGTGATACTGCTCCTAGTCTTGACAATAGTCCGAGCCACTAGTGGCGATCTCTACGTCATCCTTTTCTTTCAGGGAGGGGAGAGAGAATCTTTGTCCCACCTTCAAACATAAGGATGACACAAAAATTGCTGCCACTGCCGGGGGATACATTCGCATTGCGCGGCAATACAGATTGTAATATTTCTAGTTAATAACAGGAACTTTTACTGAATTCAGTGTTTAAAACTGAACTTAATGATTTTTTTTATTGATTGAATTTTGACCAAAATTGTATGATATTTAGCTGTACATCATCTGCTGAAAGCCAGAAAGGCATTTATCTGTATTAAGAATATACAAATTTACATATAATTTAAAAACATTATGTCCATCATGTAGCCTGCTGCTCTGAGCAGGTAACTCTTAAAAGGTAACATGTTACATTTAGACAAGCATTGCAAGTTTTTAGCATGTGAATAGTAAAAATTGTGGGGAAAATGGATTCCATTTGAAAATACCGGTATAAGGTTCATATAATATAGATACTTCTAAGCAGAAGTCGTCCCTATTTTCAAGAAGTGACGGTAGTGAATGAAAATCGCATTCACTTTGTGTGCGGATTTTCCTCACTACCGTCACTTCGTGAAAACAGTGACGAAGTGTTGTAAAAGTAACATTGCTCTTATCTATCAAAGAAGGTCATCAAAACAAATGTTGCACATTTTTGTTGTGCTGTTTTTTCACATTTTGAGATTTTTAAAATTTTTATTTGCCTGACAAATTTATTCTACTTTTAAAGGTGATACAAAGTTTTGGTATGGGGTCATGAATTTGGTTCAAATGAACATATTGGAAGCATATATGCAATTTAATAACATTCAATGATCGTTGTCGCGATTGATATCGAGTCTCAAGTGATGAAATTGTGAATAATAATCTCTTTATGTTGTATAGCGCCCTCTCAAGACTGATATTACTTTAGCATTAAAAAATGTTTCTAGACAACTATCGACCGATTTGCTATTCCTGTTTGGAAATTACATATCAGAACTACATATTCTGAGATTGTCATAATCGCAGCTACCATGGAATCGCCTTAGGCGCTATTAGAGACATTTGAAATTTACCGGGAGCACCGGTAAATATTTGATTATTCAATTTCTCGAAAGCAGAAGTGTTTCAGGGGCTAAATTTTCTAGTGCTTATAATACATCCACAGGGGCATCAAAATAGATCAAAATCGTAAAAAATAACTATCCATCCAATTTTCAACATTTCCCAAAACTTTGCATTACCTTTAATAATGTCAAAATCAAATTGCAAGCTACAATGACCACTTGCTTTTATGATTGCTCTTTCTAAACAGTTGTTTTGTTTTGTATTTCTTTAGATGTTGACCTACATTGGGAGCTGTTGGAGAAGAGTCATGAATTGTTAACCAGTTACGTGAGAGAATAGTGAATCAGGTAAGGGTCAATTTCGATTTTCAGACCTTTTTATGTCCTGCTTTATTATTTAGCTGTAGAGGCTATCAAATGATTAACATTTTTTTTTCTAGCCGCCCCCTCCCCCCAAGAAAAATAAAAAGGAAGAAAAAAGACCAAATTATATGGACAAGTACATTTGCAATATAGGACTTAAATGATGGAAAGGAGAATTTTCATGCTTCAAATCCTCAGCTTTTATTAGGTCACACATTTTTGACGTACGTGTACCTAACATTTTTTCGAGTGATAATGACAAAAAGTGAGTAAGTAAATTTTCTAGTTTCCAGGGTAATGTGTACATAGTTTAAAGGTATTACAAAGTTTTGGTATGGGGTCATGAATTTGGTTCAAATTAACATATTGGAAGCATATGCGTTCCTACAATATTCATTGATCGTTGTCGCGGTTGAAATCGAGTCTAAAGTTATGAAATTATAAATAATAAACTCTTTATGTTGTATAGCTCCCTCTCAAGGTCAAGATATTAATTTAGCTATGAAACAATGTTTCTTGACTAAATTCGACCGATTAGCTATTCCCGTTTGGAATTATATATCACAATTACATATTCTAAGATTTTCATGGTTGCAGCTACCATTGCACGGCCATAGGCGCTATTTGAAATTTATCAAAATTTACCGGGAGAACCGGTAAATTTTTATATTCAATTTTTCTCAAAAACAGAAGCGTTTTAGAGGCTAATTTTGATAGTGCTTATAATACATGCACAGGTGCATCCAAATATATCAAAATTGTAAAGATTCACTACCCACCCAATTTTCAAAATTTCCCAAAACTTTGTATTACCTTTAAAAAGCACCTAATGAAAACTGTTCAAATTTAAAGCATGAAAATTGTCTCACCTTTTATGACATCATCTTATTATGCCAACACGTGGACTTGATATCAGATAAGTATAGGACATGTTATACTGTCTTAATACACTCACTTGAAAAGAGTCGTATATTAAAGGGATCATTTCATTTGGGGTGGGAATCCACTTGTGAGTGAGTCATGTAAGGGATCATCTCATTTGGAGTGGGAATCCACTTGTGAGTGAGTCATGTAAGGGATCATCTCATTTGGAGTGGGAATCCACTTGTGAGGGAGTCATGTTAGGGATCATTTCATTTTGAGTGGTAATCCACTTGTGAGTGAGTCATGTAAGGGATCATTTCATTTTGAGTGGTAATCCACTTGTGAGTGAGTCATGTAAGGAATCATTTTATTTGGAGTGGTAATCCACTTGTGAATGAGTCATGGAAGGGATCATTTCATTTGGGGTGGGAATATACTTGTGAGTGAGTCATGTAAGGAATCATTCCATTTGGAGTGGGAATCCACTTGTGAGGGAGTCATGTAAGGGATCATTTCATTTGGAGTGGGAATCCACTTGTGAGTGAGTCATGTAAGGGATCATTCCATTTAGAGTAGTAATCCACTTGTGAGTGAGTCATGGAAGGGATCATTTCATTTGGGGTGGGAATCTACTTGTGAGTGAGTCATGTAAGGAATCATTCCATTTGAAGTGGGAATCCACTTGTGAGGGAGTCATGTAAGAGATCATTTCATTTGGAGTGGGAATCCACTTGTGAGTGAGTCATGTTAGGGATCATTTTATTTTGAGTGGGAATCCACTTGTGAGTGAGTCCTGTAAGGGATCATTCCATTTAGAGTGGTAATCCACTTGTGAGTGAGTCCTGTAAGGGATCATTCCATTTAGAGTGGTAATCCACTTGTGAGTGAGTCATGTAAGGGATCATTCCATTTAGTGTGGTAATCCACTTGTGAGTGAGTCATATTGGGATTCCATTTGGAGTGGGAATCCACCTGTGAGGGAGTCATGTAAGGGATCATTTCATTTGGAGAGGGAATCCACTTGTGAGGGAGTCATGGAAGGGATCATTTTATTTTGAGTGGGATTCCACTTGTGAGGGAGTCATGGAAGGGATCATTTCATTTTGAGTGGGAATCCACTTGTGAGTGAGTCATGTACAGTGTAAGGGATCATTTCATTTGGAGTGGAAATTCACTTGTGAGTGAGTCATGTAAGGGATCATTCCATTTGGAGTGGGAATCCACTTGTGAGGGAGTCATGTAAGGGATTATTTCATTTGGAGTGGGAATCCACTTGTGAGTGAGTCATGTAAGGGATCATCTCATTTGGAGTGGGAATCCACTTGTGAGGGAGTCATGTAAGGGATCATTTCATTTGGAGTGGGAATCCACTTGTGAGGGAGTCATGTCAGGAATCATTCTATTTAGAATGGGAATCCACTTGTGAGTGAGTCATGGAAGGGATCATTTCATTTGGAGTGGAAATCGACTTTTGTGGGAGTCATATGTTTCATTCACTGAATCATAACTGTCTATCTAATTTTCTTGGCTTTTTTCCATTGAGTTTGTTAGGCTTGATTTACCTGTATTTGGCCTAAAAATGTTGCGATCAAATTCAGGTTTTCACTCAAAAACAAAAAGAGGGTCATAAGTGCTAGAGACAAAAGCAGCACTGAATTAATCTGGCGTTTCGTAACTCTTATACAGTGTGAGTCAAAAAAAAGTTTACACTTAGAAAATTGCTAATTATTTTAAAAATCATCGATGAACATTAAATTGATATATGTCTTATGAAAGAGTGTTTTATCCCAAATCATTTGGTACAATTTTTGTGTGGTATGTGTTTACGCTTGGATGAACAGGAGACATTGTTTGCGAGAGTGCACACATCGACTTGTGCCAAAGTTGCCTATGTGATGTTTGAATAAAACAATTGGGAGTTTATTAATTCGGTCTTTGCAGATCCAAATAACATCCCTAACAAAATTAATTATGCCACACATATCAAATATCGAATATCAAATATCAACGAACATTTGTGTGCGTGTGTGTGGGTGTGTGTGACTTTGCCCTTTGCAAAAAAACTTATGCAATGCATTTCATTTGATACATTCAATCCATTCTCTCACTCCGCTAATCCCAACATAATACATACTGTAGGCATCACTTTGGCGCAAGTTGATTTTTGCACTCTCGCAAACAATGCCACCAGTTCATCCAAGGGTGAACACATACCACACAAAAATGGTACCAAATGATTTGGGATAAAACACTCTTTCATAAGATGTATAATAATTTACTGTTCATAGATGATTTTAAAAATAATTAGCAATTTTCTAGGTGTAAACTTTTTTCTGACTCGCACGGTAGTATAGTTACAAAACCAAAATGAAATGAAGAAAGAAATGCATATTATATAATTTCATAATGGTGCTGTTCTAACACCTACATGTTATATATCTAGGTGGGATAGCAATAGCACACTTTGCTGCTATTTACTTTGTTCAACAATTAACCCAGATGTCTCTGTGAACTTTGGTTATACAAAAAATGCATGCTGTACATTCATCATCATTCACATTGGCAAAGAGAAGACAATGCCATGCTATATCATTTTGTGTCGGTCACACTTTAGGGGACTTCTATTTATAAACTACATGCACATTTAAAAATGTGTTGGTAACATCTTTGAAAATCGATAACGAAAACAATGAAATCAGCCTATCATGAAAAATGGTTTGGACCTGGAAGAAATCATTGCTGAATAATTAGCATGAACCAATGAGCAGTTGGGCACCATGCATTTTCTACTGGCGTCGTTGATGTGCAGGCCAGCCATTGAAGTTATCGCTTCTTCTCTCCCTGGCTTCAAATTCTCTTTCTCTTCTTCCTAATTCCATGCACTTTAATGCACATTGCAATTTACAACAATGTTGTGTTAGGTGATTTTGGTTCTTTAATACCAGCACATTTTCATGTAATTTACCAACATGTGTTTGGTACAAAATGTTGCTTTAGCATAATGTAGTAGCACAATATGCTCAATAGTAGGAATTCATATCTTTATCACATACATGTACATGTACATGTAGAGGTACTGTACATGTAGAAGCAATTGTAAGGATATACATTAATCATAATCATATGCTAATGAATTCCTCTCTCATATTATTTCAGATTATCAATGTTTGAAATGACTCTGTGGCCATTTCCTCATAAAACTACATGTACATATATGCATATCATTTATTACGAATGAAAACAGAAAAATCTAAACAAAATAACCATCTCAAAATTCAATGCTGGAAAAGGGTTCAATCCGCCCAAATTCTTGTAGATGTATTTAATTGTACATCTAGAGACAAGGCCTTTCTCTCTCCAAACAGACGATACATCTTACATGTACATGTGTAGTGTGAATAAATCACATTGTCTATCTTTGAAAATATCAAATCATATTTATAGTTTGATCCTATATGGAACAAGGTATTCAGTGAGATGGGGGAAACAAAAAACTAAAACCAACCTTGGTTACATGTACCTCTGGTAAGGCATTAATCCTCATTACCAAGTCCGTCGAGGAGGACCTAAATCCGGCGGCCGTCTGGTTGCTTACTAACAAGCATTTATGCTTTCTTAGCATTCAGGTAGAAATAACCTCCACTAAAAACCACTTAAGATATTTAATCATAACTGATTCAATCAGAGCTTGTTATATTCGCGCCTTGTTTCTTTTACTTTCTGTTTATATTGTTCAATTTCGGCTTTCTGTTTCATTGAGTATGGCTCTTTTCATGAAAGTGTATGTGAACTCTGTGGCACCCCCAGGGCTAATAATTAAAAGTCATATACATTAGCTAATCTATATTTGATGATTCAGGAACATACATGTACTTTTACCAGAGACAACAGCATAAGTATTGATTGAATGAAAATAATTGTTACTTTGTACATGGATATGTTCTATTAAAATGAATACCGGGTATCCATGTGTGTGTTACACATACTTGTACGTTTGTTTGAAATGTCAATAATATTACATTCTCCACATGTATGTTTTTGCAGCGATCAAACACAGGGATGTGTACTTTTGTGCATTTTCCGTTAAAACATACATCATGTTATATCACAATCAATAGGAGAAAGACTTATATTAAATTTTATATATGTATGCTATGGTTTATTTTGTTCTGCTTGCCATTATAATTATTCTTCTACACAAGCCAGCTGTTACTCTTCCAGGTGCCTTAAATGACAATAATTGGATTTATTTCTTTGAATGACAATTCATATCTGTGATATTGAAAATGGAGTTACATCTGTTATTGTGTGGTAATTTTGACACATGTATATTTAAAATCAAAGCAGATGGTGTAGGATAATTGATATAAAGGGTGTTGCAGAAATTTGCACAATGAAAATCTCAGAGACTTATAAAAGAGCCAAAATGTTTTTAAAAATCTTAATTGAAAACTTTCCTAATAGTATGGTGGCAAAACATTTGTAAGCATATTAGAGTCATTTTTCTTTTTAAATTTAGATTTTTTACAATTTGCGGTGATTTATACACCCTACAGGTATTTGTTGTGTACAAAATCAGGGCTGCAATTTTCACTCATGTAAGGCCCATTTACACATATAAGCATGACAGCATAAGATGTAGGCCTAATAAGATGGGAGTGAAGTTTGAGGAAAATACAACAATTTGTCTTTCAAATTTTAAAGTTCTAATCAATCAAACCAATAGTTACAAACTCTGTGACATACCATTTAGGCTCTGTATTACAAGAAATCTCAAATTTCTGCTTTTACTGAATGGATGAAATCAATGCTGCCATAAATGGGGGTAGGGTGACAGAGAGTCTTTTATCATGTTCCCTTTCCCCCTTCCCTTTTCTCTTTTCTTTTTTTTTGTCATTTCCTCATATATTTTTTTCTTCTAGTAGACAGGAAAGGGGGGAGGGTGTGCCCTCCTCCCAGAGCTACATTATCTGGCAGTATAATCTGGAAATAATCCTGAAGTTAATCCCGAAGTTACAAATCAGCTCGAGGCTTGACCAGAAACTTGAAACTCGAGCTAGAGAAATCAGCTCGAGATATTTTGCTCAGCGTTCACGCATAGTGCGAGTCTTTGGGATGGTGAAGAGGCACAGGAAAAATAGCGGGATATTTTGCAAACTAGCCCAACATATCTTGGGATGATTATCTCGACCAAGTATCCCGCTAATTGCAACTTCGGGCTGATGAAGACGCAAATTAACTTGATAATTTACGATCGGGATAGTTCAAATAGCGGGATATTTGGCAATCTTGAGCTGATGAAAACAGGCCTATTGTCTGTTCTTTTATATTTTGCAGAGGAGGTTGCCTATGATTTCTTGTAAGTTGGTACCAGCAAGTCCGGCTGAATTGGCTGTCCCTGAATCTGCTGTCCTAGTGAGCCCGTATGAGGTTTCACCTTGGTACAATAGAGCAACATCCTGGTGTACGTGTAGATCTAAGAGCCTGTAAACTGATCCTCTCAGGGTTTCATTTTTCTTTTAATTTATTAGGTTTACACAATAGTACATTATCTTAAAGATATAGACCAGTTCTGGTCATGCCATTGCATTGTAAAAGAAACAATGTGGAATCGATCAGAAAAGGTTGATCATCTATATTGGTGTTTACTACGAGGTTCTGGAATCATCAAAATGATAAGAAATTTGGCCCAGTCTTGGTAAAGTTACAAGCACTGTACACAGAAAGATGTATATGGGACTATACGCGACATGTGCGCGAAATGTGCGTGACACGTGGGTGATATCGTGGTCGAGTGGTTTAAGGCGCTTGACTGGAGATTTAACTTTAAAGTGTATCACCAAAACAAGTTTTGCTTTTAATGTTAGGGGTTACGTGTGACCTTCAAATATTACTTCTACAAAGAAATATTGCATTGTAAGTATATTAGAAGGGAACAGTAAAAACTACTTTTTGAGTAGGCGAGTATTCAAATATTCAAATATTACTTCTACAAAGAACTATTGCATTGTAAGTATATTAGAAGGGAACAGTAAAAACGACTTTTTGAGTAGGCGAGTTATGGCTTGCATGAGCACTTGCAAAGAATAGGGCTTGCACAGATCAACGGTGCATTTTACCTCATGTCACCCTCCAGCACTTAGAGCAAGTATATGATCATATGATCTTGTTTGAAGAAGCTCAAGTAAGGTCACTGGTTCAGGTTACTGGTACTTCTGACTGTAGTGTCCTTGTTATCTGCTGTTCTGATTCTTCTTCGTTTTAAAGGCATCGTTTAACAATGCCAAATCTGAGATGCATGGCCCTCTGTGTTATCTGCCTCTGTGATATGGTGTAATATCGAAGCCCTAAAAAAACTGCGCTTTAAAATATCAAGTGCCTCAAAAAAGTAAAAACTTTGGGTGACCGGTTTTTACCATACTAATTCTCCCCAATAGACTACTGGGTATAGTGTAATAAAAAAACGTTGGGAAAACGGTTTTTGAAATTTTGAATTCCAATCATAGATATTTTGATAATCAGATGGGCAATCCAAAGGTTTATAATTATGATTGCAGCATGTGCTAAATCCAGGATTTTATTTAGAATCCTAGACCAAGATATCCAATTCCTCTTAAGAGTCTCTTGTACTTTGTAGATGTTTAATGGATGTGGGTACACTTGTTGATATGCTGGTGTTTTGTTACTTTTAACTTGTGGAGATGCAATTCTTTCTTTCTCTGAAGTATAGTCTTCTGTGAATCTTCAGATATGACAAGAGGTTTGGTCCTGTTACTCTTCAATGCAGATACACTTGTCGAGATATGAAGGATCCTGGTATCCATACAGTATATGACTGAGCTTCTTGAAATGCAATTCTGTTACTCCTAGAAGTTTGACTAGACTCCAGGAGATCTGTGGTCATGTTACCACTTTTGTTATGACTAAGACTCTTTGAGATGTGGTTCTGTTACGTTACCCCTTTTGACTAGACTAGTCCTAGAGACTCAATTGGGTTATGCCTTTGCAATGACTAGACCCCTGGAAATGTGGTTCTGTTACCCCTTTGATATGGCTAGACTCCTATAGAGTCAATTCTGTTATTCAATATTTGATGTGACTAGACTAGTCATAGAGAGTCAATTTGGAAGCCTTTGCTATGACTAGACCCCTGGAAATGTGGTTTTGTTACCCTTTGATATGGCTAGACTACTGGAAATGTGGTTTTGTTACCCTTTGATATGGCTAGACTCCTGGAAATGTGGTTCTGTTACCCCTTTGATATGGCTAGATTCCTGGAAATGTGGTTCTGTTACCCCTTTGATATGGCTAGACTCCTGGAAATGTGGTTCTGTTACCCCTTTGATATGACAGACTCCTGGAAATGTGGTTCTGTTACCACTTTGATATGACTAGACTCCTGGAAATGCAAAATGCCCTGTTACCCCTAGATATGACTCTCATAGACACATGGAGACATAATTCTGTCATCCCTTTGATGTGATTGGACCCTTGTTAGGGTTCTTGCTTTGTCCCATTTCTCATTTCCAGAGACCTGTACAATAGTACCATATACTGTACCTCAGGGAGTTGTGATATTTTGTCATTAAAATATAAGGTAGATTATACACATGACATGTCTCTGCACACTGTATGCAACTCTGTCTTTTGATATATATCCCCCTGGATGTAAACAAATGTCTATCCTAGTTCCTGTCTTATACAAGCTCAACCATGTTAGTCATAATAACTCTCATGTTTATTTATGAAAAAACGCTAGGTTTTATGATTTTATGGTACAATGCAAGTATAATTGTTTACATCTTGTTTTTCTAGGAATTGTGAAACCTAAGATTTATTATATTCTGATGGTTAGTCATTCCAAAGATGACACAACCCTTGTCATTCTCAGATGATGATGATGAATCTTCAGAATAATGAAAGCCTTAGAATTAAGGAGCTTGTATAATTGAAAATTTTCTTTGAAGAAAATTTCTGATTTTTTAAAAATACAGAGCAAATAGAATGGGAACTCGCAAAAAACATTTCACAGATTTGCCAAGTTGTGTTTGATTATTGCAACTTTAAAAAAAATCATAAATTTCACTCAAATTTGTAATGATCTGCTCCTATTAAAATCAACTTACCATCAGGTTGGACCTCCCTTTTGAAGGCATTGTTTAACAATGTTTCCAGTTTCACGAATCTGGGATGCATGGCCCTACGTGTTAACAGCATCTGTGATACGGTGTAATATTGAAGCCCCAATAACATTGCACTTCAAAATGATCATGAAGTGCTTAAAGGTGAAATTCAAAGAAAATCACAAATATGTCAACTAATGTATCACTAGAAACTGGTAAGCTAGCAGATGGCCATCGTATAAGTTTTAGGTCAACTACATATCGGGTGATTAATAAAAATACAAATACAACCACCTCCATATAGCAGCTGGGATATACGAGAGAATCGCTCGCCGGAAAAATAACGATGTTTTAATGACGTCACAATATGGACCAATACTGCCCAAGCAGACGACATCCCATAAAGAATGAACATAATTGCAAAGCTATTATTTGTCAAATTATAATGAGTTTAGTGTATATAAATGTAATGGCATGTCAAACATTTCAAAAGGAGATATGACCCCATTCTGATAACTAAAATCTTTTGCTTGTAAATACACAGGATAGGGGTTAATTAACAATCAAAGAAACCAGACTTTCAAATTGAAACCCCCCCCCCCCCCCGGAATGATATTGAGGACGGCATTTGTTCCCTCTTGAACCACCGAACATACCGCGGTGTGTGCAGCTGAATATACAATGGCGTCTTATTTTGTTTACAAGCGACAGATTCCTTTATTTTTGTATCGCTGCATTTGTCATCAAAATAAAAACATGCGCGGGGTTTAGAGTGAGGCAATAGATTATACATTTAGCCTGACGGTAGTGAAGAGAGAGAAAGGACTCAAGAGAAGATGAAAAACAGGCACTGAAAATGTGTGAGATGTCATGGGACATCGTCTGCTTGTGCAAATCGTGTCCATACTGTGATCTCACACATCTCAGCAGCGTTCGGAGAGCTCTTCAGGTGCTATGCCAGGGCTGTATTTAAGCATTTTGTAATTTATGATAATCATCACTTTGAATGTTTCCAAGCATTGAATTTTGATAACCTTGTTGAATCAAAGTTTCAAATTTGCAATAATGAAAATAAAGTTAGTTTTTAAAATCAATGAATATCTACTTTAAAAAAGTAAACACTCCTTTAGTGACCTGTTTTTACCACACTCAATTTCCCCAATAGACTGTAGTGTTACAAAAGCTGTTCACAACCGCTGGGAAAAAGGTTTCTGAAATTTTGAATTCCAATCATAAATATCTTGATAATCAAACATGCGATTGGCTTGTAAAATTCATGGGATTCATTTCTAAAGGTTTATAATTATGATTGCTGCATGAGCTAAATCCAGGATTTTGTTTAGAATCAGAGGCAAAGTTACCTAATACCTTTAAGTTTTATACAATAAGAGCCATGACGACTAAGAATTCTACCACACAGACTTTCCGTGTATGGGTCATGACACACATATCTATTGTGCATAAAGGACTCTTTGAATTTATTCTCGCAAGCGTTATGAATAATCGATTTAACATTACTGTGTGTTTCATGCGCTTTTATTGTAAACGTGTTATTCAGCTCTCGAGCTGCCATTTTCAGATTTCTGACTACACGTAAACCATTCAAATCAATTATTTGTTTTTTTTTCAAGTAGGAAGGTTCAATGCATTTCACCTAGTTCAGTTCATTCAATTCAATTGCAACCACGGCTGTAACTATTTATGTTCAAATAAAGCCACGGGGCAATTGTCGGAGCTCCAAATTTTAGCTGCATTTACACTGAGACCCTAAATTGTCCATTTTTCTTACATTCCAATGTTTCACTACCCGCGAGCACACACACACACAAAAAAAATCAAAATCATTAAAAATACACCGCTGGAGTTTTTATAAAAAATGCCTGCCAAAGTTTCAAAGATCTTTGCAGTCTAAATCAGGGGAAAAAGGAAACACGGGGCTCGGGGCGAAGTAGCCCCCAAAATACAAAAAATAGAGCCCCCAAAAGTCCTAAAAGAGCCCTACCAAATTTGCGTAGAGTTCAATGCAAAACAAATTAAATAGCAGTATTTTCATGCAAGTAAGCTTGAAAAGTAGCCCCCCAAAATATATGAAATAATGTTTTCCCTGGTGTAAATGCATACTTCGGCTCACTTGACTATCCTTGCTTTCGTGCTAATGCATGCAAAGTACAGTTTATTATGGGTTTTCCCAGTAATCAAAATGGTAGTTAAAAAATGGACTTTTTTTTCAAAATGGTGTGTGGGATGTGTAAATGGGCCTAACAACATAAGTTATGTATATACATGATGTATATGAGTTTGCACGGCCTTGTGATTGTTTATTGACCTAGAGCTATGTAGTCTTCCGGGACCAGGTCTTCCTTCCTGGTAACGAAGATGAAAAGGAAGTGGGGCCAATACACTGATCTATGTTGTTCCGTACCTATCGTACCTATCGGGACTCCTGCAATTTCATATAAAGTTGCACACAGCCAGACAGAGTCCCAGTGGTGATCGACCTCCGGCTTGTATTGGATTATGCATTCAGATTCCTGTAGCTTTTCGATAGGGCTTTTCTTTCACATACTTTGCCTGAAAAGGGGTGAGTAGTACTTAAAAAATTGATGGACTTAAGTCTTAGACCTACATACAAACATGCATCCGAGCACAGTTGAGACTATAGTTTGGTTACTCTAGTATGTCTGGGACCTTGTGCTGTGAGGACATTAGTAGTTTTTTTTAAGGATTTGTTTTCTTTTACACATTTGTCCAGAATAAAGGGTGAGTACCAAATATGTCCTTTGGCAAACATTTTAAAATCTATGTTTGCCACTCTCCACCAGGTTAATAGTCAGGTCAATATACGGTAAAAATCACCCCTACCCCAAAAAAATTGCCACAAAAGGTTTTTCAACGGTTTCTAGTAGTATTCGACCTCAGGAATAATATACTAAAAGTAGACCAAAATCGAAGGTTCAGAAAGCTGTTATTTTCAAGATGGCGTCCAAGATGGCCGCTGATACCTAGAAATAGCCATAAATCACTAATTATCCATCCTAGAGACATAATTCTGGTGTCTATCCCATGGTATCGGGGGTCAGAGAATCAATTGAGACAAGTAAGAATGGTTTGTAATGGTCTAGGAAACCCCCAAATCCAAGATGGCGTCCAAAATGGCCGCCATAACATAAAAAAGGCCATAAGTCACTTATTATTCATCCGAGAGACATAATTGGGGTGTCTATGCTATGGTTTTCGGGGTCATAGAATCCATTAGGATAAGTTATAATGTTAAGTAGTGGTTCAGGAAACTCCGAAATCCAATATGGCGTCCAAAGGGCCACAAAACCACTAAGATTTCTCCATAGAGGGCGCACTTTATAAACAGGAAATGAACTTATAATGTTTCTTTCTCACCCTTATGGTGTCACCGACCCCCCGCCCCTCACCAAGAAAAAGGGTCAATTCAACTAATTTTTATCTTCAATTTATCTCGAAAGCAGAAGTGTTTTAGGGGCTAAATTTTCTAGTGCTTTCAATAAATCCACAGGGGCATCCAAATATATCAAAATTGTATTACCTTTAAGTACTGTAAATAGGTACTCTGTTGGAAGAGACTCCTTGAATGATTTAGTCACTGATCATGGTGGAGCAGCTACAGCCAGAGTAATGAGAACACTATACATGTAAATAAATATGTAAATGGACATATTATTCATTATTAAATATTGATAACCTAATCAAGAAGTAGTGCTGTTTCTGTGTATTTCCACTGTAGGCATGCAACAAAACCGTGCTTTTATAGTCAGTTAGTCCTGAGTGTACAATATAGTTTGGTTTAATAATGAAGTGGGTCTGTGGGTTTGGAGCCAGAAAAGCATGAAAGGACACGTCACCTCAAAGAGTAGTGTACATGTACATTTTTAGGTATGCTGTATTAAAGATGAGATACATATTCCTGGCATTTCCTGCCTTGTGATGTACAATATTCTTAGCATGATGTAATGCCTTTTAGCATGACATGGGGGCAGCAATTGTCTTGATGATATGATGCACACTGTACCAGGCGAACTTGTATGTGTATCATGCACCAAGCCTTTAATAGTTGGAAATACTTTTTAATTCAAGTTTTGATGGGGGAAAGTCATAGCTGGGAAGATAAAAATGATAATTTGGTGAAAAATACTTTCTCTTGTACTTTGGTGGGGAACCTTGTAGATTAGTGGGAAAAAATAAAACAAATCTCTCATGATCATAAAGTTACTTTTGGAGTGAGGTTTCTTTTAAGTCATATCCTTTAACATGGAGTTAATGCCCTTTTGGTTCTTTTTGAAGGATAGTGTTTGCTTGAACTACGGAAGTTGATATCAAGAAGCCAAAAGTCAATAGCAAAGTCAAGAGAAATCCTGTTGATTCTTCCTTCTGGAAATTAATTAAGGCTCAATAAGATATAAACCAGGTAAAACAAACATATCTATGATGATGATTGTGTGTGTGAGAGAGAGAGAGAGAGAGAGAGAGAGAGACAGAGAGAGACAGAGAAAAGGGGTAAGGGGGAGGGGCAGTGAGGTAACAATAGGAATCATTACTTGGTAAGTGAGTTCAAGATTGTTGAAATATGGATCTTTAGATGGAGATGGTACATGTACGTACATACATGTACTACTCAATTTTTATTGTATTTGCTTATTCTGATCGTTGAACTTTATTGAAGAGATATCAGTCTTTTATTGCATGTACACGTACACTAATAGAAGACATTTCTTCAAGTATTTGATGTGTGAAAGCTGTATGTGCAATTGTGATTGCCAATTCTCTCGATATCGACCAGTATGACATTTGACAATGACAAACAAGGCTTGCATGTTTAATTCATGGAATGTGAAAGTGAAACCCACCAATTAAGTATAAATGCAGGAAGGAAACGGTTATCCCCATGAATATGTATTATAACTGCTCCCATTTTATGATGCTCTGAACTATACGAAAGAAACTTGACCCATGTAGAGAATGCTCGTGCATGGTTGAGCTATTTATAAAAGAAAAAAAATGAATTCTATAGGAGAATACATGTACGTATGGTACAATGAAAAGCATTTTTATTATCCAGGAATATCTAGAAATAGTTCATGCGTACATGTATATATGCACTCAGTAGGCAACTACACCCCACCCCCACACACACATCGTCGCTGTTTTCACGAAGTGACAGTAGTGAAAAAAAATTGCATTCACTTTGCGTTACGATTTTCCTCACTACCGTCACTTCGTGAAAACAAGGACGACATGTAGACACCCACTATATATATTTTGTTCAGTAATTTTGTTTTATTCCTCCAAATGTAATACAAACAAGAACATACAATTTAATGAAATAATAAACGTTTTCAATATTAATTGGTTATAATACGTACAAGATAAACATAATTAAACAAAAACTCATTATATATGCAGTAAATATGTTTATAACTGAGCAACAAAGTAAACTTAAAGTACATAAACATAATTTATAAGTCAATTGTATGTTTTTCACTCTATATAAACAAAATGTTAACAAATGTGGAGGTTAATACTGGTACAAGGAACAAAGTCCTGCTTCTTTATCACACAAACACACCCACACACAAAAAAGGGACAACAAGAATTGCACTATGAATCAATAAAATATTAAGAGATAAAACTTATTATAGTTATATTTTATGGAATACATATTGTATGGCCTAGAAAACCTTTTGGTAGAGATGTCAATAAACTGCAATTTACAGTTGGCTAATTTACATTGATGCATTAGTGTGTGTAGGATTAGCGTATCTTAAGTGCATGCATCGCTAATTACAGTTTGACCTGATGCATACTCAGCTCTAGATATTATAGCTTGGGTGCATAGAGTCCATAGAAAGTTCATGTTATAACTACAGTCTATCAAATCGTATCCAAGAGTTTTAGATCTATTTTGTGGGTAAAAAATGCATTTATAAACATGTTGATATGAAGATTAAAGCCCAACTGTACTACTTGTAGCTACATGCACTTGCTCCCTCTATTTATAAAACAATGCCTAATCGGTGACCATTGGTTCCCCATGATTCTCTTTTTCTTATGTTAATTGAGAGCTGACTTGATGAGATAGCCACCTGTCAGTGACCACCCTGGGTGAACTTATCCCTCCTAGCCAAACTAGTACAGACAGCCTTTACGATCTGCTGGCATTTTCACAATTTGTTCATGTACTATAACTTATAAGCATGGGAGAGTCAAAGTCGTACATACATTATGTTGTCTTTGGGGAACTTCAGAAGCATCAAACTCTTGACTGACATGGCCAAGTTCTCAGCTTATTTCCCATAATTATTTCTGTTTTTCCCATGAAAAAACCCCCAGAGAATTGTCTTAGGAATCATTATTCATCTGATTTCTCCCCTAATTTAATCTGCATTTGATGGGGGCTGTATTAGATGGGTCAACTTGGGCTAGAGCATTATATCTTGTCAAGATTTACCGGATGACCTACTACACCCCTCCCCCTTGCCCCACCCCCACCACCACCACCCAAGATGCGCAAGTTATTTTTTAAATTTCAACATACATGTAGATGGTCAATTTAACACCAAATTATATATCTTTGTTGCTTCAATAAAAAAGAGATTATTGCTTGGGATTCGACTTACAGTCATTTACCTTTATCCAAGAGTAGACGAACTACTTGTACTAGGCACGTACATGCCAATTTTCATATTTATGCACATATACAAGTTTTTTTTTTTTTTGTTACAGGTTTTCTTCTGACTCAAATTACTATGATACTAAATAAGAATCTAGTGCAAATAACAGGTGCACGTAACAGGCTTGGTAGATGCCATTTGTTTTGTATTTTGACCACAAAGAAGAGTGCTCAGAACGTGCAGATAGGACTTTAGTAATAATTTTAATGTTCTACTTACACTCTTTTCACACTGGTTTTGCTTAACCCCGTACTTTGCTTAGCCCCGTACTATCCTTAACCCCGGGATATTTTTTTTGGCTTTTCACACACTCTGTTTTTAGTCCCGTACTAGTGCCTATTCCGGAATAAGAAAATTCACGTTGTTCTCACTGCAATTCGTTAGCCCCGGATATGGTGAATGTTATGATTGGACAGTGGGCTCCTTACTTTGCATCTGGCCAGCTGCGATACGCTCCATTGCGTAGTACCAGACTATTTTTCGTTTCTGTTCTCATTCATTTGCTTGGCACCGCAATTGCGGGGTTAGCAGGAGTTAGCACCATAATTGCGGGGTTAGCCCTGCTATTTTGCAGGGTTAGTTAACCCCGTACTATAGGTGGGGCTAGCCCACTTTGGTAAATACGAGTCTGAACAGAAAGTGGAATAGGCTTAACCCTGGACTATAGGTGGGGCTAAGACCCCCCCCCCCTTAACCCCACCTATAGTACGGGGTTAAGCAAAATTTTGCCAGTGTGAAAACAGTATTAGAGGTACCCAAGATCTCTGCCCTACTTTTGATATTAAGTGACATTTTAAATGGTCTTATTCTGGAGAGAAAAAAGAATGCATTAAAATATTTCAATAATAATATTTAGCTTTTATATAGCACTTAATACAATGTCTCTAAGCACTTTACAAATATACTATTACCCCGGTATTCAAGAAAATTCAGGATGCGAAAGAAGCATGTGTTACTTTTTTACGATGGTATGTTTATTGGTTACTTAACCCATTCTGTGCTACAAGAATTTGGAACATTTTTCGTAACGGAACTTAGATTTCGGACCTGTTTCTTCAAGTTTCAAGGGTCTTGATGTATTGGTCATGAATTCTTTTTCTTGTCTCTTCATTTAGCTATATATTTAAGGCAAGTGGTATTTAAGTACTTTTGAGCAAATTATTGATAGGTTATTATTATAGGTCCAATAAAAGGTCCTTGAGGCACCCATGCTTTACCTAAAAAAACCTGCGATGCATAAAAAAACACAAATCAAGTTTTTTTGAAAGTGATATAACCAAAAAAATTTAAATTCGATTGATTATTATATACAATTTTGGGCTTGTCTTGGTGTTTAAAAATCAATGGGAATCTTTTTCTTTTGTCCTTTTATCAATTCAAGCAATGTGCTTAAGTAGATAATTCCAAATGTAAATGAGGGGATGAAACTCGCTGTCGTCCGTCCTTTCGTCCGTCTGTCCGTAACAAATCTGGTTTCTGTTCGATAACTTTAGTAATGTTTGACGGATTTTAATGAAATTCGATATGAAGGTGCATGGTATCAAAACACAGCCTAAGTTTGATTTGGAGTATGTAGGTCAAAGGTCATAGCTCATTAAATATGCAAAAAATGCTAATTATTCGAAAATTTGTTTTCCGTTCAATAACTTCAGTAATGTTTGTCAGATTTCAATGAAATTTGAAAAAAGGTACATGTACAAAGTATCAAAATACAACCAAGTTCAATATTCGGAGTATATAGGTCAAAGGTCATGGCCCATTAAATAAGCAAAAATAATTAATGAACATACGAATATGTGGTTTCCGTTCAATAAATTTAGTAATGTTTTATAGATTATATTGAAATTTGATATGAAGGTACATGGTATTAAAATACAGCCTAAGACCAATTTTGGTGTATGTAGGTCAAAGGTCATAGCTCATTAAATATGCGACCATAGCTTATTATATACGAAAAAATGTGGATTTCATTCAATAACGTAAGTAATGTTGTTGAGTATGTATGCCAATTTGTCACAGCTCATATGCAAAAATTGTTATTAAATAAAGGCCATTTGTACCCGGCGAGGGGATGGTACGCTTTGTGCTGACTTGTTTAATTTCTTTCAATGATTAACTACATGTACATGTACATGTACATGGCCATAGTAAGATTACTATCTAATTATGATATGACAAATAATTGTATCATGTGTCATTTTTCACAGGTTTGCGTCTACGTGTTACCTATTGATAATGCTATTGATAAGGTTTATTTACTTTGTCTTGCAGCACAAAGGGTGGTTATTCATTCCTGTTTAACAGGCAAAAATTTCTCTGCTGCCAAGTTCAAATACTGACCAAATTAATAACTTCAATCCTGGACCTAATGTAATATCGAATCCTAGCAATAACCCTAAAGTTTTTATCAAAATCATAACCATAATCCTGAATCTATATCTTTGATCAAACAACACCCACTATAAAGTTCCATGGAGTATCATTCAAATGTTGCTATTCTCCTTGCCAAAATGAAAAGATTCCATGATTTAAGTTTTTTTAATGTCTAAATGTATATTGGTGTGACTGTTCAGTGATGATATTAACAATTTACATTTTCATGTCTATTCCGTAGGTCAAGTCCGATGGGTCATGGTTGCATAATATTTCCAGATAATCAGCAATTGAAAGGTAAGATATAGATCATCAGGAAACTCAAATTTTATAGCAAGTTGCTATGGATTTATAAGGAAAGTTGGAAATTTAGATTTATTGAAGGAAACAAACAAACTGGAGGAATGATAGAGATTTTTTTGTTCATATTGCATTTACTTTTAAATTGCTTCACGTTTCATTGTTATTTTATGTTTTTAAAGAGAGATGTGAAATAAACTGAATTGAATAAAGTCAATTGGGAATCGTTCTATATTAATGGCAATTTGTTATTGGTGAATTAGTAATGTCACCACTCACCAGTATAGTTAAACATGGCACAAACAATAGACAAATATTTCATTAGGAGCACATCTTGGATATTTTGACAATTTAAAGCCATACAACAGCTTCATGTGTGTGAAGTACTCTTGACTGGGAACCCTTGTAACTGCGCGGTTTCATGAAAACAAAATACTCAACAGATCCGAGTCAACACATAGAACATTGAAATGATATTGGTTTATTGTCTAATGAAAAGCAGTTTCATTTGCAAGCCTTTTTTTGTTGTTATTTTCAATTTTAAAAAATGAACAAAATACATGCTGCAGGTAAAAGGAATAAAAACTCAAACAGGTCAAATTCAGTTTTCCAAAGCCAAAATATAAACACTGCTGTATTTTCTTCTGAAAAGAGCAAGGTTCACCCCAAAAATTTTGATTACAGTACACAATTACTCTCTGATACATACATATCAATGTTAGTACATTAACAGGTAAAATTGCAGGAATAAATCTGATCTGATAGGATAGCAGATCTTAGGTATTAGACAATGATATAACATTAATGTTGAGAGGTCAATGGAGATGCACATGTATCTATACATACGTGAGGCACTCCGATTGTGAAAGCCATCAGTACATTATCTTCAACAGATATGAAAACATTACAATAATTTTTTTTTAAATACTAATTCCCCTCCCCTCCCCTCCCCTCCCCTCCCCTCCCCTCCCCTCCCCAAGTTTCCAAACACATGATGTACATGTAGGCCCATACACCTACATTACAGTAGTTGTTTTGTTTCCTATCGCCTACGTGTACATCCCAGTTCCTTTTGTTCTCTACTCTGTTTGTTCCTATGGTTCTGACATATTTTGGGGCTTCCAAAAAAAATGGAGTTGTGTACATTTGGGTACAGGATTAAGGCAGCTTGAGATGGTTGAAAGCTCAATCAAACTGGAAATATTCTGATGCTCACAGGCGTGTGACCTTGTGTCTAGACTTTAGAATTCCAGGTTTTGCTTCAGAAAACATGTAAAATGTTCAAATAATGCTGAATACACTCCCCTTTCCCCACCTTATCCACTAAATCCTTATTCAAATTCACCCTCTACAGTATCCTCCACATTTTTAATCCTGAAAAAATAGGAAAGTGACTTAGTGACCTATTTCTGTGTGAGTCATGCATGTACATGGTAAATTAAATGGTTGCTACATGTAGGTAGGACAAACAATATAGTTTGTCCTACCTAACAACACAGAATGTACATGCAATTCACATTTTGCCTATTCAAATACAATTATGTGTAATGGGATATGAAATAATTTGTAACGAGGCACTTAACAAAGATCTGTGCATTAAATGTGATTACATTATGAAAATGGCCTATTTGACAATGCTTGCTTCAGCTCTTGTTGAATGATGCTTTTGAAGTGAAGTGTAAAGTGAGAGTGCTACATAATTCAAGAGTTTCTGTGACTAAAGGCAGTTAAGAGTCATACACTCAGAACCTCTCACAATGTGCTCATTCTCTGTTTGCGTGGAGCCCGTTATCGTTGAAAAACATTGTTTGTTTCCATGGTAATGTGGCATAAAGGAGCTGCGGAGTACAATGCCTTGATGCAAGTGAAAATTTCAGTCAGTATCAGCTTGTGACTGATATGATGCTTCCCTGTATCCAATTCAAAGCTAGGCAGGTATTTCAATTCCTTCGTACGTGTCTCCAATCGGTGGCTTTCATCATGCTTTTATTGATCCAACATTATATCTAAAGCAAATTGTTTCTTCTGACAGGATAAAAATGAGAAATTGCAAATGATTCTTAGTATCCTCCTCTACTACAGGTTTCACTAATGTCCTTTGGCAAGACATTGATCTACATTTGCCACTCTCCACCCAGGTGTTAAATGGGTACCCGGTAGGATGCGAAAGCCATTGCAATATGCTTAGCAATTTGAGCCTAGTAGCTCTTGCTGGAATGCTCCCCAGGGAGTGGAGAAAGTGCATACATTGTGTGCGGGCAAGCCAGAATCGGACGCCCGGGGGTAATAACTGTAAAGCGCTAAGAAACTCGGACTTGCCAATGTATTAAGCGCTATATAAGCAGAAATACCAGGGTATTATTATTATGGTATAGTGGAGAAAGATGTTTCCTTTGACATACCCTTTAATAGTCAATGAAGAGTAGCGTGTGAACTTTAGAAGCTACTCTTAGAGTCCTATGCAAACAATTTTATTGTTGGAAAGTGTAGATTCGTGATAGAAAAAACTGGAACGTTGTGGTTGAACTCCTGTTGGGAATGGATCAATTCATAGAGTAGATGAGCTTAGTGACCCGTGATGCTCTCTCTGTAGTCGTCTGCTCGTATAAATGTATTATGAATGGCCAATGCCCATCAAACATGAAAAATGAACAGTGCGGTTGAGCTACTTTCGGGGATGGGTTCAATTCATAAAGATTGATGAGCTTAGTGGCCCGTGATGCTTTTTATAGTTTATGTATTGGGCCCATTTACACATCTCAAACACCATTTTGAAAAATCCTTGATTTTTTTTACAACCATTTACACTACTGGACAAAGTTTGCTCATATTGAATTTTTAATGAGAAGTGCGTATGTCACTATGAACATGACGGACAAAGAAAGAGGACAAAATATACAGTTCCTCAGGTAGATAAAGATGCATATTCACCTGTTCTATACATGTTACATAATAGCAGTGAAAGGATTTTCCTTTGTCTACCTGAGGAACTGTATATTTCGTCCTCTTGCTTTGTCCGTCATGTTCATAGATGTGTCACTCGTTAGTGCGTGGCATGTGTTAGCACGGAAGCGAGGAAAGTTGCGTTAGCGGAAAAAATGGGTATCTTACCGAAGTTAGCTTTTACACTGCAAAACTCGGTGAAAGTTCGGCAGGCATTTAAAAAAATCCCCATCCAAAGGTGGATTTTGATTTTTTGTGTGTTTGCCGGTAGCAAAACACCAGAATGTGAGAAAAACCAATGATTTTTGGCTGCAGTGTAAATGCAGCTATAATAAATGTATAATGCCTATCACACAGCAAGCATCATTTAACTGCATTCATTGATCAGTTAAAAGAAATCATGCTGTGATAAGGAGCTAATGTTACTGTACATGCCATGATAATGCACATGAGGATCTACTCATGTTCTTTTAATGCTCTCTCATCGGTTTGAGATTCAATTTTTTGCTCTAATTCTGTCAGTGCCTTGATATAGCTAACGACAATACAGGGTAACAACAATAAACTAGGGTAACAACAATATAGAGTAATGACAATATAGGGTAACGACAATGGCCATTTTGTTCACTTTTTACATAATATCCCTATTCTTTTGGTTTAATGAGACAGAGAGCGAATTCAATATAACAGTGCAACTGAAATGCAAGAGACATGTGTTGTTGAGCATTGGCATCCTATACATCCATTAAAGGTACTATGTCTCTTTTGCAGCCAACATCAAATTCTGTAGAACTTTGCAGGAATTATGAATATGTCATGTATGTCCTATCTGTGAAATTTAAATGTTAGCAGTGTCCTAATATTCAAATTATGAAGGAAACTCATTTATTTGCTAGAATTCACTGTCGGACACTATTGAGTGACAAACTGGCTTTTTTCTTCTTTGGTAGTACATAAAATGAGCTGTAAAGGGTACATGAGCCTTGTCTACATCAATAACCCACTTCTTGTAATGGCCAAAATTAAACTGATTGAATCTTTGCGCAGCATAAAACGTACGACCATTCGGTACAATGGTCTGAAAATCAGAATATTACTTACTGGCTCTATAGCTCTTAAGTCGATTCGACAACTACATGTAATAGTCGTTATTTCTCCACTTAAAGACATTTTCAAGACCCCCTTTATTTAGGGAAGTTCTAAATTAGTATTTACTTTCAAATGCCGTTGTAATTTAACCTTTTCATATTTTGGCTTGCAAATGGGACATAGTACCTTTAAAGGTCCCAAGATTGTTCACTGGAATATCGCTTCTTTACTGAAATGCATGGACTTTGATGAATTGAAAACACTATTGTTAATTTCATATTGATTAATAAGATTAATCCAGATGTGACAAAGAAATTGCAGAAGTGGGTACACCTGTGAATGTTGAGATTGACACTGATCAGCTGGAGGAGTCACCACCAATGTTCAGGAAGTTTTATTTACATGCAGTTTAACCTGAATTCATGCCAAACAGACCTAGAAATTATTGCGATAGAAGTACATGTACATGATGAAAAGCAAAAAAATGTATCATGTTGTAACTTGGTACAGACCACCCTCATCGAATTCTGACTTGTTTACTAAATTTAAATACAACCTTGAAATGATCGATGGAACTAGAACAGATTTGATCATTCTGTGTAATATGAAGCAAACAAACAGCAAGTACAGTAGTAGGCGAAACAGCTCTCTGAGATATTTCATTTCAGATGTGAGCAAATTATAATGGAACCAACTTGTGTAACAAATAACTCTTGTTTATTGATTGATCTGAACAATTCCCAGCAAATTCAGCCAAGAGAAGAACTGTATGTTAATATGGTACATTCATTGTGTAAAAGGAAAACTTCCTTGTTGTAATCAAATTAGGCTTGAGTCGGTACGGTCGATCACACCGGGACCCGACCGTTGCCGTCGGGTCCCGGTTTCGTTTTTTGAGAACCGGCGCTCCGAAAAAAATAATGAAATATGTAAGAAATTGCAGTTTTGCACACCACTAAAATCAATCCACCCTAAAACTTAAGTATTTAATTGTTACCAATCGTATTCTAGCTCATCCAGAATCAATCCGAACTGCTGATATAAATATGGGTTGCAAAGCAGTTCGCCCCATGGGGTTGTTGTTGCCAGCTGCTAGCTAGCTACTGTACTGGCCGGGTCTCTCGGCAGAATTAATAAATCGGGTTGAAAGAAACATTAATGTTTGAATAATAAAACGACTTTCTAAAAAGTACTTCTTTACAACATACCGATCGAATAATTTTTAAAAGACAAAATATATATTTTTTCTTTGATTTTGAACACCGCATGCTTCTTTTAAAAGCTGAAAATGACTTGGTAATCACAAGAAGTTTCGATACGGATAGCTGTTGCAAGGCAAGTTCAGACTAGTCTCGGAAAAATGCGCAGTGCTCCTCGTTATCTGTAATGCGTGCCAGAACGAACCCAAACAAAGACGTGATCGTAACGAGAAAAAAAAATCATTAAAAACTACGAGAGCACAATTAGAAAGATATACTGCTCAAAATTACCATAATCAGATACATAACTTGGACAAAGAATTCAATAATCGCCCAAGAAATGCCACAGAAATTGTGATAATCGAGGAGTAACTGGGTACATTTTTATCGCAAGGGGCCTGCTGCAAATACTCGAATCCTTTGTTATACTGCTTTTTACCGTAGAGGGCGGTATTTGCCTCGTGTTCAATTTAAACACGTTTAGATATATTGCAGCAGGCCCTTCCGATAATGATTGTACCTATAGTAACTCATTAAATATCACTATTTATGTGGCTTTTCTTGGACAACTATTGTATTCTTCCTCCAAGTTATGTATCTGCTTACGATAATTTTGAGTAGTTGTCTTTCCAATTGTGCTCTCGTAGTTTTTAATGATTTTTTCTCGTTACGATCACGTCTTTGTTTGGGTTCGTTCTGGCACGCATTATAGCTAACAAGGAGCACTGCGCATTTTTCCGAGACTAGTCTGAACTTGCATTGCAACAGCTATTCGTATCGAAACTTCTTGTGATTACCAAGTAATTTTCAGCTTTTAAAAAAAAGCATGCGATGTTTAAAATAAGAGATAAATATTTATTTTTGTCTTTAAAATATTATATGATCGGTATATTGTACAGAAGAATTTTTTAGAAAGCCGTTTTATTATTCTAACATTCATATTTTTTGACCAGATTTATTCAACCTGCATAAATCAAAATGGCGGCTCGATTGTAGTCTTTATATTTTTGCTCGAGTTTTTTTACTTTTAGAGGCACGATAATGGCACTAAACATGGATGAATATAATGTCAAATGGAAGAATATACCAATCTGTGCCGAGGTATGCATGTGTTGATTTATTTGACTGATAAAAATGTCACTTTTAAGGGACATACTGATGATATGCGCTTTTTATAGAGGCAAGTGACAAATCCTGCGAGCTGATTTCGGGACACCGGGTCCCGACCGGTGCAAGGCCGTCGGGACCCGGTTTATGAAAATCCCGACATGACTCAGGCCTAAATCAAATTCATAAATATAGACTGATGAGGAATTAAAACAAAAGTGAAGCCTGACACTATGCACAATGTTATTGAATATACATTATTAATTTTGATTTTATACAAGATAATGTTTACCCCCAAAAGTGGTATGGAACATTTGAGAGTTACCGGTAATCAAATTAAATATTGGATGACATAGCACCCATTAAACATATAATAATCAAGAATAAGACTACTATAAAATGGATCAATCAAAGCATCCTAGATCTGTTTTTAAAGATAAAAATGCTGCCAAAGATACTGCCAAAACGTCAAAAGATGTCGCTGGCTGGCTGTCATTAGGAAAGCAAAACGTACTTATGTTGGAGATTGTATTAAAAACAGCTCTGATAGCAATACTCTACTTTCATCTATGCAGCTATTATTACCTACTAAAAAGAAAGTTTGCAATATTTTCCACGGTTACTTATCAATAATGAAATTATCTATGACAAGAAACAAATTTTGAACGAATTCAATGCCGACTATTTTGTTTCAGTTGGTAAAAATCTCAACTTACTTCTCCTTTTCCTTCTCCAAATATGATGTATATGAATTATTATTCTGATGTTAACGCTGGCAAAATTCAATTTTGCTGATGTTTCAAAGAAATTAATAGACTTTTCTGACAAAAAACAGCAACAGGTCCAGAAGAGATCTCAGCATTGTTTATAAAGATAATTGCACCATATATTGCCAAACCACAGCTGTGTTTCACCTCCCTGGTCTCATAATCATTAAGTCTTTGACTCATGGAATTGTACCACTTTGATTGAAAATATCATGTGTTTTAAACTCCCAGGGAAAAGCAATTACAGATCAATATCGGTTTAATATTCCAGTAATAGCAAAAGTGATCCCAAAAAAAGAAGTTGTTTTCAAGCAGATATAGATGGGGCTAAACATTGGGTGGAGAGTCAATAGACTCTCGGTTTACTATAAGATTCTCTGTTAATTATTTACTTCTGATTTGTTATTGTTAGTTATATTTTTCGGCAAATCATAATAATTTCCTTTCAATTTCTTTTTCCTTTTTTCTTATTTTGATATGTTACCCTTTCCTAATATGGTTTCCTTTGTTTTTTGTTTAGCTTATTTTGTTTTTTTACTGGCTTTTTGTTGGTATTAAAATTTGTAATTATTTATCCAGTTTACTGACTTTCCAAAATACAGTCGTTTTGGCTGAGCGAGTTAAATAATAAATGAAACGAAGGGGGAAAAAACAGGGTTTTCCCATTGAGACTTTTGAAAGCTACTTTTTTGTCAACAACAAACAACCAAATAATGGAGGCAGGCGGGGATAAGAGGAGACAGTGGGTGGAAACGAGACACTAGAAATCCATTTTTTATGGCTTACAACCCTTACATGTGACTGCACATTAAAGGTAATACAAAGTTTTGGGAAATTTTGAAAATTTGGTGGATAGTGATTCTTTACAATTTTAATATATTTGGATGCACCTGTGGATGTATTATAAGCACAAGAAAAATTAGCCTCCAAAACACTTCTGCTTTTGAGAAAAATTGAATATAAAAATTTACCAGTGCTCCCGGTAAATTTTGATAAATTTGAAATAGCGCCTACGGCCGTACAATGGTAGCTGGGACCATGAAAATCTCAGAATATGTAGTTGTCATATATAATTTCCAAACAGGAATAGCTGATCGGTCGATTTTAGTCAAGAAACAATGTTTTATAGCTTAATTAATATCTTGACCTTGAGAGGGAGCCATACGACATAAAGAGTTAGTTATTTACAATTTCTTAACTTCAGACTCGATTTCAACCGCGACAACGATCATTGAATATTGTAGGACCGAATATGCTTCCAATGTGTTCATTTGAACTGAATTCATGACCCCTTACCAAAACTTTGTATTACCTTTAATGTACGGTATTCACAAAATGAATGTCACACATGATGAGCATCCTACAAAGACACTCCCTGGCATATTCTAACATTTCTTTTGTCAGATCTACATTCAAAGACAGGATTGTGCACAGTTGAAGCTTAGATCTGTCACTTCCCACAGTAATTCAAACTCTTACACTGAAATACAAGGTACTCTTGCTGGTATTGCCACGTCAACCCACATGTGCTGCTCTGATTGGTCCGATCGTCAGGTGACAAGTTGTAGTGATACAAAAACATGGATTGCATCATGCCGATCATGGTCTCATTGGGATATTTTTCTTCAGATTGAGTACTGATATAATGAGAAGCTGCAGATGTTACTTGTTTTTAAAATCAATTGCGATGATTGTAATCATTTGATATGGAAGTTCTGTTGATGGTAACTCATCATTTTCTTTATATTTCCTAGTCTACTGCCTAGACTGTTTTCTTGTCGCACACACCCAATCAGCTGACAAAAAAACACACCCTCAACGCTAAAATGGAGACAGTCCTTACTGTTCATCCTTACCTTTTGACGGTTGTATTTTTGTGGAAGGGAGGAGGACATAGATGATTGAAGAATAAAAAATATATTTAAAAAACAGACAAAATCTTGACTACAAATGTCCATGTTCCATACCTGTATCAGGTGTTTTTGGGGATGATCAGATCATATAAGGCCATTAAAAAAAATATTCATGTCTAGCGTCCCCGCCCGCTTCCTTTTTGGACGCCGCGATGATGAAGGAGCTTTCATAATTTTCTGCAGCAACCTTTCCATGTCTTTTGGTCTTACAGGTCATGTCCCGTATGACCACTGCTATTGTATTAAAGATTATACTCATGCCCATAACTTGGAGGAGCCCAACTAGGTTAAACCTAAATTAACTTTTGGTTAAAGTCCAAGTGTCAGCTCTTGAATTCCCTGTAAAAACATCTCATTATTCAGCAGACTAGGCTTAAGATATGAAATAGATTTGGTAATGAAGTGCTGATGAGGAGTGAATTCAATAGAGAATCATGTTTACATAAGTCGATGGACTAATTAAAAGCCCTCAGGAAGGAGGGGGTTAAACTGATCTTTTAGTTACCCGGTAGGTGGCTTTTTGCAAATATTTTCCAATTCATTGAAGGAATTTTTTAATTTATGAAAGAGTCACGTTTTATTTGATGCGTCCTTTGAGAGTCTGAGTTTATTGTTTGTTGTAATTATACAGTTACTGGCAATGCAATATGAAATGCTCCGATTGAGTGCTTTCTTTGTAAGGTCACTTTTTGCATCTCTCTCCCTCTCTCTCCCTCCCTCTCTCTCTCTCTCCCTCTCTCTCTCTCCATCTCTCCATCTCTCTCCCTCTCTCTCCCTCTCTCTCTCTCTCTCTCTCTCTCTGTGCAAAACTAGAAACACAAAGGGTGAATCATTGTGGTTAGAAATATTAATTTTTTTCGTGTTCCATTTTACTGCGTGCTGTTATTGTGTAGTTCCAATTGAATATATACAGACCTGTTTATCCTGTAGTGTAGTGGAATAACGAATGTTAACTTTTAGCACTTAAAGGGACAAAGCATATGATCTACCTTGCAGTTGCACTGATACTCTTTTCGTACTTGTTATGCTTAACCCGTACTTTGCTTAGCCCGGTACTATCCTTAATCCCGGACTAACTTTTTTGGCTTTCTACACACGCTTTTTCAGTCCTGTACTAAGCCTCTATCCGGGAATAAGACATGCTGTTCTCACTGCAATTCCTTTGCCCCATACTACATGTAGCTGTATAGCGTGAATATTAATTAATTCACTCCATCGCGTAGTACCAAACCATTTTTTGTTTCTGCTCTCATTCATTAGCTTGGCACCGCAATTGCGGAGTTAGCACCACAATCGCGGCTTAGCCCTGCTATTTTGCAGGGCCAGCTAACCCCGTACTGTCGGTGGGGCTAGCCCACTTTGGTAAATACGTGTCTGAACAGAAAGTGGAATAAGCTCAACCCCCGACTAAAGGATGGGCTAAGACCCCCCTTTAACCCCACCTATAGTCAGGGGTTAAGCAAAATTTTGCCAGTGTGAAAACAGTATAAGAGGCTTTGGGTGAAATTATAAATGCTCTGAGGCGACTGGTATAGCACTATTTTCTGAGGGAAACATACAGCCTTGAAGAAAATCGTAAATATGCTTGTCGCCGAAGAACATCCATGATTAACACCGGTGCCTTGAAGTGAGTGCATGGTTTATTTGATTTAAACTCCTTAATGGAAAATAGCTTTAAAAAACTAAAGGGTTAAACTATTTATCAAGCTGAAAATATCATAAAATCACCAGTTTTATCCAAACTAAAAAGACATGAAATAATTATAAGAAAATTTCCAGAATTTGTGGGTTGCCAACCATTCCGTTTTTCCCTCCAAATTACGTTGGTACATTTTTTCTTCATAAAATATGTTTTTTAAATCATTTTTGTCTCGCCTGCATAGCAAAATGCGAGAATTAGGCGCCGCTTTTCCGGTGACGGCGTCCACGGTGCCAACATCAAAAAAACTTAACCTAAGGTTAAGTTTTTGAATTGTTAGTATAAATTTGAAAGTTATTTGATGAAACTTGGACTAAAGGTTTATCAAGTATTCCTGATCATGTGAGACAAATTTCAGGTCACAAAGTCAAGGTCAAAGGTCATTTTAGGTCAACAGACTTAGCCTATGTTGTGGCATCATCATCGAAAACTTAACCCCAGGTTAAGTTTTTGAATTTTTAATATAATTTTGAAAGTATAAGTTCTTATTAAATGAAACTTAGACTAAAGAGTTATCAAGTATCCCCAATCTTGTGAGTAGAATTTCAGGTCACTAAGTTAAGGTCAAAGGTCTTTCAGGTCAACAAACTAGACTATGTTGTGGCATCAACATCAAAACTTAACCAATATTAATCTATATATATATAATATTTTGAATTTTTATCATAACTGTGAAAGTGTACATTCCTATTCCATGAAACTTGAACATAGGGGTTATCAAGTATTATACAATGCCTACTAAGATTCTTGCAACCTCATTGGTCAATTCTTGATCACATGTCATGCGCAAAAAGTACCATTGAACGGCTGCGCCTCATTGAATATAGCGTCTCTTATCTTTCACCTCGTGCAAAATCTTGTACCATTGCACTCATGGCCATTCATCATCAATCATGTGATTAGTCTTTTAGGTGACAAAGTCAAGGTCAAATGTAATTTCAGGTCTGCAAACATAGTCTTTCTTGTGGCATTGACATCAAGATTTTGAATTTTTAGCATAATTTCAAAAGTGTTTGTTCAAATTCCCTGAAACTTGTACACGAGGGTTATCAAATATCACAACTCTTTTGACACAAATCCCAGGTCAAAGGTCATTTTAGGTCAGTAGATTTGGATTATGTTTCACAACTTAATATGAGAATTAATAAATCAATTTTTGTTATTTGTTCATATTCCATTAAAGTTATCAATCTTGGTACAAATTATAGTAAATAATTTTTCTGACGATTCTTAGTCAATATTCACTTCAAAAGGCTGATTATATTCAGAGGGTTTAATTTTGGTGGGCCTGCTAATGGGCCACCCTGCCTATAAATAATGTACCAACCTCAATTTTTCATCATATCAGATTCCGATTGTAAAAAATGCAGGCGAGACCGCCGAGAGCGTTTCCCTTGTTATTAATATTTGTTTTTATTTTTTATGCCCTAAAATGTTATTTTTATCACAAATTCAATAGAAAACTATAGTTAAAACATACTTGAAGAGAAAAATATTCTCAAACAGAATGAAACGCTGATAATACGAAAATAACAACAACAAAATACCTACTTGTAAATAAACTATAGGTCCTAACATGGAGAAAAAAAACAGCATGAGGAATGGACATTTCTGCATTGGAAGTTTGTTGCGCATGTTTTTTAAAAATAATGAATTCCTTTTTTTTTGTTGCCATCATTGTTATTTTGGTCGTACAAGGTTCGCAGCTCTGGGTTAACCTCGATTCACAACCTTCACCTTAACTCATATCCTGCCATGACACTGCTAGCGCGCTATTGTTATAGTGCTCTGTGCACGCGAGCGCGCTATCAATTGATTGCTTCGTTCATGCTAGCGAGCCACCGCTACTCTGCTTTGTGCACGCTAGCAAGCATATGTAATAACAGTCATTGTTCTCGAGTAATTCAGCGATTTGTTTTCTGTAAAGATTTAAATAACACGCACTTGAACCAACCTTAAAATTAACTTGGCACACAGGAGATTGGTGGCTGGCACAATAGGGATTAGCACTGTGGCACTTGGTGCATTGTATGGGTGGCAGCTTAAGAGTTAAAGGGACTTTGTAACATTGTTCAGATGAGAGATAGTGGTGCTAAGGTAGTGAATTCAATGCTAGATGTACAATTAAAGATAATCTGAATATTTGAGCGAAAACGGACCATTATTCATGGTACAAATTGGGAAAAACTGATCCGATCGATTCCTTAATTCTCCCAACTATATTATTACAATTTAATTACATTTTAGGTGAATGGAAATCTCACAAAGCAATAAAATGGCTCTACATTCCATTCCAGACATTTAAGTGTTGACAGATTTTTTAAAGCCTGGTTTTATGTCTTTTTTTCATGGAAAAACGGTTTGGAAAATTCAAAAATGGTTGGGAGAATTTAGATTCACAAGCGCCTCCCATCGACGCCCGTTCGAAAACCTGTTGAACTTTGTTGAAAATCTTCATATTGCTTGAATTAATTTCGGATTTGGGGCATTGTAGTTGGATAATCCATACATACACACATAATTTTACGTGTTTTGCATCCTGATTCAACAGATTTGTGAAATCAACCATCGCAATGTTACTAAGTACCTTTAATACCCAGTTCTATCAGCGCATTGTACTCCAATACGCATCAGTGGGCTTTTGTTTACGCCTGGTGTGTGACGTCAAGGGGTATATCCACGATATATCCCTTTTGACGTCACACATATCTGTTTTTTCATGGTAGAAATATATTATATGGCGTTAGCTATTTTCAACGATTCCCTGCATGGGAATTCTCTTACATACGATATAAAACCTGATTTATCTCTATTAGAGACATACGATATAGAGAACAGATATGTATATGTCTTTTAGCAAAAGTATAATTGAAACACTCGTGTCTTGGGCCAAGATTTGTAAATACGTTTTAAATACAGATTAGATGAGGTGCACTATAATGTGCAGACTAGTAAACCAATCCAGGAACCAGGGATAATGAAATGTAATATGGTTTGGTCAGTTAATGGTTAAAGGGCTATATATTATAAGACACCGCTATAATAATGATTATTATCATAAATGTGGTATGGTATGTGTAAAAGTGTAATACACTAGACACAATGTACATTTATTTAAAGATGTCTTTTGGCTTCTTTGATCACATGCTGAGAGCCAGATGAGTGTGAAATCTGCATTAAAGATAAACTTGAGTACTGGTAAAAAAAGAAAATGAATTTTCACAGAATCTAACAAAACTTACACTGAATGTTCAAGATTACTGATAAATGTCATGTGCCAAACAATTTTGGAAGAAAATGTATACTGGCTGAGTAATGAGCATAGAAAGATAAGGAAATCAGGGTAGTACTATAGCCCCGAAACCATATGTGTTGTCCCATATATAGCTTTCTGTGTACAGTGCTTGTTACTTTACCAAGACTCGGTCAAATTTATTATGATTTTGATGACTCCAGAACCTTGCAGTGCACACCAATACTTACATGCTACATGATCAACTGTTTCTGATCGATTCCACGTTTCTTTCACAATGCAATCGCATGACCATAACTGGTCTTTACCTTTAAGGTACTATTCAATGCCTGTCTGGTTTTCAGCAGATGATATACTGTTTGTAGAGAAGCAACCAGGCAGAAAGAGTCCATAATATGGAATGCAGGTTGTTTACTGGCAATAAATAAGATCATCTTCAGATGAATGAATGAGCTTCAATTTTTAAGGTCCTTAGGATAGGACTTGAAGTGTATGGTTACCACTCATCAGAAAAGATTATTGTGTAAACCAACCTCAGAAAAACTTTGCCTGGAATTCTGTAGGTAAATGGTTTTAAAGAGAAGGTTGAGTTCTGGAAAGAGGTGAAAAATATATTGTGAGCATTATCGTTGTATTATGCAAGCGTGGAAGAACATCAGATAAAAAAAATGTTCCGTCAAAAGCATGGCTATTCAAATGCCTTGATATTATAAATATGGCATGAAACATCATAAAAATCGGGACAGATTTTTATGCCACATGTTGGGTTCTGTGCACACTCTATTCTATCCGAGTGCGTACGTGTGCGTTGACTATAATCTACTGGTGGTCTTCCATGTAACATAGTTACAAAGATTGAATTCCTTGTTAAACAATATATGTACTGTAGCATTTGATTAAGCAAGTTAAATACCAATGAACATATCAATATCTTTCATACTGATAATGAATGATGGCATAAGGTTCATGTCGTCCTACATTCTGATTAACTATTACCCCATTCACAGTGGCCTCAAACACCGCGACAGCAGCTGGACTGTCCCGCTGCTGTGGCGGTGTTGTCTTCAGTGTGAAGGCTCGGACCCGTTATAAACTATCGCGGGATAACACCGCCTTGCGATAACGCCGCGACAAACTATCGCTAGGGTCGCCTAGCTACAGCAGCGGGACAGTCCCGCTGCTGTCGCGGTGTTTACTCAGTGTGAAGGCTCTCCGCTATAACACCGCGACAAACGCGTGTGATTTGTTTACTTACCTATCACTGACCTCTTTTCTCCGGCAATGGGGAACATAAAGTGAAATAGAAATAAAGTAACCAGTGGATTCAAATTGATTTTATTATTATGTAGATATTATAATTATCCAAATAAAAATATTTCACACTTCAAAAAATTAAAATATTCTGACTGGAAGCAATAAAAATGCTAGTTTTTTAAAAAGTAATATGATCGAGGATACAAAAAGCAACTCATATCGGGGTCACTCGCGGGTCATGAGCCATGCATACACGTGTTTGTTACGGAGGTAATAAAAATCACCCGCTGCAGCGTGAATGGGTACATGATATTTATCCCGCTGCTGCAGCGGGATAACTTTTCTACTGTGAATGCATTTGTAGCGGTGTTATGGCGGTGTCGCCGCTCCGCTACAACGCCGCTACAAATTTCAAAACCACTGTGAATGGGGTATATGAAGCATAGTCCATCAAATATGAGGATGAATATAAAGAATATACACTTGTTTTGTAAACACATTGTAAACCGATGGTGCATGTGCTTCAGAAAGGTGAAATGCATCGACCTACAATGAGAACTAAACGTAGGAAATCAATCGTGAGATGGAATAGTGTTCTCTTCGCATCCTCTTATTATGAGTCATAGAAAACATGCAGAGTATTAAAAACGTATGGTAGTTGTTTTCAATGTGTATTTTATATACATGTATTGTAAACACATTGAACATTGACATCACATTCATGATTTTAGCAATCTGTTTCCACTCGGCAATACTTAAGCAAATGGTATACATATTTTTTTTAGAGTACATAGAAGCTACCATCTGGTAGTATATTCATGTCAATATGGAAACAAACAGAAATAAACTTTTAAATGCATGACTAAGTGTGCTCCAAAGACAAACAAAACCTTTAAAGATAAACTTGAGTTCTGGTAAATATAGAAAATAAATTCTCACAGAATCAAACAAAACTTGCACAAACAAATGACATTTGCTGAAGAATTTTGGTAGAATAAGTATGGTGGCTAAGAAATGAGCATAGAAAGATAAGGAAATCAAAGTTTAAACAGTAGGCCTGACACCATGTCACTATGTGCAAATGGGAGTTGTGGTTTTTGTTGAAGATGATGCCCAGTAAGTTTTTGTGCATTTATTTTTATTTCACTGGTTCAAACAACCAATCTACTGCAGGATAAACAATCCAGAATAAATCATAGCAATTTTCTCTCAAAATACGATTCCTGTACCAGAGCTCAAGATTAGCTTTAAGGTGTACCAATCACATCAGAAATTAGTATGAGTACAGTTAAAATGTATAAAATCAACCCCACAATTTTTTTTAACCTAACATTCTAGTGGTTAACAATTAAAGAGTATGAAGAAAATAAAGAAAAACAGAAAACTCTGCACATGGAAACCAAGTTGGACTTGATTTCCAAACGTGTCATTTTCTATTTTCTAACTTGCAATCTCTTTAAAGAAGCACTACTTACAGCTCATATCTTGAATATATTATAGCGACATGGAACCCCTTTAACATATGGAGCAAAATTCACATACACTCTATGTCAAATGAAAACTTTTATTCACATACTATTAAGCCTTTTGTGTTCCGGACGTGTCTTCTGTACCACAATTTGCAAAGCTTTCTATTAAGGGGAGAGGTAAAATGTTCTCTCCTCCTATCCTTCTCTCCTGGAAAAGCTTTTACAAGACAATACCATTAAAATAGTCAACTAGCCTTGTAAAACTTCATATAGTGCAATCCACCACATTTTTTAAAATCTCCTACGTGACATATTATTCATCTCGTTTTCTGTGTTTACCCTTTACACCTGCCGTTGTCTTGGCTACTAATAAAGATTCGATACTTACTCTGAATACAATCTAGAATAATTGCAACAAGTATCCGCTCTCATTTCATTTACTGTATTGTATGCCGTTTTCCTCTGTTCGATTGAGACAACTCGTAAAGAATATGCTGAACTTCATACAAATAATAGTTTTGTCCTTATAATTGTTCTTTATATCTTCCTTTTAAAGGTATGTCCCTTTTGCAGCCAACCTCAAATGCTGTAGAACTTTGCAGGAATTATGAATATGTCATGTATGTCCTATCTGTGAAATTTAAACGTTAGCAGTGTCCTCATATTCAAATTATGCAAGGAAACCTGTTTACTTGCTAGACTTCACTGTCAGACACTATTGAGTGACTGACTGGCTTTTTTCTTCTTTGGTAATAACATACATGAAAAGAGTTGTAAAGGGTACATGAGCATTTGTCTACATCAATAACCCACTTCTTGTGATGGCCAAGATTAAACTGATTGAATCTTTGTGCAGCATAAAACGTATGACCATTCGGTACAATTGTCTGAAAATCAAGACTATTACTTTTGGGCTATATAACCCTAAAGTCGATTTGACAACTAATAGTCGTTATTTTCCCACTTGAAGACATTTTCAAGCCCCAACTTTTTTAGGGAAGTTCTAAATTAGTATTATCTTTCAAATGCAGTTGGAATTTAACTTTTTCATTTTTTGGCCTGCAAATGGAACATAGTACCTTTAAGGTGTTAACAAAAGTGCATTTCCGAGTTTGCATGTAGACATTATAAACAGGACATTGAATTAATACCGTAATGTGTTTAAAAAAAGATGTCCTCTGCTTAAAGTGAGAAGGGAGTTAAATTTGTGTCAAATTATATAAGTGGGAAAATATGTTGGGATTTTTTGAAGAAATTATTTGGCAGAGCATTAAAGATGAAGTTGAGTTCTGGTCATGCGATTGCATTGTTAAAGAAACGGTGTGGAACCGACCAGAAAAGGTTAATCATCTAGCATATAAGAATTTGGCCAAGTCTTGGTAAAATTACAAACACTTGCACAGAAAGATGTATATGGGACTACACGAACACGTGGCGTAAAAAGCCGCCCCCCCCCTGATTTTTACGATGTTACATGCATATTTAGAATATGAAGGCATTTGAAGAGCCATGCTTTTCAGGGAACATGTCTTAACTGATGTTCTTCCATACTTGCATAATAAGAATAAGTAATATTCACAAATTATTTTTCACCTCTTCCCAGAACTCAACCTTCTCTTTAAACCTCTTGTGATATTATTAAGGAAAAAAATGTCTTCGAAGATTGGGAGCAGTCAGTTACTTTATAGTTGTTAGTATGACTATACTTAATACAGAGATGCCAACCAGTACGATTAAATCATATTTAGTACAATAATAAGTGTGAAATACAATAATACGATATCACCCCTTAAAGATAAAGACCAGTTATGGTCATGCGATTGCATTGTGAAAGAAACGTTGTGGAATCGATCAGAAAAGGTTGATCATCTAGCATATAAGTATTGGTGTGTACTTCAAGGTTCTGGAATCATTAAAATTATAAGAAGTTTGGCCCAGTCCTCGTAAAGTTACAAGCACTGTACACAGAAAGATGTATATGGGACTACGCACACATGTCTTTATCTCTCACGCACAAATAGATAAACTAATTTACCAAATATATCAATAAGTAGACGGTTTTCCGGCAAAATTTATCATCATGTATTAGTCAAAACATACTGTACTCTTTCACATGATTGATAATAAGAGCTTCCATTTCATTTTTTGAAATTGGGGCATTTCCAATACTGGTCTTTACCTTTAAAATATGATTCATTTTTTTATATTTTTAAACCCACAATAACTGTGGAATCGCATACTAGAAACATGTACAAGTAAAACTCTGCAACTCCAACAAAAACTTTGCTTTACAATTTTCTCATTAACTTTTTATGAAAAGGCAAATATTTTACTTAAATTTACTTACAAGTAAAACATTTTTTCTGAAATTTTACTGGCCTAGGGCCAATGGGCTAGTAGTAGTGTCGAGTTTTCGTGAAAATCTGATATTTTATGATACTCAGTCTGTTTTTTTAGTCAAGAGGTTGGCATCTCTGCTATAGCATATAGTAATATAATCAAGTGAATTTTATTAGATTTGATGAGTAATGTGTTGAATTATTTTTAGAAATATTTTGATTAGTATTTTTAAAACAGTTTGTCTTTTTTTCTTCTTCACAGATTGAATGACCTCTGACATCACAATGACCAACGTCCCTGGCTATGTGACAACTTTGAAAGAAAGTAGCTCAAGTGAACAGTGACTGAGTCCCTTCTCATTGAAAGTGGCAGCAGGAAGACATGGCCACTGACCAGACGTACAGGATGCCTTACCCAAGGTCACACGTTGGCCATCAGATGTACGATGTCCGAACCCAGGGTCTAGCCATCGCCCAAGGTCATCTACCCAACCTACCACACTCAGCAACTAGTGCCTTCAGACCTGCATTTGTACCTCCAGTGCCTTTACAGCAACGTTTGGTATCGCCAAGAGTCATTCCATCCAACCAAGAACAGTACCACCAACAAAGAACAGTGCCTTACGGGAGCAGTGGAAAACATGCTGTGCAACTGCAACTGCAACAGAAGCAGCTGGAACTGCATCAGAAGCAGCAGCAGAAGCAGCAACAGCAGCTGGAACTGCATCAGAAGCAGCAGCAGCATGTCTTCCAGACCTTGCAAGCGACAATCCCAGCCAACGGGTTTCAAGAACTGTCCATGGATGTGCATCAAAGAGCAGCTACTAATCCTGCTGTGCAACCTGCTGCACCTGTCCAGTATCCTCCTATAACGCATCAATTCAGTGCTGCCCAAGGGACAAGTGACCATGAGATTCTTCATCAGGAACTGCGTATGCTGCATGCTGCGCATTACCAAGAGAAAAATAGAAAAGATGAGCTTCTGGACGCCTACATGACACAACAAATGGTAGAGGAAAAGAAACAACGAATACAGACATTAGATACACAAAGAAAACTTCTCTCTAACAATAATGCAGTTTTTAGAAAGAAGTTCTTTGAAGAAACGCATACATATGTACAGCAAGCACAGCCAATGTACTTACCAAAACAGGAAGAGTTGTATCAAGCAAGAAAAGCCAGGGTTCCTCTAGGCTCAGCTGTCCCTCCAACCCATCCCCAAATGGCCTCTTATCCTCATGCCCACCCTGAGACACAGGTGAGACTTGATGGACCCATGCAACATCGTGTTCCTCAAACCGTTCCTCAAACCCGTCTTGTACAGGCCATCAAAGAGGGCGTCCCGACAGCTAACAATTTTGTTGGTAGGCCAGGAAATTATCAGAACTTTCATCTCGACCAGAGATTTGGTGGGCCTCAACAGTACCAACCCAGAGGTCCGGGAGTTATGATGCCACATCAGCCAGTACAGTACACGCACCAAGAAGTATTCCAGAGCCAGAGAAGACAAAGGGATTTTCCTGCACAACTGCAAGCTGCCAACTTAATACATTCTGAAGTGCAACACCAACCACAAAAACAGCCAAATTTTCCCCTGCAGTATCGCCCAGAGTTTGCTGCACGTATGATGCGAGATAACATTGCACAAATGCCTGTAACATCGCATGTCGGACAGTTGAAGCAGGAACAGACCATGGATATTAGGGCCTCGATGCCTGGACATATGCACAGTCTTCCAGGGCAAGTTTTGAGGAACAGCATATTGGAGAATGAAAACAAAATGAACTGTACTGATAATGACAGCAAAGAAAGCAGGAGATTGTCAAAAATGGCAGTTTCCATTAGGGAAGAGCAAATGCAACTCAAGGAAGTACTGGAAAAATCGCTTCATAGAGCAGCTGTTCAAAGCGTTCAGAAGGGTGTCACAGAGAACATAAGAGATTCATCAAGCCACATCATTGCTGGTTCATCATGTGACAATGAATCAATGCCCAGAATTGTTGAAGTCCGGAGTTTAGCAAATCAGGAATCGAATGGTGCAGTACCAGGAGCACATTTGAATGCTTCAAAGGAAGCTGTTCTAGGCATCTCACCCGGGGATGTGTTGGGAAGTAATCTGAAACCTTCCAAACCCAAATCGGTCATGATAAAGGCACACCAAGAGCTCCAGGAAGTACCATTGAATGTCAACAGAGTGCCATCAATAGGAAGCTTGGACAGTGATAATGGTCGTAAAGATTCATGGGACAGTGGTATTGAGTCACCACCTTGGCCTGAAAACAGAGAAGCTTGTGTGATGAATATGAAAAGAGCAGCATCATTTCCATGTGATGATATGGCATCTCTGAGTATTCCACACCAAAGTCAGAAGGAGAAAGTGGTAGAAAGGAAACAGTCGGACAACTCCATAGTAAATGTAGGAATGGACTTGTCTGCAAAGGATCAAACAAACAGAGTAGATGTGTTGTGCAATGCATTACCAGAAGCCTCAAATAGAAATAGACAGCTATCAGGTGATGAAGGAGAAAAGAGGAGTGTATCAAGAGGGCCTGTAAGGTTGATGAATCGAAAGAGGAGCTTGCCTGTGGATGATGTTTGTCCTGTAGAACCCAAAATGTTGCACTGTGATCCTCAAGCTCTCGATTACTCCAAGGAGTCCAGGCTAAGCAAAGTGTATGTCCCTGAAGAGAACATACTTTCTAAGGTAGGAAACTCTGTGAAAGGTCAACCTGCTACAACCATTGTTGTTGTAGATGAAAGTCCTTTGGACTTGTCCTTGAAAAAAGACCAACAGGAAACTTCCATCGAGATCGAGGAAATGGAAGAAGTACAACTAGATGAGAATGAAGTCACAATAGAAAAGAAACCCAATGTAGATGAAATTGAGGAAGATGAAGAAGAAATTGACAGTAAAATGAAGAGGGAAGAAACATGTGATGGAGAAAAAAAGAAGGGAACTTATGAAGCAGCCAATGATGCCGATGAAATGGTCATTCCGAGTCCTGAAAATCAAATGCAAGGGTACTTCGGTACCATAATGATGCGAGCTCTGAAACGATTATGGTCTGAATCAAAGACAAAATTAGAGGGAGAGGATGCAGCAAAAGCCAAGCCAGAGGGTGTTGAAAGTAGTGATGAAGATTCAGGGAAGTACTTCCAGCCATCCTCTGTTACAACATTGGAAAATGTACCAAGAGTGGATAGCCCGGTTGGATTACCACTTTCCTTGGAGCACGAGTCAGTTAAGAATATGCTTTCTAGCAGCAGTTCGTCCCATTCATTAGAGACTGCTCTGTGTGAACTTATGCAGCAATCATCAGATGCTTTCAAACATGGAGGAGATATCTTCAAGCACTTTGATAAGATAATTAAACGAGAGCTGATGATAGAAATTGGAAAGCGACCCCTGAAGTGCAATGATGAATCTACCACTACAGAAAGCAAACAGGAAGAGAATCCATCAGTTAGTGGATCACCTGATCTCATTGAGGTAGAGCCAGATGAGCAAACAAGTGAAGCTGTACCTCTTGAGAGTTTAAGTCCAGTGAATATGCTGTCTGAAGATGAAGAAATAGATGATGAAATAGATGATTCACAGAAGCTTGTTATTGTGGAAAGCTGTTTGTCCCCAAAGCCTTCACCAGATTCTCGAGAAACTGAACATGAGATGGAACAAGAAACAGTCCCTGTCCCAATGTCATGTGCACCACAGACATCTATCGCTGCAGACTCTCCTGTTCGCAAATCCTTCAGGTCGTCTCGGCAGACGTATGAGAAAGCAGCAAGGGATGCAGCCCAGAAAGCAGCACATGAAGCAGCCAGACTAGCTGCACAAAAGGGAGCTCAAATGGCAGCTCAGAAGGCATTAAAAACGAAAGAGAGTGGTATTTCACAAGCACAAGGTGGACAAAAATGTGTTGGGGATGTCTCTGATGGGATGATAATTTCTTCAGAAGCAAGCTTGCCCCCAAAGCTATCCCCTGTACCCTCCTCTGGTCAACCAAATCTAAAAGCTAGCATGTATACTGGTGCTCAAGGAGGTCCAAGGATAAATTTTCATCAACTCCAAAACAACAGAAGAGCTGTAACAGCGTTTGTCAAACAACCACAAGCACAACGTGCGCAAAGGCCACAGTTTATGGGTAAAGACATTCCAAACTTGGTTGATGTGGGAGAGGGTGCAAGAGATGGGCAGTCACATGCCTGTGTTGAAAGACGATACAGTGAGCCTGCCACCTTCAACCTTAACAGTACCGACTCATCACCAAAAGACAAATTACAAAGGATGATGAGTGATGGTTCTTTGAGTATAACCCCTGTAAAGAACGATCAGACTATTGCTTCATCTAGTAAACGGCCTACAGCACGAAATACCTACCATGCTAATCCTCAAACGATTTGGCAAGCCCAAGCACAGGAAAATAATGATAACAAGGTCAAACTGGTGAAAGTGACATATGACAAAACTATTCCAGATCAAGTATCACCAACTATCTCTGGTGTTCCAGATGCACAAGATATTCAGAAGCATCTTCAAAAATCCCCTATTGTTCTTCTTCCTAAACTGGTGTTTGTCCCAGGACAGACCTTTCAACAGTTGACACCTGTCAGTGGGCCACAAGCTCTCCAACCAGGGAACATACTTCTTCTTCACAAGGACAAGAGACGAAGCGTAAGCATTACTACTGCACCAGTACTACCAACAGTTGCGGTTCAGGGTCCTTCAAATAATGCTGCTCCTTTGAGAAGCAGTAACTCCCCTTTGCTGAAACATGCACCAGAAACAGCTCAGTCTCCGGACTTTATAGACACTATCAGTGGTCCCTTTCGCATAATACGAAAGACACCAGTAGAGCATTCTTCTACTAAAAAGCCTTTCATCAGTGCTTTCATCATTGTTTACAAGAATATCAGCCTGCCAGGTGTTCTGCGGTCGGCAGTGCCTTTTGTTCCACCTCGGCTGTTGCAGAACGGGATGTTCCCAGAAGAGACCTTTGAAAACTTTTGCCATGCTCTGCAGGACTGCAACATCATGCAGCGTTACATGACTGTACTAGAGAGGTCAGCTCTCTTGAATGATCTCAAGCACAACAAGATATCAAGCTGCAAATTGGTATCTTTGGGGGAGTTCCATCAGAAGTATGACAAGATCAAAGAGCTCATGCAGATCAACAAGATGACCTGAGATTCTATTGTACTCCGGTGTACACCTTCAGCCTGCTCCTGGAGATCAAATTCGTGAATGAGTCGCGTGTTTTCAATCTCAAAGTGCTCATACTGACAAGATGACTTGATACTAGCATTGGACAACAGCAGAAGTCTCATGCGGATCAACAAGAGGAACTGGGTTCCCTTCATGCTGTGCTGTTCATCGTTAAAGTACTTTGGAAGATCAACGACTAAAACTTCAAAGATAGCGTCTTGAACGCCGAGGAAGTACTCATGAAGATCAACAAAGTGAATTGATAAGAGTTGTCAAGATGCTGAACAACATGATATGACCTTGCTGATGAACAAAATGAACTGAAATGGATAGAGAGGTTGGTGGGCATATCAAAGATTCTCAAGCAATTCAACTCGGTGAATTGATGAGTCAGCAATATGCTGAATTGAACAACCATTAAGGACTGAAGCTGATGAACAAAATGGAACTGAAATACCTAGATATATATGTTGATCTGAAGGAGTACGGATCAACATAGTGACTTGATAGAGTCAACAAGATGCTGAATTGAACAACAGTGAAGGACTCATGCTGGTTAATAATACAATCTGAAATAGATTACTTGTGGAACAACTCTAAATTGCTGACCAATGAGATGAAATAGATCACATAGATAATATACATGTATCATCGTCACAATAAGATGTATAAGATGGTTTCTGGTGATGTGGGTAATTACTAATTATGGTGACTTTGGTATACAAGAATTAACCTGATAAATGTGTGCTATGTAGGTGACTGCTGTGATTCTTGCTTTCCTAACATAAAATGTGCATCTGCTGTTGTTTTTATCATGTTTGTTATTGTTTTTGTTTATGTTTCTCATTTGATTACTCTAACAATGTTTTCATAGAAATAATGAAACCCATTGCTTTTTTTGGTGACAAATTACTTACAAACATTTCTTGAAGAAGGTGAATCAGATTCTTTGAGTATAAGGAAAGAAATCAGAAAATATTTCACAACCAATTCATATTCACATAAGAATTGCACTCTCAAGTTAGGTTCTCACTCTAAATGTTGCTCTGTTGGTGAATTCATTTTATTCCTACCCTTCTAGATATTCTGAGGTTTCCTTTGGGCTTTGAATGGTTTTTGGTACAAAGTTGGGTAAACAATTGCATTCTTGTAGATACATGTTTCATTTTAACAATTGGTTAAAAAACAGGTGTTCGTTTGGGTAAGATTTTCTTGTTGTTGTCTTATGTATCGTAAATGTCTTTTGTGATGGGTTAATGTTTGAAGTAGAGATAGGATTTTCTGTCAAGTATATTTTCCTTGAGTACCCTTTCTTTCTTTTTCTTTCCTGAAATGAAGATAGCGGTTGAACGATCACTAGGCTGTTTTTGTTATGTATGAACACATTGGGCATTACTTGTTTTTTCTTGCATCACCTTGTATCCTTATAACATGTACTATTATTCTGAAATGTACTCAAAATGGTACTACATGTATGTATCAAATTGGCCTGATGTAATCTTTAACGAGTTGACCCGAAACATGATGGAGCTTAGTGATATCACTGAATTTAGAAAGTGTAATTTGATATTATCGAATGACATTTTTTTTTTAAATGAAGCCTTATCAAAGTGGCAGAGGTATTTATGATCTTCTTGTCATTGTAAAATACATAAGTTCTACCTCTGTTTTCAAAATACATATATATAACTTTTCACCAGTTATGCATTTTCCCTTTCTGCATGGTCGTGCTTCATACACCACCAAATTTTTGCTTCAAAGCATCATTGAACATCTCTTCATTTTGAATAGCGTACTGGTTGTTATTTTTGAATGCCATTACAAGACGTGCGTGACTGTAGATTCTTATTGGAATCTCATTTCATTGATAAAGTGCTTGTTGATCACCTATGGGTAATTTACGGCTTTCAAAGGGGTAAGAAATGGGCAAGGTCTATTAACAGTTGCATTGTAGGAGGTAATGGCAGGTACCTATATTCATATTAGCAGCACTGAACATGAATGCAAATCATGCGGACTTAACAAATGGCTTTTAGTATAATAGATCTTTGTAGCAAGCCTGTAGCCCTCTATCTGTATCATTCGGTTTTCTTCTCTGGGAATCTTTAGTGTGTTGTCTTCATACTCTGACATTCCAAGCGAAATTTCTAAGGATACATGTATTTCAAGAGCTTTTGTGTATATTTTGGCAAAGTTTAAGATTTTTCTCTTTTCTTTTGTACCATGTACGATATTATAAAGATGTACTAGTGTTTTGAGCTATCACAGTTTGTTATGATATGATGAGAAGTTTTGGAATCCTGTATTTCAGCTTTTACTATATGAGTGATGGCATTTAATTGTTGCACCTTTTCTCCTCTCCTATGTAACGCCTGTTCAGAGCAAAAAGGATGATGAATCTTTGTTTGTATATGAATTAATGCCCTTTTGGCCCTTCGCAGACAATAAGTATGTAAGAATGTACATTAGCAAATGCTGGTAATTTGGCCTTTCACAAATGTTTATAGTGTATAAATTTCACCTGATATGTACCTATTTTCTTTTGTTTGGTGCCATGTGGTCTAAAATCATATTATGTTCTACAAGTGCCTTTCTCTTAATTAACTGTACAGATAATGAGTAGGATTTGGAAAAAAATTGATGATATTTTGCATTTGTCTTTTGAAATAGATGCTGAATTTGATGTAATTATTCACAGTGGGGAATGCTGTTGATGGTTATAACAAATTTTCCATAAAATCAAGTGGAAACAGATGTGAGAACAAATTAATATTTATGTCAGTCATAGATAACTTGTTATGATTATCAAACAAATTTTGTTGATGCCCCCAGTTGCCTTGAACTATTTTGCGTACATGTTTGAAATTTGAAGAAACCATCTGTTTGGTTTCTAACCACACCCCGATGGCTGCCTCCGGAACAATCAGTTGAAGATCCATTGATTTCCATAGCAATTTTTTTCGCAAGGACGCAATTATGTTTTCTAAACCAATTGTTGAGGTACTGTTGAATGAAACGTGGAAGCTAGTCTGTACCAGTAATGTGATTGATTCTTTTTAAGTGGAAGCTCTCGTACGTGTAGATCGAAGTTGTTGATGCATTTTCAAGGTTGTCCTCACTATGCAAATGCTCTGAAATTGGTTATTCTCTTTTTTCATTTTCAGTACATGCATTTTTATAAAAAAGATTGGCTAATTCTGTCATACTTTAACAAAAAAGCTTCAGATCATCTTCTCAGGCATGCAGTCGTTTTCAGGGCGAACCAAAACAAATTATGATTGGATTTAATTTGGGAAGAGTTGAAATATTCATTGTTTTTCAATGATCATTGCTTTTATTCCCTAAAATTTATCTTTGCGGACATAATGCAACATAATCCTTTTTTTTGTTTTGTTGATAATTCTGCATATAAGCTTCTTCATAGCCATAAGTAGATTTCAACAATCCAAACCTAATGAAATCTAAGCTATTTATTAAGGCATTGCCTTGGTAACAAGCCACTTTTGTGACGTCAATAGTGACGAAAGTGTTCACCTAGGCTGCAATCGCATGAAAATAATGATACCTAGAGAGGAGAATGGCATGTCTAGCCGAGAGGAGTTCTGTTAATGAATGCATCTCTGTCTGATGATAATACCATTATCAATGCACCATTGAACAGAGGGTTGTACAGAGAAGAGTGAAGCAATACAATTAGCTTGACCTGACTATAGCAGACAGAGTGTGTATTAAATGATCATTAGGAACTCTGTACCGGTATGTGTTATTAAGTTTACATCAATGCTTATAGCTTGAGTCGCACAATCGAATAAGAAACGTACTCTAGCAAAAAGAATTTATAAAGAAGAAAACAATATTTACGATTTATTATGCGCTACACAAATATACTCTATTATTATTATTATTAATATTTGTACAAGGGTTATTACTTGTGAGTTAGACTTCTATTAGTCATATCAAATCGGAAGCAGAATGAAATGAAATGTAAAATCATTAGTTTAGAAAGGTCTCTGTGACAAGAAATGAAGTAGGGCTTCAAATCATCGGGTCATCGCGTTGGGCCGCGTTACCCAACCCAGCATGAAAACATGCCCCTTTATTCATGAAATATCTTGTGTATAATGTTTGTGAAATAAATCCCTCTCATCTACAAATGGTCTGGTCCAACTTTACCCAACACTTTGTAAGGTCGCATGATCTTCTTTTCACAAAAGGTCGTTTAACCCGACCACCCAACCAGAAGCGATGACCCAATCGAAGTAAGGTATTTTTTTTATCGTGGGAAAGCTAGGGCATTAAATTTGTATGCTTCTTTTGTACACAATCTTTTGTACACAATCTTTTGTAAACAATCTTTTGTAAAACATGGCATACAAGCATTTGAATAGTAAGCATCATTTACACTTTGTATGATCTTGAAATAAGCAATACATCTTGGTACAATTAGAGTCAAGATGTACTGTCTTCTGTATTTGAAGGTGTCATATTTTCTACCATAAAAAAGTGAATTTTTAAACTGACGAAAATAATTTGTTGCTACATGCTGATTTGTTCAATAATAGATATCTCACAGGTAAGATTGCTCAAGAACTTACAATTTTACAGATAAGATTGTATAAAATGTTTTAAGCTTTAAAAAGAGAAAGAAAAGTGGGTCTTTCATACACCATGAAAGACGATTTTTTTTTACAAAATCCATGACATTGATGAAATACTGTGTATTAACTATAAGCAATTAATTTTATCTTTTGTAGTTACATGTACAATTTCCTTACAAGTTTTAGTATCAACTTCTTGCAATTAGATTTGCCTTTCTCTTAAATTATTTGAGTGGAAAGGGCTTTAATTTTAATAGAGATTTGCTGAAATGATAGTAAAGGCAATTAATTACATACATTTGTCACTTTCTGTTTTCAAAGAATTTGTTTAGCTTTTACATTTGTTAACACTAATTATATTGTCAAGATATAATAACTATATTTTGTTGTTGAATTACACTCTTTGTTGAAACCTCCCTGCATCTTAACGTTTTTTTTGATGAAAATATTCTCAACTCTCTCAGCTTGGCTGTATTTGTATGTTTGGAATATGATTCAAGATGACTGTACATCTGTAGACTTTTCAGACTGTTAATGTCATACATGAAATCGGTGATTGTTTATAGTGTAGAAGTCAGTGGCATAGCTACTTGCGACACATACCCCTCTGCCCCCCCCCCCCATGGTCCCTCGCTATGCCACTTGTAGTAGTGTAATGTAATAAATGATATACACTGTATTAACATGTTATATCTGGCTGTGAATAGAATAATGAAATGTATATTATAGATATATATATCTTTTAGCTTGATAAGATGGTCATATATGCTGTAAGAAAATATTTGTAAAAAAGTCGAAATAGTACTGGGTTATGAAAATGGTTGTATGGTAACTGCGTAAGACGTTTGATAACAGATTTTATATATCAGAATTCATGTTATACACTAGAGATATAATGAAATAAAAATATACATTACTTTATACACAATGAATTATTATATCAACTATCTTTCATGTCTTTATGAAAGTGCAATAACTTTGATGGTATAACATTCAAGGTGCTAATCCCAGCCGGTTGCCTTATTACATAATAATGACATGATGATGACATGATGATGACATGATGATGACATGATGATGACATGATGATGACATGATGATGACATGATGATGACATGATGATGACATGATGATGACATGATGATGACATGATGATGACATGAGTTGTTGTCACCTGTATAGGAGTGTGAACACAAGATAGAACAAACATTAAGTTGCCATTTCATAGTTTCTATAAATGTTTCTATAAATAGGTAAATGTTTTTTAAATGGATTCATATTATGACAAATTCAAGGACACGAACAAAGAAGATCAAATCTGTTTGTGCGAACGAATTTCAAGTACAGTACAAGTTTTTAAGAAACATCATTTTCACAGGTTTCATCATTGTATAGAATGTCTTTCAATATGTCAGGTATACTAACAGTGTGAAAATGGAAAGGCACTTAAAAAAATTTTGTCGGTATGGTCGTCTTCAGATAAAAAGAAGGATTTTAACTTCTACAGTTATGCCCTTCTTTTTCTCTTTGGATGAATATGTGAATGATGTATGTAATAAGCTGCCAAGCAGGGTACTGTCTTGTGAAACTATTTGAAGTACAAGTTTTTCGAAATGCCTACAAAACGCATGCAATAAATAGACTTGTTTTTCAAAAGGATTTTAGTGAACTTAGATGTATGGCGGTTTTGTAAGATAATGCCTGGCTGCCCTAATGAAGTCATTATAGAGCTGTCTGAAAAAGATAGATAGATAGATAGTACGGTACTGAGCCGTAATTTCGTTATGATTAAGTTTCATTTTTTTGTAGAGATTTATGCAGAATAGCAGTAAGATTGTTAGGTCTAGTCTTGTGTAGAAGTACTTTTATCGAAACAAGATTCAAGCAGATTATAAAATAATCTTTCAATTTGAAAGGAAAGCTGATTGGAAAGCTTCAAAGAGAAGATGAAATTTGTTTCATATTGCTCTTGACGATCACCATTTATGGTGTACTCTCTTCGATGAAATGTTAAGAGTGAACAAAGTTCATTACATCTGTGGTATCTATTGTAAATGGTTGCAATTAATGCAGTGAATGTTCAAACATTTGCTAGCTCTTCATGTATATACACACAAGAAATGCCTTTATGATGTACAGATGTTATAAGTACTCAATTTTTTTCTGAAATATTTTATTTATGTGATGTGCAGGAGGAATTTATATTTTTCGCTGTTTTGACCATTTCATTTGTAATTTGTAACACAAAATATATTACCTTGTTCCATGTATCAATCGATCTACTGTTTTCTTTGTGCTTTGTAGTGGCTGATGTTTTAATGTATGTATGAAGTGCTGTTCAAGCAATAATAATATAAACACAGATTGTCCATATTTTTGGACAGTATATGCAACTTTTATATGTCAAAGTGGATCTAGTCTAAAAATCCTATTATTTGGTTGAAAGGAACAATTGAAGCGATTATTTATGCTCAATATTTGGTCGGATACACCATTCAAATTTTTCATTTTTCCTAAGGATTATTTTGACACATACATGATGCATGTATATGTTTAAATCCTCGTTTAGATAAATTTGAACTAAAACTGTTATCACTCAAACTACTTGGCAGAATTTGAACTAAAGGAATGAATCATGCTAAACAAAAAAAAAAACAAAAAAAACACATGCAGAACAACCACACCAACAACAAAAAACAAACAAACAAACAAGAAAACTTGAAGGGATTAATTAGAAGTTTATTATCAGCTTTAATGGATTATCCCGTCAATATATTTCTTTTCTCTATTTTTAAAGATTCACTGTTGATTTCTTTTTAAAGGTATACATAAAGAACTTTAGGAATTTAGTGAAGTTCACTTGATGGACAAAAGAAAATCCACGGTCTGGGTAATGTGACGTAAGGGCTCTGCATGCTGAAGGTATATTCATCCTATAGCTATTAAAAAAAAAGAGAATATTGCCATAATTAACCTGAATATTAACTGGAATGAAGAATAAAATGCGAAATAAGGCTATCTGAGATTACGACACATCGTTAAATCACCTTTCTATGTAATGTCAAATATGAAAGGTAACGTCCCTTTTACTATATAGTGGTAATTATAAAAGCAAGGACTTATCGTCTTCGTGATAATAAGCACAAGAATAACCTTGCAAAGATTCAATTAATCTTTTACAGTGTAGGCAAATGCAAGGGCGTGCCTAGAACTTTAGTTGGGGGGGGGGGGGGGGGCTGAAACTTTCGATCTGTGTGTTTTAGCCTGAAAATGCCCTTTGTTTTTATCTTCTCCTTTTCCTCTGTTCATGTTCGAAGGTCAAGGTGTGTAAATAGAGCCGGAAGGGGCATTGCCCGAAATGTATTTTTCATAGTTGCCGTCAACTTTAAAGTCTGCCCCTTTCTGATATGACACGATGTTTAAATAAATGGATCCCCACCCCTCCCCCTCCAGAAAATGTACAGATTTGCTCATGATCATGACAAAAAGAGGGGAGTAAGGTATGGAAGGGAGAAGTGTGTGCGTGTGTGCGTGTGTGTGTGTGTGTGTGTGAGAGAGAGAGAGAGAGAGAGAGAGAGGGTGAATGACGAAACGAAAAGGCATCGAAGAGTGATAATAATAATAATAATAATATTCCGCTTATATAGCGCTTAATATTTAATGTCTCTAAGCGCTTTACAGATATACTATTACCCCGGTCATTGAATTCATTGCTTGCCCGCACACACTGTGTGCACAATTTCCACTCCCTGGGGAGCATTCCAGCCAGGCGTTACTTGACGCTCAAAAACTGTTTGACCAACAATGACGGTCGCATCCCACCGGGTACCCATTTAACACCTGGGTGGAGATAGGGAGGGGAACAAGGAGGAAAGAAAGAGAGATGGGGGGGGGGGGGCGTGAAACAGAAAGAAGAAAAGAAAGGGTGAGTGAGTGATAACAAGAGAGAGATGGGGAAGGAGGGGAGAGAAGAAAAAACAGAGAGGATGAGGCAGGGAGAGAGAGAAATGAAGTCACGCAGGCCCATATCAGATCGTGACAATACCCGATCATGGAGTGAGGGGAAAATACCAATTAAAATGATAGTAGTATGAAAAACAAAAATGACCGATATATAGGGCTATCCAAGGTTGTTAATTGAAACGGGACTTTGCATGTAACATAACGGGGATAACATTAATTGTAGGCAATATGAAATTGAGGCGCACATGCACATTATAAATAATTATCCATATTTCGTTTTCTATTGTTAAATGAGGTATTGTATTTTCTATCATTTGTATATTAACTGTCAAAAAAGCCACTGGAAGCAACATTTTTTTATAATGTTTGTATGCATGGACCAATAAAATAATCTTGAATCTTGAATTTTTTAACCTACCTCTTCTTTTCACCCTTTCTCAATTTGCATTTCTCCGGCCTGCCGTTTCTAAAGAAAAAATAAATAAATAAATAGATTTCCATGTAGGCGTACCGTTACTTCCACACTTTATTTCTAATAAAGTCGATCAACATACTTAGTTACTTGGCTGTCATAATAATGGGAGGGGGCAGAGGGGTTCCGATGCCCCTAAATAGGTCCTACTTCAAGTGGGGCAATATTATAATTTATTCTGTTTGTTGATAAATCACTTTATGTACCTCAAATAGGAACAGAGACATTATAGAAAAGGCGAACATAGTAATTAGAAAAGTCCAGAGGGTGTTTCACAAAGATCCTAAGTTGAACTTATCTCTAAGATGGACTTAAAAACTATGGAGAGCCAAGTAGCCTTATAATGAAATATGTTCAAAAGCAAAAATTCAAATATTTTAGACTTTTTATAAATTCCAAATCAAGAACATGAAATCTCTGTGATAATAGAAAATATGAATGATTTGAATCAACATTTTATGCCTTTTAAAATAACTTTTACAAAATATTTTCATAGATGCTAACAGCTTTCCATAATTGTTAAGTCCAACTTAGAGATAAGTTCAACTTAGGATCTTTGTGAAACACCGCTAGATGATGATAGTGATGATTACTGATGGACTAGATGTTTCAAAGTTATCAAACTACACATGATTAAGGTAGTAATTAGTGGTGGTTAATTTACCTGACTGATAAGAAAGCATAAATGCTTGTTAATTAAGCAACCAATGATTGATGGTCCATGCAGGGCAGATAACGATAAAGATGCAGATCATTAAAATAGATTTCAAAGTATACAGGGGCGGGTGCTTATCAGAATAGCCACATAATGTGATTAATAATGTTATAACATATCAGGAGAAAAAAGAAAGAAAATACGGATTCTTCTTTTATTTTCACTAAACCAACAACAAAAAAACAAAGAAAAATAATAACTTTTAAAAACATAATTATACAGGTCTGAATCACAAGTAATTCAAACAAAATCCTTATCATATGGTATGACTGTCAATACTATTATTTGTCTTTTTCTGGAGTCTTTTTTTTTTTTTTTGCTTGCCAGAGATGTTCTAGACTAGTATATGCCCCCTTAAAACAAAACTGACACCACCCGGTACCCCTGATTACCCCCACATTCAAATATTTCAACATACTCTGGATCATAGACAAACATGAGACCAACAAAAGATAAAAATCAAAAGTTTAAGTTAACAAAATTAAACATGGAGTAAAATGTATAAATATTAAAACGGATATGAAGGGAGAAAAAAAAGACAGATATGTAAAGACAAGGAAAGAATAAGATAAGAAATGAATATGCACGGACAAGAAGAGTATGAAAGCGATGCCGTCTGAAAAGTGGATAGTGGCCCTCGAGACGATGTCGGTCTTCTAGACGTAGCCTGCCTGCTGACGAGAAAGGTAAAATATTGCAATGAGATTTTAATTCCTCTAATGTCTGATGAAGTGATGATGGTGGCATATCATTGTGCACAAATAGCCTATATCCTATTTAATTTATAAGGAAAACCGGGTAAATAAGAAATGACAATGTATACTATACCATAAAGGAATACCTAATACTTGACAGTCAGATAAGAGAAGTAAATGACATGTTATATGATTGAAATTTGTATTCTTCTGCTGGTTCATACTTTTTCATTTTAGTTTTCGTACGTTATAGAAACTCTACAAATTATTTTCCTCTTCTTCCTCCGCCTCTTTTTCTTCTTCTCCTTCTTCCTTTTCTTCTTGTACTTATTATCATTTCTATCATCAGTTTAATGTTGTTATTATTATTATCTTTAATAAGTAATTCTTTTATTTTTCTTATCTGTCTGTAAATAATTCTTACTATTTTAAGTTATTAATTTTATACATGTCTGTAAGGGACCCCACTGGAAATAAGCTCTCGAGCTTTCGTGGGTTATCCTGATCAAGCTGACTTATTTCTGATCTGTATTATTGTATATTGTTGTATGTTGGAAGCTTGTCGAATAGAAATCATCATCATCATCATCAACAAGAAAAGAAAACCCAAATTCTAAAGGTTAGATCTACACGTGAGATGTTCTTTGTTGATAGTAGCGGGCTATGCAACTTAATAAACCTGAAAGATTATGCTGTTGTATAGTGATGATGAGACTGCTAAAATAAGAACATAACCATTTCTGGAAGGGTTCAACTCAAATAATGACTTTATCTTATTTGAGGTCAGTTACACCCTTGGGTGCAGTACGGTGCATTACGCAAAATAATGGCCACGCCCACGGACCTATATATGTATGACTAGACTAGTGTTTACATACAGGAGCGTACTAGCGCCTGGTATAGGTTTTTACCGGTATATTTTTAACGCGTGAACCAACGAAGTAAAGTTATTCAAAGTTTTGGAAACTCTTCCCAATCGTTATTGTTATTTAATCTAACATAAATTTTTGGGGAAAAGTAAAGGAAAATGGCAAGAGCTCCTCTAGGCCAAACGCATGACTTGGCCGGCTTGCCATATCTCGATGAAGAAGTTCTTCTAGCTGAGCTGAAACATCGGTATAATGGTGATCAAATCTATGTGAGTATTATAACGACCAGTCCCATTCATACAAATTTGTGTAGTATGTTTTACATGTTTATAACGACGCGACTGGTGTGATATTGAAGTGAATAACCTTGTAAGTTTACATTTATAAGCGCCGTACAATTATCTATCCCATTTAGTAAATAGTATGTAAAGCATTGTAAACAATATATGTGATTATTGATATCTATAAAATTATAAGCTCAGCAACATTGTGAATAATAATATACTTTCAACTTTGCTACCTTAGTAAAAATAGTACTTCTAATTTCTGTGATGTGTACTATCATCTTGAAACTTCTTCTCCTCCTCCTCCTCCTCCTTCTCCTTCTTCTTCTTCTTCTTCTTCTTCTCCTTCTTCTTCTTCTTCTCCTCCTTCTCCTTCTCCTTCTTCTTCTTCTTCTTCTTCTTCTTCTTCTTCTTCTTCTTCTTCTTTCTTCTTCTTCCTCTTCCTCTTCTTCCTCCTCCTCCCCCTCCTCCTTCTCCTCCTCCTTCTTCTTCTTCTTCTTCTTCTTCTTCTTCTTCTTCTTCTTCTTCTTTTCTCCTCCTTCTCCTCCTCCTCCTCCTCCTTCTTCTCCTTTGCCTTCTCTTTCACCCCTTCTTCGTCTTCCTCTGTTTGTGATGGGTATGTTTCACATACTAATGTTTTGCTATTTCTAGGTTAATGATCTGCTAGACAAGAGACATACTTCTTCATTTTTATTTGTTGTCTTTGTCTTTCTCTTCTTCTTCTTCTTCTCCTACTCCTTCTCTTCCACTGCTTCATTTCTCATTCTTTTTATTTTCTTCTTGTACAGATTTTTCTTCTCCTTTCTTGACAAATACAGTCTATATCATTAATTGTATAGTTATAAAGAGAAAAGATCCAGGGAAGTAATTAAACAAGAACGCGTGTATATTATCTTCTAATTCTTTTGTTCAATCTCAAATTTTCTTCCAGTCTTATGTTGGAGATATCCTGGTCGCCATCAACCCGTTCCGTGACTTGGGCATCTATGGACAGAAGGTACTTAATTTCTTAGGCTTTGGTTTGTTTATATCTTGGTCTTTGATGACCCCAAAATCATACTGACTTTAAATTGTGTGCCTGTTTTATTATACTGATATATCAAAGAAATGGAATGACTTTTTTCTTCTGTTGTTCTTAATTTGAAATACACTGTATGAAGGAAAACAAAGTTTGGCATATTCACTAAGATCATTCTTGGAATATGGAATGATTTTGTTTGAGTGATTTGACGTCAATTCATTTGCATCTATTTATTGACCTATTTAGGTAATATTAAGGCAGATATTTTTCTTGGTCTTTGAATATATAGTACTTGCCATAAAGTTAGGTTATCATTACATGAATGCAATCGCATTCTCTAAGCATTGAAAATTTTACTTTGTGCATTTTGATAATGAGAATAATAGGCATTTTTATTCCACCATCTGCATGTGTTTAAGAGTCTGAATGAGCGCCCAATTCTCATTATCAAGCATTCCTAAAAAAAGACGAGATTTTATTTTCTGGATGTACACAAATTCTAACAAGTAACGGAACACAGCAGATAGGACAACATGATTTAGAAATGGATAAACTATGGCTAAAAGATTGGACAGGCACTGGTCCTCTCAACACCAAATGCTTCCATAAAATTAAATATGTTCATCCATCCACCATGCAAGTAATAATATTTCAGGGTAACGCGCACCACTCGATGAAACAACCGGAACTTTTAACAGGATCACCTCTTACTTCCGTACACTGATGCTGATGCTGAAGAACATGTCATTTTGATTTGTTGATTTTGTTTTGTGTCTTGACAGTACGCAGATCAGTACAAGCAAACCAAACGTAAAGATAACCCCCCTCACATCTTTGCTGTATCAGACCTGTCTTATCAGTTCATGCTCTCAGGGAATGCGGTAGGAGGAAAGAGGAATCAATGTATCGTCATCAGGTAAGAGCTGGCATCGTCCGCGTAGTGCCAGAAGGGCGTCAACTCATGCACAATGCCCTTTTGACTCTGACGAGATGATACACATGTAGTCCTGTGCCTTGTTGGTCGATTAGGCAAAATGAAATTAAAAAAATCTTCAGTGTCCTGCCTTTTTGAAAAAGAGGTAGGAGGAGGCCCTTTTTTTTTTCTTCTTCAAAATGGCACATTTTCCTAGACGTCTGGCCTTGTTATTTTTTCAAGATGGCCGCCACTTTTTTTCTTCTCGAAATTGCCGCCACGTGGACTCAGGAAATGACAAATGGGGATTGTATGAGAAAAATATTGAATAGACTATTTCCACAGCATATTTTAGTTTATTTTTTTTCTCCCAAAAAAGATCATTTTAGCAGTATGTTTTTCTTCTTTGGCAAGAATCTTTACATTGCATCATCTGCAGAGAGTCAGAAGGGTATTAACTCATGTATTCAGCGTTAAACTAGCATCCTTCTGTACTCTTAAAGATAAACTCCAGTTCTGGTAAAAAAAAGAAAATTAATTCTCACAGAATCAAACAAAACTTACACTGAATGTTCAAGATTACAAATAAATGACATGTGCCAAACAATTTTGGAAGAAAATGTATACTGGCTGAGTAATGAGCATAGAAAGACAAGGAAATCAAGGTAGTAGTAGCCCCAACACCATGTGTGTTGTCCCATATATAGCTTTCTGTGTACAGTGCATGTTACTTTACCAAGACTCGGTCAAATTTATTATGATTTTGATGACTCCAGAACCTTGCAGTGCACACCAATACTTACATGTACATGCTACATGATTAACTGTTTCTGATCCTTTCCACACCTTTTCTCACCTTTTCTTTCACAATGCAATCGCATTACCAGTACTAAAGTTTATCTTTAACAGATGATATAAATGTTCCATGTAGTGCCATGTCTTGTTGGATTAGGCATGGCTCTACACTAATTCGTTTAGAAGGGGGTCCAGATGTAAAATTGTAGAGTCTTTTTATCATACATTGTAGTGCCTTGAGTGGTATGATATTAGAAAACGCGCAGTAGAAAAACTTAATATTATTTTTATCATTATTATTGTCATTGAGTCTGTATGCACAAGCCTGATGTAAAATTTTTAGACTCTGGACTGAGATTTTGGGCGCCCATGTGTCCCGGGCGCCTGGTAGTGTCAAGTCTTAGATTAGGTTATAGACTGTTAACCTGGCATCGTCTGCTGAGCATCAGAAGAATAAATTTTAAAGCAGAGTTCAATCAACACCTCTTTGACTATCAACAGAATATACAGTCTTAATTACATCAAGCTGTTTGTACATTGTATGTCTCATTGCTCATACAAGTTGAACTCAACTCTAAGTTGGACTAAACAATTATGGAAAGTCGTTTGCATCTTTGAAAATATTTTGTAAAAGGCATAAAATGTTGATTCAGATCATTCATATTTTCTATTATCAAGGAGATTTCATGTTCTTGATGCGGAATTTATGAAAAGTCTAAAATAGTTTGCTTTGGAATATATTTTATTTTAAGGCTACAAATGGCTCTCCATAATGTTTAAGTCCAACTTAGAGTTAAGTTTGACTTAGGATCTTTGTGAAACACCCTCCTGATCTTAACCTTAACCCCAAAAGGATGGAAAAAAGATGAGACCACAAGACCAAATATCTATGTCACATTGGTTGATGCCTTTGCTCCGTCATTCAGCAATCTTTATCCAATGATTTGTAATATATTACTACGTTTTATTCAACGATGGTAACCCCATGTAAAGAACATATTGCCAATGGTAGAGTGCACAACCCCAAATCTCTCATCTATGCAGTAGATCTAGAATGAGAAAACCGTATCCTCATGATTATTGAATCCATATATTAGTTTTAATTGGCAGAGGGGATGAACGTGGATAGTTTGAATATTAAACAATTGATCAAATGGAATAAATTTGATCTGTGATGTCCTTCAACGTCCATGTATGAAGTACACAGGGCATCATTTTCTCAAAGTTTGTCGACATCTCATTGAAACAAGTGTTGTTGAACCTGTACTAATGACATTTTTAGTGAAACGATACCCAGGACTCTAATCACCAAAGGATTCAATGAGAATATAGTTGTGAGCAATCAATAATTGATACTTCTTTCTCCAAGAGAAGAGAGAGAGAGAGAGAGAGAGAGAGAGAGAGAGAGAGTGGGAGGGAGAGAGAGAGAGAGAGGTTTGAAATTGGATTACAATCCCCGCTACCCAGATACATTATTTATGACCCAGTCGTTATAATTGCCCTCGCCCACGAAACAAGCGCGACGATAGATCGGTCTTCTGTGCAATATTAGAAATCATGGAGAGTATACTGTAGCAGGGCTGTATTTCAGAAGATTTCTACTTGATTAATTGTATGAGACAAGTACATGTAAGCCTCTTCTTGAATACATGTGTATTCATTTATTTGATTCATGTGATTTAGGTACATGTAATAACTAATTTCCATTGTTTTTACGTAACCATGGTAATATTTTTGAGCATCAATTCTCTCATTGTATTACAAAAGTGCCCTGGACAAAAGTGCTATTTAAAAACCTAATCCATGAAAATCAAAAGTATTCTGCATGAAAGGTACATGTATCACTTGCTGAATGCTAGAAGGGCATTGAATCTTCCAATAATTATTTATTGTCACTTAACACCCTTATATGTTTTATAATCTTAATCATTATTAAGAATACAAATGATTCTATCTATCTCTCTCCCCTTTCCTAAATAGCTTTTTGAAATCACTATGTATACATAAATATAAAATATTAATTAGAAAAAGAAACTTAGAAGGTCATTTTTATATGCATCCACTATTTTATGGAATAATTTGTCAGAATACCTTAGAAATATACAGGTGTAGAAACATGAACATTTCAGAAGTAATTTGAAAATATATCTATTTAGCACTTTGTACTTAGATATCATAATTATGAACCAAGTGTATCATGTACATCTCTGTTCTATCATCTGTCTTATGCTCTTTACACAAACATTTAATTATTATTATTATCATTATAACAATTTGTAAAAGTTCAAGAAAGAGTAGATACATGTAGAGAGAAAGAAGAAGAAGAAGAAGAAGAAGAAGAAGAAGAAGAAGAAGAAGAAGAAGAAGAAGAAGAAGAAGAAGAAGAAGAAGAAAAGAGAAGAAGAAGAAGAAGAAGAAGAAGAAGAAGAAGAAGAAGAAGAAGAAGAAGAAGAAGAAGAAGAAGAAGAAGAAGAAGGAGGAGGAAGAGAGAGAGAGAGAGAGAGAGAGAGAGAGAGAGGGAAAGGGGAAAGGGGACTGGGGGGGGGGCTGGGGCTTGGAACTCTAATGTATAGAGCTTCAGACACGTTTCTGTTTGATATTGACAGTGGGGAGAGTGGGCCTGGCAGGACATGTATATTATATGACTGCATATTCTACTTATTATAGTGTTTTATGATGATTGATACTAGACAATTCTGTTTGATATTGACAGTGGGGAGAGTGGAGCAGGGAAGACAGAGAGTACCAAACTCATCATTAAACAACTCATTGAACTATGCAAGGGCAAATCTCAGCTCGAACAACAAATCCTACAGGTATGCAATCTATACTTTTTATATTATCAGTTTACAATTTTTATCTCTTTGTCCTACTACCAATAGTATGTACATTTATTTGTCTATTTTGTTGTTGTTAGTGCTTTATGTTTTTGTCATATAGTGCAGGTTATTGTCGTGGGATATATCTAAATCTTACAACTTGCTGATTGAAATCTAACAGAATGAACAACTCTTCAGATTCACACCGAAAGAAAATGGCAAAATAATGCAAAAGAAGAAAAAAATAGAAAAGAATAATACATTAACATTTATTATAATGTCAAAAATTCCATCATTTTACGATAACAGATTTTTTTTAATGGATGAGCTGTATACTAAATTCATTATGATCTTAATTTGGAAACAGGCTATTTATGAAAATCATAAAACTTCCTCTTTGCTGAATTTTAGTTAGAATTTTCTTTGTTTTTATGGTCTTTAATTAGTTTATTATACCATGGTCATGATCATTATCATCATAATTATTTTTATTGTTACATTATTACTGATTTTCTGAAACATTTTCTCAGGTCAACCCCCTGTTAGAAGCTTTTGGCAATGCTCAAACAGTCATGAATGATAATTCCAGTCGCTTTGGAAAATACATCCAACTCAAATTCAAGCAAGGAACAGGTAAATATATAATCAGCATCAATTAATCCTTAATACAATCTTTTTACCACGCAAATTATAGCATTTGAATTCCAGGCCTCTGACTGGTCAAAACTTTAATAAAAATTGTGATCTTATGTTTCTATCTCAACTGAGTTTAATCAATAACAGTTTTACAATCGATTTGAGGCTTTGGGAATTTTTGTTTTAATGATAAGGGGTATGCTATATTTAAACATAGATTATTTAGTGTGAAAACATATGACTATACTCCACAAATGTATGATTAATGATAGAGCTAATCAAACTTGTATTAACATTAATCATCAGTAATCATCACTATCATCATCAGGTATGATTATCCCAATTGTCATTGCATTTCCACTAACGTTTTGTTTTGTTATGAAATTCAATTCCAATATTTCCAATATTTTCTACCAATGACACAAAATCAAACCTTTGGCATGCCAAGTTTGTAATAGTAATGGTTTTGATGTTAATTTCAATAGTATATTTTTAGAATGTTTCATTGCTTATTATTAAATCAAACTTAATGATAGTTGCCATTATTATTGTCATTTGATCACTTTTATTTGAATTTCAATGTTGATTGCCTAGACTGTTTTAATAATTATTGTATAATTGCTTTTATCATGTATATATATATTGTAAAACATTGTAACCATTGCAATTCAGTCTGTGGACTGCGAGAATGGATGATATTCAATAAAATCTTTCTCAATCCTAGTGATGGGAGCCAAGATCTCAGAGTACCTCTTGGAGAAGTCCCGGGTGGTCTTCCAGAATCCAGGAGAAGAGAACTTCCACATCTTCTATTACATGCTGGCTGGGCTGGATGAGGAGATGAAGAAGAAGCTACAGCTGGAGAACGCTTCAGATTATCTGTGAGTAGTGAGGAGGAGGAGGAGGAGGAGGAGGAGGAGGAGGAGGAGGAGGAGGAGGAGGAGGAGGAGGAGGAGGGGGGAGAGAGGAGGAGGAGGAGGAGGAGGAGGAGGAGGGGAGGAGGAGGGGAGGGGAGGGGGAGGAGGTGGGGGTGGAGGGGGAGGAGGAGGAGGAGGAGGAGGAGGGGGAGGAGGAGGAGGAGGAGGAGGAGGAGAGGAGGAGGAGGAGGAGGAGGAGGAGGAGAGGAGGAGGAGGAGGAGGAGGAGGAGGAGGAGGAGGAGGAGGAGGAGGAGGAGGAGGAGGAGGAGGAGGAGGAGGAGGAGGAGGAGGAGGAGGGGGAGGGGGAGGGGGAGGAGGTGGGGTGGAGGGGGAGGAGGAGGAGGAGGAGGATAGTGGTGATGATGATGATAATGATGTTGAAGACGATGATGATGATAATGGTATTAATAATTAGTGGTGATTGTGGTGATGATAATGATGATGATAATGTCTCTGATGATGAAGATGATGAGGATGATTTTGCTGATGGTGATCTGGAGGAGGAGAAACAATAATAATACTTATTATAGATAATGATGATAGTGATGGTGATGATGATAATAATAATAATGATGTGTTTGGTAATGAGAATGATAAGGATGGTGATGATTATGATGGTAGTGGTTATGATAATGATGATGAGAATTGTGGTGATGATAATGATAACAATAACAACAGAAAATATTTTGTAATATGAAATGATGTCTTCATGTACTTTAGAAGTTACCTTTAAGCCTACTATGCTGCTGTTACAAGCACATGGCTTGCAGTGCTACATGCAGATGCCCTTTTTGTTTCAAACAATAGCAATCAAGGCTTAACAAAGTCATCTTATGATTGCTTATTAAGATGTATATGCTGGTACTACCAGTCAACCGTATCATATGTTCAAAGCCAAAGGGACGTTAACTCTGTGTTGGAAGTGTTTATTTAATGGCCTTCTGGCTCCAAACAGACAATACATTATGTATGCAAAGGTGTGTTTCATGTAGTGCTTCCCCTCGCTTATCATGGCATAATTATGCATTCAACTACCCCAAAACCACAAAAACCCAATCACCATCCAATCACATATTCAATTCACATTCAGTTGGCAATAGATACAAATCAAAATGAAATCATTACAAATGAAATCATAACAAATACCAGGATTGCTAAAATAAATTTAAAACTTGTAAACAAGCAACCCCAAACCTTAATAAATACATACAAATACAATACAATACAATGAAATACGATACAATACAATACAATACTAATAATGTTACATACTAACAAAATATATGACTCAATTATGTATTTCAATAAATCAATAAGTGGCAAATTGTTCTTTTTCAATCTAAGTTTAAATGTGTTGTGGTTCTTAACGCGTACCCTTTTAATGACTTACATGGAGTTCCATTTATGAGGACCTTGATATCTAATTGATTTATTTCGCAAAAAATGAGTTAGTGAATTTTGGTAGATGGAAGTCATATGCATGTATCCTAGCTTGAAAGAGATTGGAGATTCTGCATGTATAGAATGCCATGTGTATGATGTATGCATCTTCCAATTGAAAATGAATCTAAAAAATATATGAATTTGAATATGTTAAAAATGTAATTATTTGCTGTAATTTGTAATGCAATTCTGTTACCTTTACTTAACTATTTTCATTCTAAACCACTTAGAGGCACTTTATATGCAAATTGCGGTATAGAAATATCTTATTATTATTATGAGTGTAAATCACATCTGTGATTCAACAGATCCATATATAGTATTGAGATATCGTGTATGTTTTTGACATAATACATTGCATCATTGAGAAAGTGATTCACTTTTTAATGATTCTTTATGTTTTCCTTGCTCCATAAATGACACACACTTTCCATGGCTTCTCATGTGAAATTGGTATGGTATGGTATTTATTCCATTTTTCATAAAAAAACAATACCTACAGAGTATAACCCCCCCCCCCCCCCCCCCAAAAAAAAAAAAAAAAAAAAAAAAATAATAATAATAATATAAATAAATAAATTAAAAAAAAAAAAAAAAAAAAAAAAAAAAAAAAAAAAAAAATAAATAAATAAATAAAAATTAAATGCATAAATACATGTAGAAGGGTAACATTACAGATAATATTAAAGAATACAATAAAGCTACATGTAATCTTTGTTTTTTCCAGGTATTTACGGAATGGCCCATCTTGTCTGAAGAACAATCCAGCTGGACTGAAGAAGTACTTTGATGAGCTCATTAATGCCATGGACCTAGTGGGCTTCTTGGAAGAGGTCAGAACAATAATACCTTTAGTCTGCTATAAAACCAGACCCAGTATTGCTTGATTTTCATTCCATTTTGAAGAATAATCATAACAAGTTTTCACATCTGTCTTTTTGTTTAAATTGTGATTTAGTTCAGCAATTTAAATCAAATGATTATTTAGGAAAGAGATTACTTAAGAGGGAGAGAGAGAGGCATAACACTGTGGTTACCCACACCAGGAACCATTTCATAAAACTTGTTATCAATAACATCTATTATTGCATCATTATCTATCTATTAGTTGTCAAATCGACTTAAAGGTACTACATGTATGTCCCATTTGCAGGCCAAAAAAAATGAAAAATATAATTCCAACTGCATTTGAAAGATAATACTAATTTAGAACTTCCCTAAAAAAGGTAAGGCTTGAAAATGTCTTCAAGTGGGAAAATAACGACTATTAGTTGTCAAATCGACTTTAGGGCTATAGAGCCCAAAAGTAATAGTCTTAATTTTCAGACAATTGTACCGAATGGTCATACGTTTTATGCTGCGCAAAAGATTCAATCAGTTTAATCTTGGCCATCACAAGAAGTGGGTTATTGATGTAGACAAATGCTCATGTACCCTTTACAACTCTTTTCATGTATGTTATTACCAAAGAAGAAAAAAAGCCAGTCACTCACTCAATAGTGTCTGACAGTGAAGTCTAGCAAGTAAACGGATTTCCTTGCATAATTTGAATATGAGGACACTGCTAACGTTTAAATTTCACAGATAGGACATACATGACATATTCATAATTCCTGCAAAGTTCTACAGAATTTGAGGTTGGCTGCAAAAGGGACATAATACCTTTAAGAGCTATAGAGCCTGTAAGTAATTGTCTGATTTTCAGACCATTGTACCGAATGATCGTACGTTTTATGCTGCGCAAAGATTCAATCAGTTTAATTTTGGCCATTACAAGAAGTGGGGTATTGATGTAGACAAATGCTCATGTACCCTTTACAGCTCATTTTATGTATGTTATTACCAAAGAAGAAAAAACCCAGTCAGTCACTCAGTAGTGTCTGACAGTGAAGTCTAGCAAGTAAACAGGTTTCCTTGCATAATTTGAATATTAGGACACGGCTAACGCTTACATGACATATTCATAATTCCTCTAAAGTTCTACAGCATTTGATGTTGGCTGCAGAAGGGACATAGTATCTTTAAGGTCCATTTATTACATATTTTAGACAACTTTATAGCTCGGGAGGTCTGACTGTATTGTTGTTGTTATTTATGACAGGAGAAAGAAGACATGTTTCATATTCTAGCCAGCGTGCTAGCTCTAGGACAGCTGAAGATAGAGGCTAACGAGGAGGATGCAGCATACGTCACGAATCCTGAGGCTGCTCAGAAAGTCGGGGTAAGACCATAGAAGAAAATTATAATAATAATAATATTCCGGTTTTATATAGCACCCAATACATTGATATTAGATGTGTCTAAGCGCTTTACAGATATATTATTACCCCAGTCATCGGATTCAGGCTTACTTGCACACAATGTATGCACATTCTCCAGTCCCTGGGGAGCATTCAGGCAAGTCACCATTTTACTAGCGCACAATTGAATAATGAACAGCACATGAAGTGTCAAAGCAAGTTGGATAACGCTGTGAGAATCAGCATCCCCCATTATTATTTTGACTAAAACATTTATAAAGGTAATGATGTGGGACTAAGAACAAATCCTAGAACAAAATTGTGTCTTCAACTCCTACAAATTTTAAAATCTAGATCAAGTATGTAACTATTTGGATGGTGTCTAGAGGTTGTTTCATCACTCCAGAGAGAGGGTTTACTTGCCCCCTGCCCCCATGCATTTTGAGCTCTGCCCTAGTCATCCAAAGCTTTGTAAGATTCTTGATGGTATGATTATCATGACCTTGCAAAGAGATTGCATAATGCATTCTTAATCTGGTCAATCAAAACTCATTTGATTCTTGATGATATGATTGATAGCACTTGCAAAAGGATTGCTTTTGCTTATTAAGAAGATTTTCTGTATTCTTAGCTCTAATCTAATCCATCAAAACTCATTTATTTCTTGACGATTTGTTTGCCAGGATCTTCTAGGGATTGCTAAGGAAGACCTGATGTCCGCCTTGACCTACACCACCAGTGTGGCGCATGGGGAGAGGTTTCAGAGGAACTATTCCAAAGCACAAGCTCACGGTCAGTACAGACATGCTAAGCATTTTCATAAAAATTGTGATGATTTATCAAAATCCATGGACTATGGCAGTCTTATTCACCATAACTTGTATGGCAAGGGAAACTTCTTTTTTCCTACTTAAATTTGTTGCTGCATAATATCTTAAAAATTAATGTACATGTGCTTTCATAAAAATTGTGATGATTTATAAAAAGCCATGGACTATGGCAGTCTTATTCACCATAACTTGTACAGCAAGGGAAACTTTCTTCCTGTTTCCTTCATAAATTTATTGCTGCATAATATCTTTAAGAATAATTATTGGATAGGGCCTCTTATCTCTCTATGAATGATGCATTTATGAAAAAGTATGGTCTTCCTGTTTACATGTGCTTATCTTTCATCTTGAAAATTTAAAATTAATTAGAAATTTAAAAATAGCACCAGAAGAAGACTTTTCTTCACACATTTTTCACCCAAATCCCATCAATAGTTATATACTTAAATACTAGTGTTAAGTATGTTCCAAGAAACACGCACATCATTTTGTTACGATTGTTACTATTGTTGTTGTTGTTATTACTATCATTATCATCATCACCATCATTGTCCTCATTGTTATTAAATGTATATGAATGTTAGATTTGATTTAAAAGGGTATTTATTTAAATCCACATGGCAGCTCAGCATTTGAATTGAGTGGAATTTACATCATAGAAAATTCAAATAGATGTAATACAAAGTAAATATGATACAGTTTGACATTAAGACTTATACATGATTAAAGAGAAATACATTGTAGCGATAGCATGTAAATTAAAATAAAATAGGGTGAAATTAAACTTCATACAGATGCCCGAGATGCAATGACGAAGGCCCTGTATGGCCGTCTCTTCAGCTGGATTGTCAACAAGATCAACCAGCTACTGGCTCCAGAAGAACAACTTGATCCTAGCCAGGCTAGTGAGATAGGTAAGAGATTAAAGCCCCACTGCACTACTTATAGCTACTTGCGCCCTCTATACAGCCAACAATGCCTAAGCGGTACCCCGTTGATCCCCCATGATTTTTCTCATGTTAATTGAGAGCTGATTTAATGAGATAACCACCTGCCAGTGACCTTGCAGGGAGGTCTAATCCCTCCATGCCAAACTAGTGTAGAGGGGCTTAAACATATCTCAATCATAAATGTATGACTGGAATAGGACATGTACAGGACACCAATAAAAATTGCAAAAACTTATATTTTGTTGGCTGGTTTGTTTGACCTGACTGCTATAAAGAAAGCATGTTTATGCTTGTAAGTAAGTAACCAGGGGATCGACAGCTTGAAGATTAAGACGGAGGGCAAGAGCTCATTGCCTGGTTTCGAACCCCGGACCTTCCAGTTAGGAAACCACTGCTCTACAACTGAGCAGTATATATTCATAGAAAACAAAATTAAAAATGAAATCATTTGTATATTGGAAACATAAATTCATCCAAATGAGATATTGCAAAGTCAAGTTCAGGCTCAAAGAGCATTGGGGGGGGGGGGGGAGGGATTAGTTCATATCATAACCAGCGCAAAAGACAGTTGAGTTGCATGTGTATACAGGGCTCCATCTTACAATATGATATCAATTGCAACTTATTTTCAATTGATATCAATCGCAACTATGTAAATAAGAGATCAGAGGCTGCAAACTTGCGATTGATTAGAGGACTTGCGATTGATCCAAATTGTTTGCAGCTCTTTATAAGACAGAGCCCAGATGTGTCATGTAGCTTACTAGTACATGTATATGTATGTACACATATGTTAAAAGTGTAATTTCAGGTTTTAAACTTGGAATATTTCTTTTCAGAAATAATAATATAGTAATAATGACTGCTATGAAAGACATAGTTGTTTTTCTACGCCCAAGGGGAGGTTGCATGATCGTGCTATCGATCGCTCCGAGGCATGCCGAGGGGTGATAGAGCGATCATGTAAGCATATAAAAACAAATATGCCTCGAATATTAAAGCAGTCATTATAACTTTTATATACCGAAAAGTGTCATAAAATACATGTGGGACTTACCAATCATGGTAATCAAGTTTGTTTATGTTATCAAGACCTAGTCTTAATTAGTCTGATTGCGCACCACTCAAGTTTTTGTGCTAAAATCCTTCCCTTTGAGATTGCACGCATATACATGTACGTAAAGTGCCAAAACCGGTCAATAGTCTTTTGAAAAATGCCCTAGGGCTTTTTTCAAAAGGTTTTGGCATTTTACGGGAATTGCTAAAATCATGACTCCAATTTCGACCAATCAGATGGCTGGATTTCTAAAGTGAGGTATATAATTGAAGTTAATGTATGATACAGAGTAGAATACATTGTTATGTGATTTGACTTTGTATATTTGCTGTCTGTTGCATGAATTATAGCAAATTATATATTTTGTAAAGTGATCTGGAGATAAATGAATTTGAATATGAGTTGTGATTGTTTTTTTTATCAGGTATTCTGGATATCTTTGGGTTTGAGCACCTACAGACAAACAGCTTTGAGCAAGCTTGTATCAACCTAGCCAACGAACAGCTCCAATTCTTCTTCAATCAGGTATTACATTCATGTATATATATTCTGTTGTGAGCCTGGGCGGGTATTCAATTCAATACTTATGTCAGAAATATGAGTATTTTACAAAGTTTTTGGCTGATATAGGATTCAATTTAATACTTATGTCAGAAATATGAATATTTTACGAAGTTTTGGGCTTTTAATACTTAGCCAACCTTGACATTCAAGTTGAAGCATTTGGCTAAGTATTTTACCCTCAGTTTAAGACAGCTCATGGGTAGTGAGTCATATTTCATATGTTAGTAATCTCCATCATTTACACAGGGGCTTGCTATCCGAAGGTCCTTTCCTGAAAAATACAGTCAAACTTGCTTTAGTGACCACCAGTATCTGATAGAAAGACAGTCTGTCTACAAAGCCCACATTTTTTATTTTTTCCTCAAAAAATGGTTTCTCACTGAAACATGTACTAGTAAAGGAACCTGTACATTAAAGACCACCTGCCTATAAAGACCACTTTTCTTGTCTCCCTTGGGTGGTCTTTACAGACAGGTTTCACTGTAGTTTTTTAATCCAAATTTGGTAGAAACAAGTACAAGGTTATTAGGGTATGAATTTTACTGTAAAGAGATGATGACTCATTTCTTACATGACCCATCCTTGAAAGGCTTGTTGAGCAATTTGATTGTTGAATACCAACAATAGGTACTATTACTGCTGATGCATTACACCATTTTGTCCTTGTCCTTGTCCTTGCCCTTGCATATTGATTTCATCGCCATTCTTATATTATTATTTGTTTATTGGTTATTTTTTTGTTATATTTCAGTGATGTGTACAGTGGTATTTACTCAAGGGTTATATTTATTTTATTAGTTTTTGTTTATTGAAGTCGAATTCAAAGGCTTTCATTAAAAATTAACGAAAAAAGAAAAAAGAAAAAGACAAATAAACCAAAACCAAAATCAAACAAATATTACAACAACTCATACCCGAAAAACAATGACCTAAAACGGAACCTAACCACACTATTTGTGGTTAGTGGAGGGATAGTTTTGTGGAGGGAAAAGCAATTTGATTACAAAAGTTGCAATCTTGTGTCAAGAAAATGAATAGTGAACAAATATTACTAATCATTCGTAGTAAACAGTAAACATTTCAACTATATGAGTTTGCATTTGTGCATCCAGTATCATTCTCATTATTCTTTTATGTAATTCTAGCAGTCTGTCATATATTAATAACCTAGCCTAGCAATATCAAATATCCTGTCGGTCATGCATACATACATGTAGATCTGTTAATACCACCAGGTTGCGATAATCAGTCAAAAGCTCCCATCCATTTATTCAATTTCTATGAAGTCACTCTTGCATTAAAACCTTCTGTGGCTATCATTATTATTCTTGTTTTTCCACTGCATTCAGGGCCACATTACTTGTTCAAATCCTTTTATCTGCATGACTGCATAGGTGTATTTGCTGTGGGCTGAAACCAATTATCGCTGTTAGTCTTGCATGACTTTGTGTACAAAGTACAAATGCGGTACTGTCACTTTGATGGCCGTCAATTGATTTTTTTAATATTTAAATGACAAACTTCTGAGGTTATGGTTTGTAATGAAGATTGTAAAGACATGCATAAACTGTTAGATATATTTTAAAACAATACATCCGGTTACCTCCATGACATTGATGATGTTAGTAAAATTGCATGAACAACAAAAACAAAATATCATTTTTGTTCTATATTTATGTAGTCGGTGTATATATTTAGTGCAAATTAAATCAATTAAAATCATCCTCATCAAAGTCAGCAAATTCAGCTCTAGATGCCTTCGTCTGAACCTTCATCTAATTGTAACGTTCACTGTTTTAATATTTGCACAAAATAACTTTGTTATGTTAGAAGTATTATAATATCATCACTCTGAATTATAGAACGTGTACAGTTGCATACTCAAATGTGTTCAATATGTATGTGTAAATACAACCATAAAACTGTCAGACTGTTAACCAATTCAAAACTTGTCTTGAGACACATTTATTCAAAATTGCTTTTGATGATTAAATTACTCTGTTCACATTGATGTATATTTCTCATGTACTGTAATTTATAAGTTTATTTGCATTTTTCTTTTTGTTTTGTTTAATATGTAATTGTTTATCATTGTATTTTGTTTGTTATAGCGCTTAGAGACTTTGGTGGTAAGTGATTTATCAGCACCGTTTTTTATTTATTATTATTATAATAATTAAGATGAGCTCTTATCATTGTTTTCTTTGCAGCATATTTTCCTGTTAGAACAGGACGAGTACAAGAGAGAAGGCATTGATTGGTCCAACATCCCATTCGTTAACAATGAACCACTCCTGGTAAGTAACCATGGCAACCTAATGACACCCACCTGCTAACATTGCAGCCAAAAAAACATGTTTACAAATTTTGATGTGTCTATGCCATTGATTAATCAATCATGTCTTCTGTTGCATCAAATCTGTAGTAGTATCAGAATGAGTAAAGTTGTTGTTAAATTTCTTTATTAAAAAAAGTAGAATGCAATAAGCAGATAATATATTGAATCCAATGTGGTTTGGAAAATAAAGAAAAAAAATTTAGAGTAGTGATATAAACATACTTGGAAACTTGCAATGGTTCCAGGCCCAGTGCATATAAAGACATGATATTTATTCATAAATGCACTGGACAATATTTGTCTGTAAATTAATATTCAATTTGAATTTGGATTTATTTTATAAACATTTACTACATGTACATGATTATTTGATTTGTTACAGGAACAGAAAAAGAAATAGAGAGATAACAAATCATGAAATAACTCCACTATAGATGTGTAATTTGTATGTTTGTCTAGTCTTTATCACATGCTATTTATAATTCATGAAGATTGTTTTAAGATAAACATTTTTGCACATCTACATAAAAATAAACATACACATAATGCAATACTGTTCACAGTTACTACTTCATATTTTTAAATATTTTTTATTTGTATCATGCAGGGTCTTTTCATGGCCAAACCAATTGGTATCTTGGCTCTTGTGGATGAAGAAACCCTCTTCCCTCAGGTAAGCTCCCCAACAGCTTGCTCAAATTAAAAATCATTTCAAACAATATTACAAACTACACAAATTGTTACAAAAAGTCTAACTTCGCCATTTTAATAGTAGGACATTTTATTGTACACTTTAAACCTGCCAAAAGTCTGCCAAAAAGAACATCGTTTGCCAATATCTTGTCACGAGTGTTAAAAGTGTTTAAATCAAAATATTTGTTGCTAGAGCTGTGAAGTTTCTTAGATGTAAGAATGTAATGGAAAAATCTTATAACAAGATAAAGATTGAGTTCAGTTTGAATTGGTTATGTTACTTATTAATATGCCTTGAGTGAAGGATGAATAGAATGTTTAGGAAATAATTACTTACAGGAAAGGCTGCAAGTTTGTCAAATCAAATATTTTTAATGTTTTCATTTCCTTTTATGCCTTGATCCACCCGCTATAGATGGTGGCAAACGCATTATAATTCGATACCTGAGCTTTTTATTAACAGGTATCTAAACAGACATTGGACAAATGATGGGATGATATGAGTGAATTTTCTTCCCTTTTCTTCCCTTCTTGACAATTTTTTGTTCTTGAATTATGCCAGGGTAATGATCACAGCTTGGTGGAGAAGATGAATAAACACTTTGCTCGTAATCATCACTACATCAAAGCAAAGATCTCCACCAGTAATACATTCAGTATTGATCACTACGCCGGAAGGGTAAGATTGTGCTTCTATCTCAACTTCTATTCATTCAATCATTCATTATGTCTTATAGTCACATTGCTCAACAAAGACAAACATGAAAAATATTGAGGAAAATTGATTAACACTTGCTAAATGCATAGAACTTGATACTCAGCATTTTGCTCATAATCTTCATTTCATCAAAGCAAAGATCTCCTCCAGTAATACATTCAGTACCAATCACTTTGCTGGAAGGGATATTTGCTCATTTAATCCTGTTGTCACAAAAGACAAACAAAAGTAAAGATGATTTAATAGAAGAATTAAACAAAACGTACCAAATAAAGATAGAAAGGAATTTATACTTGGTAGATACATGTATGTGTGTCTTTTACTGTTTTCACAAAATATATGATTGATTATTTGAATACTGAATTCATTCACTCCCATAGGCCACTCGGTTCTTGTAAGCTTAGGGTTAATGTATGTGAAATGTGGATGAATCTACATACAAATGTCGAAATACAAAGAGTAGAAAACAAAGCAAGTACAGTTCATTTGAAATATGTTAAATTTAGGTTCCCAACTGGACTCTATTATATGTATTGCATACACTTGATTCATAGTACATTGCATGTGATTTAAAGCTAATCTTGAGCTCTGGTATGGGCATCATATGTCAAGAGAATGCATGGCTTTAATTCATTCTGGATTGTTTATCCTGCAGTAGATTGATTGTTTGAACCAGTAAAATAAAAAAAACTCCCAAAAACTTGCTGGAAATCATCTTCAATAAAAACCAAAACTCTCATTTACACATAGTGACCTGTGTTAAGCACGTGGTGTCGGGCCTACTTCCCTTGAATTTCCTTATCTTTCTATGCTCATTACTCAGCCAGCCCCTATACATTTTCTACCAAAATCGCGTGGCACATGTCATTTATTTGTAATCTTGAACATTCAGTGTAATGTTTGTTGGGTTACGGTATGTGTGAATTTATTTTTCACCTTTCCCCAGAACTCAACCTTCTCTTTAAGACCTACTTTCTCTCAGCAGACATGTTACCTATTTCATGCTATTCAAGTCTTGTATTCATCTTTCTTTCTCAAGCTCTGTGGAAAGTATAGTAATGGGCATTCTACTTTAGCCCTTCTTCCTCTCCCCATTCTTCAAATATTTAATAAGAAATCACATTATAGTGAACTTCATACCATTTTTCAAAAAATGTTTTTTCATATTTCTATTTGCCACTCTCTCTTGAAACTGGTGGTGGGCTTTCTACTTTCTCCTCTCACCCATCCATCTCTTGGTATGTAGTAAGAAATCATATATGGTTATGAACATCGTGCTATTATTGTTAAACAAAATCTTTTCACAATTTCTCTTTCTCAAGCTCTATTGAAAGTGGTGGTGGGCTTTGTGCTTTCTTGCTTTCATGAGTCTCTCACTGTTTAGTAAGCATTCATGTATTTCAGTAGTCCTCTTTAACTGTTTCATTACATTTATTTATATATATCTCAAAGTACATCCATACTTAAACAGAATTCTAGTTTTGTATGTGGCATTCTATGTTATATTCAGGACCATGTATTTAAGTGTATTCTGTCTCACAGGTTTTGAATCTTTAAATCACTATAAAGGTAACGAAAGATCTTTGATGCTAAATGTAGATTTGGTACAACTATAAACAAAATCATTGTAATATGTCTTAACTAGATTGTGTCAACTTTACTAAAGCACATATATACATCATAGTGCATGCCAGTATATACTTATGTATGGATACTTATGGATTCTTTTGAACGGAGGCTTAAGCCTCTATATTCAGTGTCGAATTCCTTCTTCATGTTATTACGTTGACTGGATCATACAGTGGGTATATTTTAGTGTTTTACTCTTTGTACATAGTTTACTTCGAAAATACAGTGTTCGATGTAAATGGTAAACAAAATTTCCAGTCTATAATTCAACAATAATCGCTGACTGTCATTGCATTGCTTTGTCGTTGGCTGAATGTATTGTAGATATTATATTATTAGATTGACATGCAGAACTCAATCAAATCCTTTTATTGATCTGTTGAGCTTGAGACCGTGCACTCTTATATTTCCAGGTATCTTACAACGCTACTGGCTTCTTGGACAAGAACAGGGATACTCTTCCAAACGGAGTTACAACCATATTGCAGAACAGCAGCAATGACCTTCTAGCACGCATATTCCGAGGTTGGTTCTAGTTTTTTTTTTATTAATGCCCTTAAACCTTAGTGCAGCCCAAGTCCCACCCCCTATGGCCCGAATTCACAAAGGAGGTTTAAATCTAACCCATGGTTGAAACCTTCATTTACATGTACGGTACTACATAATCCATGGTCTATAATTAGCGCATCACAAGCGCAACACAGTCAGAGGCCCAATATAGACGCACGCAAGGCAAGGTACGCTTATTTTGCGCAAATTTTTAAACCATGGGTTATGTAAATAAGGGTTTCCACCATGGGATAAAGTTTAACCTCCTTTGTGAATTCGGGCCAATGTCTTTGATGTATCAAATGTGAAAGTTATGGAGGAAGATGCATTACATAAAAGAAACTCTCTTGATACATTAAAGCACTGTAACACCTGTGTGCATGTGCATTGTTGTATACTCGTTTATGACTCTATAACTTCGTCAACGACATCTTCAAGCGAATTGCCAGCGAATCTTCCCGCCTCGCTCAGTACAACAAAAGGTCGCAAAACATACCATCTGTTTTGCGACCTTGCATTTTATTTTGATTATTTTTGTTTACCACTATCCTTGAAAATTTTGTAAATTAATGAGATTCATGGAAATGTTTGTCAACCAAATAATTGCCTAAAGTAAGCAGGGTATCTGATCATGTGGTGTCCCATGCATCACCAGATGGTACAATGAAAAAAGATGGTCATCAAAACTATTTTGATATTTGGTCTGCGGGACAAAATCAAGTCATACGCAAGAAAACAGAGGTTAAAGACATCATGGAGAAAGTCGGAGAATCAAAGTGGAGATGGGCTGGGCATATAGCAAGACTTCAGGACAATAGATGGACAAATCATTTAACAGAATGGCAACCAAGGATGGGAAAGAGAAGAAGAGGAAGGCAGAAGAGAAGATGGAGAGATGACCTAACATCATACATGGGAACGGCCGCATGGACTAGGATAGCTAGAGACAGAAGAGAATGGAAATGATATGAGGAGGGCTTTGTCAAATGTCTGGATGAACTATAGCCTGATAAATAGAATAGAATAGAATAGAAGCTCTAAAAGGGCTAAATACTTCATACAATGATCAGATAAAGTGACATCTTACATGTGCTTAAAGTAACAAATGGGACAAAATAACTTGGACTTGGCTGCATAGGTTTTTTTTTATGCTTTCTGTTTTACAGACTTGCAATTCAATTGATTGTTTAATTGTCACCATTGACTTGAATATTGGTATGAGATCTGTCTTATTGAAATTGTGCAAGGAGAATAAAACCTTAAAGTAAGGTGGAAATTGTTATTGATAAGCTTTGCATTCATAATTTCCACAGTAAAGGCATGATTGCATCCTGACTGAAAGTGCTGCCATGCTAGGACATAGATGGCGCTGTTTATGGTTAGGTGTAATAAAGTGCTGGCACCCATGATATCCTAGCAATTAGAAGTTATACAGTATATGAGAAATACAAGCAATGGAAGAAAAAAATTGATTAATATTTGCACCCCTATGAATTTTTTTGTAACTATTGAACGGTAATGTGATAACCTCCAAAAAGAATGTAAAGGGGTATTGCAACCTCAAAACTTTTCTTACAATTCATGATATGGCCAGTTTTCTTGAAGATTAATTACAGGTGCGACTTTAGGTTCATCATATTAGTCTGCCTAAAATTCCATTTTGTACACATTCCATTGGTTCCCATCCCTTCATAGCTATGGAATAATACTCCTTAATCATGTATACCAACAATTCTTTAGATAGCATGGGTTTATATGATTTTTTATTCATGATGATGGCATACATGTTTTTTATTCTTCAAAAATCTTTATTTCCAATTTATTTTTAAAAAGGCAAAAATAATATGTACATTATGATAAAGATACAGAATAACAAAATGAAATACAGAGAGAGGAATTTTTTTTTGAAACTTAGTTAAAAAAAAAAAAATACTTACTATATACAAAAACAAGTAGGTTACTCATAGTCAGTTACAAACCTGACATGCACAAAATGCACAAACAAAATTAAAGAAATGAAAATGGAAAGGGTTTCCACTTCAAAAGCCAAATTAGGCTTTAAAAATTGCGCACACCCATGTCAATTTCATTAACAATATGATATGAATAATTGAGTATTTATGATTTCATACATACCTGTGTTAATTAAAAAAACAATATGATATGAATAATTGAGTATTCATGATTTGATGAATACATATGTTCATTTAAAAAACAATATGGTACAAATAATTGAGAATTGATGATTTCATGAATACATATATTCATTTAAAAAAACAATAGGGTATGAATAATTGAGAATTGATGATTTCATACATGCAGGCACCATTACCAGGACGGGAACCCTAGCTCTACAGAATAGGCTGAGCAAGAAACGATCTAGGAAGTCTCTCAAAAAGGTTAGCAAAATCAGCATACCGGTACATGCAGTTATATGATGTATGTTAAGTGACAAATATAGTTCCTCAGACAATTATCTGTGAAGTTCACACCAACTTGTATTTCCGAATTATTGTTTACGGTACATGTATGTTGATGTGGTACTTGATATGTGATGGAGTAATCTGGTTAGCAGCTCACTCAGGAAGCTAAAGTGGGATGGTAGGTGAGGGGAGTAGCTGCAAGGAGTGTCATGATCAAGTGCAGAAATGGTTTGAATAACAAGCAGTTCTACATGTACCATTAATTAATTGCCAGTTCAAATGCAACTAAAAATCATGCTAACTTGTGAGCTTAGTTTTGTTAAAAATAACTGTACATTAATGTAACGGCATACTTTTACGATTCAAAGATGAAAATAGGCCAAGAAAAGTAGCACAAGATGCTGCTTATTGGTATATTTCTTGATTCAATACTTTGCATTGGGAGATTTAAAAAACATAAACTTGTATTGTGTTTAAATCCTCAGTGCTTGAGGTCACAGGCCCAGATTATTTTGCTTTGTACAGAAATTGTGTCATGCCATTCATCTACCATTCTTGCAAACATTAAGCCCTTTATGTTGTTTTAATTTTTTTGTGTGCAGATGGCATATACTGTATCTGTATCTGTTTTCGAATGAGAGCACAAATCATGTTGAACTTCATTATAAACTAGGCTAATTGCATCATATATTTTCTTCTGTTCTAATCATACCCTTATTTCATAATACCCTGGCCTATACAGAGTGAGTCAGAAAAAATGTCTCACTTTTTAAAAGTTGTATCGTTTGAAGTATGAATATTTAATCATGGGTTTCATGATATGTCTTGGTAGAGTTATCTTCCCAGTACAATTAGGTACCATTTTTATTTGAATTTCTGCATGCATGACTGAACATCAGACAATCTTTACAAGACTGCCAGATCTCACTTGCGCCAAATTACTGGGTGAGGAATAAAACAGTGCATTGAACAAAGACAGTCAGACAGACACACACACAACTTTTAAAAAGTGGGACATTTTTTCTGACTCACTCTTTATATTCATGTGATTTTGTTTTGATATCACAGAGAGGAGGTCCTAAGGGTACAGTCAAGAAGATCACTGTTGGAGCACAGTTCAAGGTACATGTATGATTGCTTTGATTATTCCCTTCAATTGCTTTCTCCTCTGTTTTCATGGACGCTCGCTTGCCACAGTGGCAATTTTGCACAAAATACTGGGCAGATACATTGACAGATTATTGTTTGAGTTTGAGTTTGAGTTTGAGTTTATTGATTTAACATTTCACATGCAGAAATAATACAGATAACATAATATACATAAAAGACATATTGTTTCATAATTAAAAAAAATGATTATATTAATTGACAAGGTAATCATCACATTTGTTTGACAACTTGTTTTGAGCAACACAATGTTTTTGTAAAGATACACGTCTTCAGTCTTGATTAGATCCATGGCAACCCTTTTAACACTTGTATAGAATGATCTTGCATTGGAAACATTTCAATAATCTTGAAGATTATTTGTATGGCATATAATGAGTTAGGGCTCGTTCAGATACTTGGTAAACCACAGCAACAAAAAAAAGCCTTCACACTTTTTTTAAACGTGTGAATGAGTACCAACTCTGGGCACTAAAGTTCTTACACACAGTCACTTGCACAATCAACGCTGGCATGCAGGGTGCAGCCGCGGGAAATAGACCGGAGCCATCTTGGTCACCAATCTATCCCAGAGTGCATTTAAAATGGGGCCTGAACATAACATACAGGTATTTTCAATATATTGGCGATAGCGAGAATTCAGCTCGACTTCTTTTGTATGTTGATGTTAACCATCCAGCTGTCTTTATCTTGCAGACATCACTAGCTATCCTGATGGAGCTTCTGAACAAGTCCAATCCTCACTTTGTCAGATGCGTCAAACCAAACACTTCCAAGTCTGCAAGAAACTTTGATGATACGTATGTCACGGCACAGGTTAGTTAGTCTAGGTCTAGTAAAGGCAAATTAGAAGTAGATTCTTACTTCAACAGGTTTAGGCCTTTAAAAAAAGATGTTGTATAGCCCTTTGTGAACAACCCAAAAATCTTGAAATCGACGGTCAGCTTAAATTTTTTTTTTGAATTGTTACCGTTTTTTAGAAAATAAATGTATTAAATAAAAGCATTCAAAACTGAGAAATATTAGCCCAAAGAGGGATTAAAACAAAAATTTTAAAAAAGATTTCCGACCAACCGACCTATATATGTTTTGGCACCTAAAGGGCAATACAACATCTTTTTTTAAGCCTAAGGGCATTGGGTACATCTATAAAAGGGAAGTCTACCCTGACATCATTTTGGTTTCAATGATAGCATGACAATGAGAGAAACAGATCAGTGAAAGTTTGAGGAAATATGTAAGAGGATATGACAGTTTTAAAAGTGTACATTCACAATGCACAATAACTGGCAATTGTAGTTCACCTTCAAGCAGAGTTCTCCCTTCATGATTTTTTACTGGCAATAATTCCATAACTATCCAAAATGCCGCTTTAGATTATACAGTGAAACTAATAACCATCCTATACACTACAAATACACTTAAGATGTACTGTTAAAGATTGTACTGTGTGCACTATTGACATTAAATGATATACAAATAATGAATGGTTATGAGTTCAATAGTGCGAATATTTTCATGACTTGAAAGATTAACATTCTATTCAACGAGGCGTCAGCCGAGATGAATAGAATTAATGTTAATCTTTCAACGAATGAAAATATTTGCACTATCGAACGAATGAAAAACATTCATTATTTGTTTTATACAACATCAAAGAAGATCCAATAGAAAGTTAATCAACAATTATGCTTTACTCCTTATTTTTATTAAACTTGGAGTCAAGCCTTCTCGATTACATACATTCAGACTGCCTTCGCGTCAGATACACACAGGGATACGCGCACCGCAGAGAGGTACGCAGTCTGCATATAACCAAAAATGCACGGTCGTGCAATATAACATCTATTGAAAATCATGTGACCAACAATCCTCCAATCAAATGACAAGGATCCACGTAGGTGTTGTATAACAAGTGCTAATCACAATACAGGTATTTAGCAGTCAGCTCAATGGGTCTGATCCCACCGCTACCACCACAATATCAAAAAACGACTGCTAATTTCAATATTCAGGACTTACATTTTTTTACAGCATTACTCAGGCTACAAGATGCAAGCCCCAAAAGAGATATCAATCAACACTTGAACATATCACTAACTTAAATTAAAAATAATTTCCTCAGGGGGTAGCATAGCACTTTGGTGAATGGCTGAACAATTTAATCTTATGTAAATTTTACAATCATTTGAATCAAATGTATAAATATGATGCAGAAATTAGCAAAAATGTTCCACAATTGTAAAATTGCTTTTTTGAATATTTGACGCATGTAAAATTAATCAGTTCTGAATGTTTTTGATCTCTTCAAAGTAGACTTTTAAGATTATTTAGCTCTCATCCCCAGAGTGAAAAATGACACCTCATATTGTACTTCACATTTTAAACTACCTCTTCAGTGAAAATATGCTTACAAAATGTTTCTTATTCAAGCAAGACTGGGCAACTGATTTGAAACATTATCTGATAACTACAGATTTGCATTGAGACATATATTCAACTTTCCTTTCATTGAAAGAAAATCACCATCTGGATTAGTATACCATTCTCCTTGACATCTACAAGCGACTTTATCCCTTACACTAATAATGAAATACAAGACACATTGGTTTTTCTCATCTTCCCAACATTGGACATCAATGTCATCGCCTGCATTCATCTCTCCAACATATTCCACAGAGAATGTCTTTACATTATAGTATGCAAAATCTTGAGAGAATTTGCTGAAGATATTACCTTGTAATGCAGCTAGACTGGCACCATCATGGCAATACCTAAAGCATACTGATTGGTTTACATGGATATTCGAGTCGGTGTCACTTGGTAGAGCTTTAGTGGTATATGTAAATGATTGTTCCCTGCTTGGAGTGATCTGTGGAAAGGTGAATCTTTGGGGTGGGTTCTTGGATGTCGATGCTCTGTACTTGTCTGCACCTTCGGCAGGAAGCTCAATCGGTCGTCGTGAAGCTAGACTGACCCTTACTACCTGGCAGAAGTTTTGAGCGAGTACCTTGCCCGTCTTCTGGCAGTATGTAGCAGTATCGAGCCAGAAAGAGGTCTTTCCCACATAACTAATTTTAATCTTCATGCTCCATGGAAAAGACACATCTGCTCTGTCATAAAAATCTGGAGAGACTTCCAAAGTCTGGTAACACACAAAAAAACTTAGGCTGGAATCAATCTGAAAATCTCTTCTCAAAGTGAGGCTTATCATCGTCACCCGACCCGACTCAAAGTGCTTGACTAATCTCCAAACATCCACTTTCGCTGCAAAGAAATAAACAAAACTACAAATGTTTGGTTATTTAAGGAATGATGATTACGCAGGGCTCCACATTGCAGATGCCTTATGTTCTTTGATACACATTAAGGGCCTAAATTCTTGTATTCATTTTCATGAACTGTTCCCTTGATAAAGTGATACATGAATTTTATAGTGTTTACCACATTTTTACCAGATACATGCATGTCTCTGTTAGTGATTGTGGTAGCCCTGAGGCCCTTGAATAATATTGCATTATGAAAACAGTGAATGAACATGTATGTGAAATTGTGAATAAAGATCAATATCGATGCCCAGCTGCAATTTTTCCTTATTAACAACGATAGTGTCCTTCTATTTATTTTTCTTTCCACATATCGAAGCAAAATTACATGAAACTGAATCACAGTGGTAGGGAAAATGATTTGACCCTCCCCCACCCCCTGACTCAGCTTCTCAGTTGTGTACCGAACTCCCTGGGGGAGTTCTCAGATTTGGTTTGGACAGGGGTGCGCTACTCAAGCCTCAAAACCCCTACACATGTTTAAGGGTCATTTTGGGTAATTTTTTTAAATAAAGGCCCATTTTACATATTTTTGAAAATTTTGAAAAAATGGACTCATCTTTAGGGATATTTCAGGATCAAGGAAAGTACTCACCGGCTTTATTGAAGTCACCATAAGAAAACCCTTCAGACTTGATGAAATAAGTTAATCCATCCTCACTCTTGCTGATCTTCATGATATCAACCAGTTCTCTTTCCTTTCAATCACTTACCAACACGATAAGGTACCTCCCTAGCTTTATGTGGAATCTATGCCACAAAGAAATGAGGGAAAAAATTATAAATATAGTCTACATAGATTTTTGGGCAATGGTTTTCTCATAGCTATGGATGTACATGTATACTAACGCACCAACTGACTGCACTGCACAAGGTCATCTTGCCAGGCCTCCCCAACTGATGAATTCTGTCAACCAGATACATCGATAAAATTGGCCTGTAAAGCTGTATGTAGTACTACTACAGAAAATAAATATAATATTTATATTCTGGTACTATTTATTTGTAGTACTGGTAGCACAAACAAAAATAGGATTGAAAGTATGAAACCTCCCATGAGTATCACATGTATATGTGCTACATAAATTGACATTCTTTCTGTCCAGGATTCCTAATTGATTCTGGTGACAAAAATGTAAATGTGCAACTGGAACTACTACAGTTCAAGTGAGAGTTTCGTCTGTTTGGGTCGCAATTGCACAGCCTTCCCGCGGCATGCATACCGTATGTACTAACTACAGTAACTTACCAAATTCAAACTGGCGTTTGTTTCTGGAATTCCAGTCCACTTGTTTCCTACGCTTGGTTAGCCATAAAAAAAGAGTTGTGAATTTGAGAATTCATCAGGAACAAAAATGAACAACCAATCAATAATAGTTGACAAACACAAATCTCTCAAGGACCATGTACAAAGTCCACTGTGCTCTATAAACTCTAACTACCGGTACTTACACTGTGTAAGTAATTGTGTTCAAAGTCCAATTAAGGGGGGCAGAGCTGAATAAAGTAAGAATACATGTACTGTAAGTTCGACACATGCTGTATATCTATTTATTGTTGAAACTTTATAGATGAAATATGTCCGCTCTTCATTTATATGAATAAGGCCTTTAAAAAAGGTTGTATTAATTGCCCTTTGCGACCCAAAAGTCTTGAAATCTACGGTCGACTTTTTAAAGTTTTTTTGTTTTTTTTGAAAAAAAATGTATTAAAGCACCTAAAGGGCAATACAACATTATTTTTGTTTAGGTCTTCTCTCATTGCAGAATTGTGTTATTATACTACATGTACTTTGTTCTTGTTCTTCTAAATTGTTAATCTTCAAAGGGATATGCAGCCTAGTTATCATGAAGATCTGTAGAAAGATTACCAGTTTTGTATGCATGAAATACATTATGATACGCAATATCAGGGGCGGATCCAGGAATTTATTCCCGGGGGGGGGACATGGGGGGGGGGGGGTAAGAGGACATATATATTTTTTTTTGGTCCCAAAAAAATCGCAACGACTCAGCCAGCCACTGAATAAGGGGGGGGGGGGGGGGGTAAGAGCACATTTTTTTTTTTTTTGGCTCCCGAATATTTGAAAATTGCGCCGGCCGCAAATTTGCTCAGTGGGGGGGGGGGGGGGGGGGGGGGGGAGTGCGCACTATTTTTTTTGGCGGGGGGGGGGGGGGGGGGGGCACATGCCCACTGTGCCCCCTCCCAGGATCCGCCACTGAATATAATAATACATAATGATGTTTAGCCATTCCTCTGTTCTCCATGCGCTTCAGAATAAGAGAAGGCATGAGAGTTGTTATATGTTACTCTTACTACTGTAATTCTTATTAATTAATTATATGTGTGTAGGGGTCCCCCCCCCCCCAAATAAAGAAAAAGAAAGAAAGGGGTTATGAAGGTCATTCATTCAAATATTTATCTAATAAAAATTCAGCTTTTACTTTAGTACTTAATTCTTTTTTCCTTCAGCTGCATTTCATTGGCAGGAATGCCTTTTCAGATTGTATGTTGTCAAATCTTAATTATCCTTTCCATGTTTGGTCTTGACTTACATAGTTGAGATACACCGGTATGCTGGAGACGACCAAGATCAGACGTCTAGGCTACGCCATCAGACCACAGTTTGCTGACTTTGTCAACAGGTAGGAGACAAAGGGTTTCAGACATCTAGGGATAGCAAGGAAATTTGGGGAGAGATAAAGAGAGCTAGACAGAGAGTCCGACAAATGATTCAGGTTTTTTAAGTTGTTGAATGATTTGCAAGACTTTGATCCAGCTGATCACTTTGTTCTTAACGATCTAGTTGCTCGAGGACACAAGTTTAAGTTAGTGGAGATATACTTGAAAAAGCATATTAACCACTTACTTATCATCAGATAAAGTGATACAATATGCATATAAAATGAAATGAAATAGCGTTGAACAGCTTTAAGATTTTGAGAGTAATTTACCCACACTGAACGAACACTTAAGTTGAATATAACAGAAATTCTATCATGAGAACTACAAAGAAGGTCAAAAAGAGAGGCAAAGATAGAGAGAGAAGAGATGTTTTAAGATAGGTAGATGAAAAGATAGGGAGGTGTGCAAAGCTTATAGAAACCAAATTTCAACGTAAACTTGAAAAAACAAATCAAGAAATGTATGTTAACAACTTATTTATCATCAGATAAAGTGAAAAAATATGCATATTCAATTAAATGAAATAGCATCTAAAAGCTTTCAAGAGTAATTTAACCATGTTTAACAAACTTTCAAATTGAATACAACAAATGAGGTAAGAATGCAATATTATCATTGAGGTTGAATAGCGACAATATTCTCACAATGATTGTTATGTTTGATAATGTTTTAATAGATAGATAGATAACTGGTTTATTAATGAAAAAACATCATTGCGGCATTGCCGAATTGCGATGATTTTACAAATATTCCTTTTTAAAAATGACATAAATACATTTGTACAAACGTTTAAAATACATTTGGAAATATAGATTCAAAAACATATTGCATATATTCAGACTGTTTCAAAAATTGATATTATTGTTATTATGATAATACTGTGGAGTAGTAGGATATAAGTTTAGAGTTTAAATTTTAATATGATGATGTGGACTGTTTTTGCTCAGGTACAACGTACTTGCTCTAAGTCCTAAGCTGGCTACTGATCACAGAGGATGCGTCAAGATCTTAGAAACCATCGGACTCAAGGACTGGAAAGTGGGGTGAGTCAAGGACACTTTCATAGGAGTTTTGGCCAAACATAGTTGGAAAATTGTTTTACATAATTATTGTCTTGTGAGTGTGAATACAATGTCTATGGGCGGCCTAATGGTTCAAAACTAACGTGACCTAATCAAACAAACAAAGAACAATCATTTGGCAGCCTGTAGTTTTTATAAGATTTAGTTGAATATCTTATACCTTGCTTTTCCAATTATAAGCAGAATATGTTGTAGGTCTTTAATATTTTGGATACGGGATAGAGGCAGAAGAACTGCATTGAGGTAAAAAGTGGAAAACTCAAATGACATCAAAGAGTTGTTGTCATAGAAATATCTGTTGACACTATTAAGGCTGTTAGATCTTTACTTGTTCCTGAGGAAACTTTTCACCAGTACATGAATCTTAAAGGTCATTTTTGAAAGAGATATTTCTTTCAATAATGGTTTTATACAGGATGATCCATTCATTGTCATTTGTACACATATGATAATAATTAAAAGGTCTTACTACATGTATACTCCTCAATGTTTGGACTTGTTTTAATGATGTACGTTAAGCTGTTAGACATTGCATGGAGCTGTAATAAAATAGATAAGTGATAATCTGCATGTCATAATCTTTACCATATGAGAAGAGCCACTCCTACTACCCATCCTCTCCAACCGGCGCTATAGTTCTCCTTAGTACTATAAGCTCAAGAAAGATAATTACCAACAGTCCTTTTCAGGACTACTCACACTTCCCAATCCTTCTCCCTCTCTCACATGGTGCAACCATAAGCCTACTGTATAAGAGTTTTATTCTTGTTGTTATCATGGTACAGGAAGACCAAGTTATTCTTGAAGTACTACCACCAGGACATGCTCGAGGAGAAGATGAGGAAAATGGGTGAATCGGCTGTTCATCTCACAAGATGTAAGTCATCTCAATATTTTGTGTAGAGGGAACTCACAAATTGGCAAGTGCTAAGCGAGAGCTAATAGATCATTTTCGTAATGTAATCAAATTAAATGCACAATTCTTTGTTAAGTGCCATATTGCAAGTTATTTCATCACCTGTTTTTAATAATTTTATTTCAATAGTCAGAATTCAAATTGCATATCGTCGGTGGGGTAACAAAACCTTGTATCTCAAAAATCATGAATTTTCAGGAAAGCGCAAAAACCTTTCCTGTCACAACAAATTTAGTGCTGTGACACTGTCCTTTGTTTGGAATTTGTGAAAAAACCGAGACAGGAGGCGTTCCATGGATTTATCAGGTGGTGTCGTAGGCCATTAGGTACAAAATTATGCAAAAAAATCAAAATCTCAAAAAATTGAGATACAAGGTTTTGTCACCCCTCCGACAATATATTAATTGCTGCTAGGTAGGACAAACTTTATTGCTTGTCCTACCTAGCCAAGGGTAAATCATATTCAGCACTGGTAACATATCATATGCGCACGTACTTGACATTTACTTAAATAGTGTACATGATCATTATTATTTCAGAGGTACAAGGGTTCTTAATAGCATGCATGTGTGCATGTAATTTATGCAGTTATTTTGGAAAAGTGTATTTCTGCAGTGGTATATGCTATACGTGGATGCTTAGCAATTTTTTATAGCTCAAAGAGAATTGATATAAAAATGAGTGGATTTATATGTCTTAGTAGTGTAAATCAAAGTTGGCACTGTTTAAATATACTACATGCAAACTCACTTGACATTTATTTATAAAAGAGTGTACACGATCATTATATTTTCAGTGGTACGAGGGTTCCTAGCTAGACGTCTGTTCAGACGGCTCAATGCGAAAGCTGCCAAGGAGAAGGCCGAGAGTGAAGCCTTCCTGGCCAAAGTAGCAGCTTTGAGTCTCAAGCAAACAAACAACATGATGGACATGCTACAGAAAGATAAGATGATTCCACATGGTAAGTTTATCTCAAGCCCTGGAATTTTTGTAAGATCAGTGATAATATTCCATTCTTTTATGATGCATATGGTATTATAACGTCTCTAAGGACTTTATGTATTTTGGCTTAATTTGATCGGGTAACTGTAGCACTCAGTGCCGTCAGGGTACCCACTTTACTACACCTGGGTCGAATGTGATGAATGTAGATTCTTGCCAAACGATGCAGGGAATCAAACCTTGTATCTAGTGATTCTACAGTCTGACGACTTACCCACTAGACCACAACACCTCTACTTGGTTCACAAAGTCTTATATGACCCTGCCAAATACTTCCTAGAATTTTAATGAATAGTTGATAGGAAACATGCAATTAGACAGAGAGAAAAGTTATTACTTAAGAGTGAGACCATGTATCTCTATTCTCTATTTTCATTTCAATTACTTTATTTCAATTTTTTTCTACATTTTCTTTTTTTTTACATTATTTCTTTTTGAAATATTACAACAGAAACAAAAGAATGCAATAAAGAACCATACACACTGAACATGATGATTGAGTATATGTGGGGAGACTGGCAAAGTCCCAAGGCCAATCAAGGGATAATCCCCAGCAAGTTTGGGATAAGAAACTAATCAGCTGATAAATTATATTATGTCTGTATCTTCCAGAGTTTGTTGAGAAGCTGCATAATTCTACAGGTGTGGTGATGTTTGATGCCAATGCTCCAATCATACAAGAACCTGAACCAATAATTGTGGTAGAGAAGGTAATGGTTCAAAATCAGCAATTGAGAGGTAGATAGTTTTTAGTAGTAATAAATTAGATGCAACACAGCGATAAGAGGATTGGAAGAATAATAATAACAATCTGGATTTATATAGCGCTTAATATACCGCCTCTAAGGGCTTTTTATATGGTAGATATTACCCCAGTCATCGGATTCATTCATGACAATGTGCACCATCTTCAGTTTCTTCACTCCCTGGGGAGTATTCCTACCATATGGTAATCGTGAGGGGGTATGGCAATTACTAACACAAAGGCTTTTGTCATCTACCAGATTCCCATTTCTCTCATGGGTATGGAGTGGCAAATGTAGGTTAATGCTTTGCCAAAGGACATACATGTAAGTGCTTTGTCGGGGATCGGACCCACGACCTTTGAATTTCAAGTCAAGTACATAAACCACTCGAGGACGAAATGAGAATACAGTATCAAAGTGGATGGCTGGATTTCCAAGTGAAAAAGGGTGTGGGGGGAAAATAATATTTCATTTTAAGATGTGATAAGCAGCCATGACAATCCTTCATCTTTTTGACAGGCTGCACCCCCGAAGAGGACGATGAGGATGAGGATGACGACGATGATGAAGATGATGACGTGATCGAGGATGAGTTTGTAAAGCATTCTAATAGTAAGTTTGGACGGATTGGGACTAAGGGTGCTTCCATTATGTGGTTTAAGGAGACACAGTCGACGAAGCTCAAGAAAGATGGGGGCACCTTCTACCCTGGTTCCATGGAATAATTACCCGCAGGTAAGCATCTTCTTGCTCATATCATGGTGTTAAAGTGGTTGTAACATGACAAGACTATACGTCTTTCCCGTGGCCTGACTCTGTATAATACAACTACGGATGACGTGACCGCAGTATGCACATGCGTGCAACATACGCAAAACCGAAGCGTTAGGAGATCGTTGGTCTGTTTTGCGAAAGTCTAGCACGCACTGACCATTCATCAAGTCCATCCGTTTACATGCAGTGGTCCAAAAGAAGTTGTAGATGGCGTTAACCCGTATTTGCCATGCTACACCCCCTTCAAGGGGACAGTTCTCCCTCCTATCGAGTTAGTTTTAATGAACAACAGGAAACAGAGAGAAACAAGTCAATGAAAGTTTGAGGAAAACCCAATAGGAAATGGGAGAGTTATGAATGTTTTACCTTGTAGTCAATCCATCACAAATCTGTGATTACACTTTCAAGCTCTCTCTTTCTTTATGCTGAAATTTTCATAAATATCCATTTTCATGATTTTCATGATAAATGATCAAATCTATTTAATTAAGGGGGTTGTGTCAGAACCTATGTTAAACAATTATGTATATGGTGCATACTCATAAACATAAACATACTCATAAACTACTCATGAGGGACCTTAAATCCACAAGCCTTGCTTTCAACCAAGGTCACCTCATCTTTCTATTGTAACACCATATTCTGTTCACTCTTTTATATTCATGCCATATTTGTAATGTGTTATGAAAGAAAGATAATTAAACTTGAAACTTGAAACTTATACATGTATATTCTTTAGAGGATATGGAAATTTATAAATTTGTTAACAATTATGGATATAGAATAATTATGCTACATCCAATGGAGTTCTTGCAGAGTTCTTGCAGAGTGAAGGGTAAGAGAATCTTGTCAAACAAAAAGACGTACACATGTGCATGTTTATATAGTTTTTAGCGAAAATTTGATTAAAGAATACTTCTCCATAGAATGTTAACAACCTAAGGGGAACATTCAAGTACATGTACAACAATAATAGTTTTTTGTTCTATATTTGACATGGATTTTGTCATCAGTGACCTATCAAAACTTCTCATTGTTTTTTCTTTCTTCTTTCAGACAAGCAGAGGAGCTGCTACAAACCAAGCCAGTAGGAGCCTATCTCATCAGGGTTAGTGAAAGTCGATTTGGATATTCACTTTCACTCAGGTAAGTTAAAATTCCTGCACGGCATAGTCAAGAGAATCGCATCTATGTAGGAATTTTTGATGTAAGTTTTGATTTGAGACATTAGCATGAAATCCTATTATTGTAGTTGTACACATTCACATTCCAAACCTATAATTGTGGACTGGACGAGTTCATAGGTGTCTTTTCATCTCATATGCACTGCATATTGTCAAATAATCAGTAAATAAAAAGTATCGTCTTTGATTTATTGTAAATTGTAAACCTAATTCAAGCATCTATGTAGGAATTTTCGATGTAATTTTGTTTTGATATGAGACATAACTGGAAATCCTACTATTGTAGTTGCACACCTTCTCATCCCAATCATGTAGCGATGGACTAGAGGGGGTCACAGTTGTCTTTCATCTCTTATGCTGCATATTGCCAAATACTGATATGTAGAAAAAGTATCGTCTTAGTTTTATCGAAAGGGTAAGCCTTATTCAATATGCAAGTAAGTGTCTTGTACTTTTCACAATATGGCAGTTCTTACAATGTATTTATCTGGGTTTTTTATGTGCAGGGGAGAGGATCGATGCAAGCACTTCATGATAGATCAGCTTCACAATGGAAAGTATGTGGTCGTAGGGGAGCCTCAAGTTCACAAGACTCTGAATGATCTCATCAGGTTCCACTCTCTAAAGAAGGTAAGATGGTAGATGAATGCCAGAGAGATGGAGAGAAACAGACGGATAAACAGATAGATAGACAGATAGGCAGAATGGTGGATAGGAGGCGAGTTGGCTCAGTCGGTAAAGCGACTGCCTGTCGAACCAATGATCGTGGGTACGAATCCAACCCAGGCAGAGAACTAAAGCCTACGTTGTGTATTGAGGTGCCCCTCCCCTGTTTCATAGACGCAGACTATGTTAAGGGGGAAAAAAACTCTGTCCTTCAGATAGGACATTAAATGGAGGCCCTGTGTAGAGGAGAGTCACCACCTTTCCACGTTAAGAACTATAAGAGTAGGGGGAAACCCCAGTGTAGTAGTCCACCTGCACAAACATAATTAGTTATACCGGGAGGAGAGACCCGAGGGTCACAGTGATTCAGTTCCTTGTTCGCCTCTCTGGTACAGGTGATGCCAAATACATAATAATTATAATAAGAGCCAAGCCCTAAACAAAGCCATTTGTCAAGGATGGGCATGACACTCCTTTGTGTCATGTAAAAAAAAAAGAGCTATTTTATTGCTAGAGCATCATTCATTCTTATTCTATATAACAAAGGTCTTTTGTTAATCTCTACAGAATCCAATCTCACCGTTTGGAGATACCTTGATTGAAGCTTGTGGCCAGGTAAGAATATTCCTCTATTTATCTTATTGCATTTATGGACCACCAAAGTCTGTCTGTCAGATTTAAATGTACAGTTAACAACTAATTTATTCATACTCCTTGTATTATTATTATTTATTTTGTTTGTAACTCACAAATGAAAGGTGGGCTGGTTGAATTAGGGCTTTTATTGAATACTTTTTAGATGTAAGCTTTAATATGTCCCACTCTTAAAGATGAAGTTGAGTTCTGGTCATGCGATTGCATTGTGAAAGAAATGGTGTGGAATCGACCAGAAAAGGTTGATCATCTAGCATATAAGAATTTGTGTGTATTGCAAGGTTCTGGAATCATCAAAATGATAAGAAATTTGGCCAAGTCTTGGTAAAGTTACAAACACTGTACACAGAAAGATGTATATGGGACTACACGAACATGTGGCGTAAAAATCCTACCCCCCCCCCCTGAGTTTTACGATGTTACATGACATATTTGGAATATGAAGGCATTTGAAGAGCCATGCTTTTCAGGAAACATGTCTTATCTGATGTTCTTCCACACTTGCATAATAAGAATGATAATGCTCACAAATTATTTTTAACCTCTTCCCAGAACTCAACCTTCTCTTTAAGAAATATAGATGGGGACAAATCTATTTTTCACATCCTTTAAAAATGACAAAACTTGGTAAGGGTATGACAAATTTAGTTGTTAACATTACGTAAGTAATGTGAATATTAATACAACTATTATCTGTTCACCGGTCATAATGGCATTTTTGTTATCATATCCATCAATTTATCAAAATCATAGTCGTCAATCATGTCTAATAATATTTCTTTCAAAGGATGTTACATGAAATTTCATTTCTTTGACTTGACCCCACTTGACCCTTGACCTTTGACCTGTCTCATACCAGGAGGAAGGAGAGTGTGACTATTCTGATCTGGTTGATAGGGATGATTATAAGAGAAGCTCCACGTCTTCCACATCCTCTATGCCGGTAAGTAGTTAACCCCTTGCCTCTGGTAACCGGGTGAACCCTGTATTAAGTGTATGGGGATAGAAGAATTCAGTAGTGGTAGGGTTACAGGTATTGCAAAGTTTTGGGAAATTTTGAAAATTGGATGGATAGGAATTTTTATGCCTCCGCCACCGAAGGTGGTGCCGGAGGCATCATGTTTTCGGGTTGTCCGTCCGTACGTCCGTCCGTCCGTCCGTCCGTACGTCCGTCCGTCCGTACGTCCGTCCGTACGTCCGTCCCGTTTGACCGTTATCACAATATCTCAAGAACCATTTAAGATTTAAACTTAAGACTCGGGAATAGTATTTATCACCATAGGAAGACGATCTGATTAGATTTTGGAGTACGTAGGTCAAAGGTCACAGGTCACAGAGGTCAACTTATGAAATTCCTTGTATTGAGTTTGTTAGCGCGATATCTCAAGAACCATTTGAGATTTAAACTTCAAACTTAAGGATAGTATGTATCACCATAGGAAGACGATCTGATTAGATTTTGGAGCACGTATGTCAAAGGTCAAGGGTCACAGAGGTCAACTTATGAAATTCCATACATTGAGATTGTTATCATGATATCTCAAGAACCACTGGAGATTTAAACTTCAAACTTAGTGATAGTGTGTATCACTATAGGAAAACAATCTGATTAGATTTTGGAGCACGTAGGTCAAAGGTCAAGGGTCACAGAGGTCAACTTATGAAATTCCATACATTGAGATTGTTATCATGATATCTCAAGAACCACTGGAGATGTAAAAACTTCAAACTTAATGATAGTGTGTATCACCATAGGAAGACAATCTGATTAGATTTTGGAGCACGTAGGCATACCTGCCAACCACCCCAATTTAGGCGGAGTTCCTCCGCATTTTTCATACCAACTCCGAATTCCGAATGCATGCCTCAAAACTCCGATTTTTTTAAATTTAATTTATTTTTTTATTTTTTTTATTTATTTTTTTTTATTTTTTATTTTTTTTTTTTTTTAGAGTGTAATGCACTTGGAGAGTATATAAGTATTATGTTTCTATTTTGAAATGTAAAGCGCCTTGAGCATGTTCATGTAAAGGTGCTCAATAAATACCAATATGTATGTATGTATGTATAAGACTAAAGCATAACACAGCACTGATAACCAGATCACGCCGACATCCGCGCTCGCGCTCATAGAAAATATACACAGCGACATGGAAAAAAAAATAGACCCTAAAGTCCTGTGTACCCCCCAAATCTACGGGCTACTACCCCAATCCTTTGGTGGTTCGCGACCTCGTAGTCCATCCAGAAAAATTTATTCCTAATTTCTCTTGTCTCAGGTTGGCAGGTATGCGTAGGTCAAAGGTCAAAGGCCACAGCGCACATTATGAATGCAAAAACAGCTTGTGATCGCGTTATCTCAAGAACCGATTGATGGATTCATGCCAAAATTAGGTCATGTTTGTTACTTGCAGAGCCAATGAACTGAGTAGATTCTTGGTTCATAAGGTCAAAGGTCAAAGGTCATGGGCCCATTATGTCTGCAAAAATAGCTTGTGAACGCATTCTCATTAGAACTGACAGAGGGATTACTATTTAACTCAGAACATCTTGCAGAGCCAATGAACTGAGTAGATTTTATGGTCATGAGGTCAAAGATCAAAGGGTCATATATGTATATGAGAAATTGCTTGTAATCACAATATTCTGAGAACCTGTCAATGGATTACCATTGAACGTGAATTCAATTTTTTTTTTCTGTTTTGGTTTGTAAAATTGCTCTATAACGGAGGCATCATTTTCGACTGCGCGCAGTCGAATTCCATCTAGTTTCTATAAAATTTTGATATATTTGGATGCCCCTGTGAATTTATTATAAGCCCTAGAAAATTTAGCCCCTAAAACACTTCTGCTTTCGAGAAATTGAATAATCAAAACATTACTGGTGCTCCCGGTAAATTTCAAATATTTCAAATAGCGCCTAAGGCTATTCCATGGTAGCTGCAACCATGAAATTATCAGAATATGCAGTTCTGATATTTTAATTTCCAGACGGAAATAGCAAATCGGTCGATTGTAGTCAAGAAACATTGTTTTAAAGCTAAAGTAATATCAGTCTTAAGAGGGAGCTATACAACATGAAGAATATATTATTTACAATTTTATCACTTTAGACTCGATTTCAACCGCGACAACGATCATTGATATTGTAAAATCGCATATGCTTCCAATATGTTGATTTGAACCAAATTCATGACCCCATACCAAGCTTTGTATTACCTTTAAGCTTAGGGTAACAATAAAAGTCTGTGGTAAAAGAGTTAACCTATCACATACTGGAACAGGATGGTCCCTGTATTAAGCCGATGGGAATAAAAGAATACAGTAGTCATTGAGTTAAGAAACCTGTCCTGATGTCCACTAGGTCATACACACTGCTCAAATGTTTCACTCTGCAAAAGAAACAGCTACAGATTTGTATCAGATATCTGACAGTGTACCAGGAAAAGTGCAACATCACAACTTCAGGTAGCCTCCATGTGTCTTTCCATAAGAAGGAAAGCTCTGTCTGCTATAAGTTTGTTGCATCATACCGTAGTTTGTTTACTTCATATGACCAGTGTTGACGCCTTTCAGGAAAAAGAGTAATTCTAATCTTCAAGAATAGATTCAACTACAAATGATGAGCTTGGGTAAACAGGAAATTGGGTTTCATGGATAAAGTGGCTATTTTTCCTCATGACTATTTTGAAAACGAATATTGGGATCATATCCATTGATGACTCATTATTGCATATATCGTGATCTAAAACAGCATTAATCGAATCCAAAGTACTATAGATTGTTTGAAGTGGATATCAGTTTGTGCTTGCATTGAGGTGTTGCATTTCCTGGTTTTTTGTTTGTTTTTATATTGCAGGAATTATTATTTTTAGATATAATAAGTGCTTCTTTATGACTTCATATGCCAAAAGAACTTAATGAAATTAGTGAAATATTGATTCTTATGAATGGGAATTCAATGGCGTGTATGATGTGTATATGGCTTCTGCTACTAAAGTTTTAATGCTTTCAGCTTGCACGTTTAAAAAAAAAAATTGAAATACTAACAAATGATTTAAAAATCATTTCATGCTCTTTTAATTTGCTCATTTTCCTATCACTCGTGGTCCATTTGTGAATGTCACCTTTCATCATGTGCACCACCTCCATTCCACCTCATACGACCTTTAACCCCTCCACAGTCGCGTCACATCCCGTCACCCACCGATTCGGCGGCGTATATGACCCCTGACCCTCAACCCTCTCAGAAGAAGCAGCCCTCCTCTTCCTTGGGGCGTCGCCTGACATCAGGAGCTAGACCCACCAGCGTGGTAGCGTCGACCCCCTCTAAACCCCCCAGGGGCGTCAAGGCGTCGACCCAGAGGCCTGTTAGTGCCGCATCTTACTTGAGTGTCACCGGTGACCAGGATTCCGGTAATAAACCCCAACTCCCAGAGGTAAGACTTTCTTATCTCATTGAAATATCACCATGGCAACCATGACCACACCCATGGGTGGATCCACCTTAGGGGTAGAAAGATAGCCTCCTCCTCCCTCCTTTGAGATTCTATGAAATAGAAAATTAAGTATCCAGGGATCATGGACTGTGACGATTTTCAAACATTCTGCCCACCACCCCCCTCAAGTAACTTAAATTTTTAAAAAGAATAATACAAATGGTTATGTACAATGCAAAATTGAATACAGTCATACACATTACCATACATTGCATGTGAGCTAATGTATACCTTGGATAATTACATATTGCCCCAGGTTAGGAAGAGGGATCAGATACAATATTCCTTATTCATTATACTTCAGGTTATTCTCTCATTTGAACACTCAGAACTATTCAGAGTGCTTCTTTCTGCTTTTTATTTTTATTTATTTATTTATTTTTAATAAACAGGGTAGCTATCTCAGTGATAAAACTGTTTTTCTGAGAGCTGTGAGAGGCTGCTGGGTAGTTTTGAGAAAGGAGAAAGTGTTATCTTTGAGAGTAAAAAGAAAATCAAGGACATACTGTACATTAAATGGTTTGATATGTATAATTGAATTTTAGAATCGCATAGTAATACAGTGGGGGTAGGAAGGAGACAGATTTGTGAATGAGTGCCAAAGACATAATGAGACGACTGATAACATAACAAGGCAGTAGTCTAGTGTCATTTCCACATTGTTAATTGATATACCCTTAAGGAATCAATTACATTAATGAGCCTTTCCAATGGCTTCCCCCCAGCGCAAAAGGCTGTGCATGTTTACATTATCCAAAATTAACTTGTAAACATTTCACCCTGTTAGTCTATATCAACGTAGTGCTCTTTAATAGCAATGTTTTCACATTGTGCTTCACTATAAATCACTTTACTGCCCGAGTGCCTGTTTTTTCAATAATAGAGCAAATTTCCGTCTTATCTTGACATTTGTCACAGTTATTGTATTCATAGGGTGGTATTCTCGAAAGCGGCCTAAGTTAAATCAGTGGCCTAAACCTGGTTTAAACCATGGACTATCTTTTTTGCTATTCTCGAAGGTGGCCTAAAGATAAGCCAGGCTTAAATACGTCATAGTTCGGCCTAACTTTAGGCCGCTCAGAGGGCAGGTTTAAATACGTCATAGTTCGGCCTAACTTCGCGTGACGTCACGTTTTAGTGAAATCGAGTGTCCGCGGAGAGTGAACGGTAAGTTTTGCATTTGAATTTCTATATTTGATAACAATTTACACTCTTTTGTATGGATAAGCGCTCATGAAAGTTACACCAGCTAATAAAGTATTTGTGTTACTTTCATGTTGCTGTACTGGTGATAATCTAAAATGCTTTTAACTGAATACATTTTGGGGAAACTTGGTAAAGTTTCATGGTGTTCGCAGACCAGTCCCATACGTGCAAATAATTGTCGGTTAACATTTTCGTTTCCTGAGATTGAGCTATTTCTTACCGGGTAATTTTTTTCTTGGCACTATTGTACTTTCGTACGCATATACCACCTTAACACCACCTTAACACTATCATTGCTAGACGTAGAAACTACTTTTATAGTGGATTTTTGAGACGCTGTTGCCTAAAAGTGGACTAGCATACAGTCTCTTTCGTTCGTTAGCCTCTGATTTGGGTAGTGTCGGCTGTTGTGTTGTGGGTTGGAAAGTAATAACTATTAAGCTAAATAAATGCAAGTATAGAGACAAACAAAATGGAGCCTTCAGAAACACGTGTGGTTGCTTTGGTAGTTTAATCCAGACTCAATATCCATGTGCTTTTACATGTATAATGTAGTGAACAGAGGACCTTGCATACATTCATTGTGTGTATGCATCTAATATGAATAACAATGAACTGTGCCTTAACAGCTGCAGTGCATTTCTAAGTGGCATGTTAATTTCAATTGCATGTTAGTTTCAATGAACCTGTTTTTAAACATAACATCGGCTCCTCTCTTTCAGGAGCCGACCCTACCCAAATCAGAGGCTAACGAACGAAGAGACAGAAATTTCGGTCTGGTATCACCTTTGCCTGAGCTGCAGTGCTAGTAGTTGTGGCTGTTGGTGCAATAATTTTCTACAGGACGATGATGATTTTCAGAACCACCCCCCCCCCCCCCAAGAAAAAACATTTTTTTTAAACAATATTACTAGACCTAGATCTAAATTTCATCAATAAGAGTCTAGTCTAGACAGGTCTAATAGAAATTGAAAGGAAATGGACAGAAGCTTCCTTTTTTTGACATACATTTGTTGATAATGTTACAGTAGTTTAGTCTAATAATACTATTAGTTAGTAAACTACAGAGAAAGAGAAATTATAATATCTTATCAAATATCAACATATTTTTCATCTTGATTTTCTGCTATTTCAGGTTCTTTTCAATTGATGCATGGGGATGAAAAAAGAAGGCCTCTCCAAAGCTACGGTGTCCGGCCTTGTGAAGTCCATCTCAATAGCCATTGCCAGGAGATGGGAGCAATACATCTCAATTCCTTCAACAAGAGAGGCAGTCCTGCAGAGTGCAGACCCAACATGAATTTTATAATTACTGCCATTTCCCTGGCGTTAATATGGTCGGTGCTATTGATTGCACCCACATAGGCGTCTCCAAGCCAGTTGGCCAAACACCAGTTATTTCCTGAACAGGAAAAATAGATACTCCATTTTTCTTGGAAAGTCTGCTGGTGAGTAAAGCTGTAATTACGCCTAAATTTTGTAAACTAAATCATGTTTATACAATTTCTATTAAACAGATCTGCTGATTTTATGAATCTGCAGATGTGTCTACAGGTACATTATGAAGTGATTTAAAATTGTTTTGTCTGATGAATGTAGGTGCAATCTACACTCAAACTTTTATTCATTTGAAATCGGCATGAGCTAATATTTTCAGCTCGATTGCCATGGCTACCAGTCACTCCTGACAGTGACAGCTTGGCCTAGACTTCTGGGCGGAACTATCTGAAAATAAGACACAAATAATCAACAGTTGATTAATTACTTTCAAATTTGGGTCAGAAGAAAATTCAAACCTACCACTAACAATTATGGACCATATAAGACTTAGAGACCTACAAACTGCAGTACAGTATAGTGCAGTAAATTTTCATTTTACTTTTTCCCTTTCACGAAGCTCATTTTGGGAGATAACATAAACAAAGACAATCTTTGGTCTAATGCTAGATTGAACTAAAATGGAAAAGTTGGGCTCTAACGATTAGGGCCTTGTAAAATCTCCATTCCAGGCTGCGTTTACATCTAGGTTAGGCCAGCTGTCGGCTGGTTATCTAAGTAAGATGTAGACCTCTAGACTTGATTTTAGGGAAGGGACTAACTTGGCTATAGACTTTAACTACTTAGGGCTTTCTTAGGCCATGACATGGCAAGTACAACTTGGTGCAAGCATATTTATGAGATAGTACTGCAAGAATGTGTATGTTTGTTCTTGACTTTAAAAGAGAAACCGGTAGTCATTCTGTAAATCAATGATTACTAGTAACTGAGTGGGGAGGGGGTGCCTAGTCACTGCCTACATGAAAGGCGCCTTAGGTTTCTTTTTAAAGTTAGAATGTGATTGACACTATAACTAAGACCAATTATCAATGGAGTAGATCTTTGATATTTTAATGAGGTATAAACCTGTTTATTTTTGTTTCAGGATGATGTTTTCTTCAGTAAAGTAAATGAAGTCAAATTCCCTGATAACTGAGACAAATTCAGAGAGAGGAAGGAGAACTACTGAGCTGCTGAATATCTGACAGGTAGGCTGTAAGAATAAGTTGTTGTTTGTATGCCCAACTTCAAGGATGGCATTTGTTCATTCACATTTTCCAATCAATACTTTCATGTAATTGATTATGCACTCCACTTTTACCACAATGTACATGCAAGCTCTTTTTAATGTTTAACAGAAATAGGTTTCAATGTGCTTCCTTTCATTCTTTTCTCTTTTCATTCAACAGACATGCTTGCAAGGACTATGAAGTTCTACTTAGCCTCTTCAATGAACCAGACTCCATCTGCTGTAACTGTGACTGCATGGGGATCAAAACCTTTGTATTATAATCCTCATAACATGAAGCTATGGTAACAAACAAGCAACCATTGATAAAAAGCCTTATATGTCCTTGTTGTGTATGTGAACCACAAAGCAACCATCACTCATAAGGACGTTTTTATGTACATCAGATGTTCATTGTTTCACTGGAAAAATTGTGATTTAGAATCATTTAAGAAATCATGTTTCATGATGTGTTTTATAATATAGTGCAAGTCATGAAACACGGCTCAAAAGTAGACTATGCTTTGTTTTAAAAAAATGGGAAAAAGTAATGAAACAAATACATAACATTCAATTCTAATAGTTTCAAGTAGCAGATTATGAGGCTATTGGAGCTTAATATTTGACCTTCAATTTTATAATCGTATTCATTGTGAATTACAATCTTTTCTGTTTTAAGAAAAATAAATAAATTGAACATAATTGTTGATATGTTATATACAATATTCCTTTCATATCTTTTGATTTTAAGTGCGCATACTGTTGGGTTCATTGAATTATACATGGAAAAGTCTTGAAATAGAACAGTGAGAGAACAGAGAGGGAGAGAGAGAGAGAGATAGAGTAAAAGAGAAAGGGAACCAAATGAGAAAGAACAATTTAATGGTGAGAGAAATAAACAATGATGTGAGATAGTGTGTGTGTGTGAGAGAGAGAGAGAGAGAGAGATGGAGATAGGGAGAAAGAGTTGGGGGGGGGGGTACAGTGCCCCCTTTTTCATATGCCCCTTTTTATATAGGAAAGTTCCCTTTTAACTTTGTAAGAAGTGCCCCTTTTTCCATAGGAAAAGTGCCCCTTCCCCTTTTCACCTCTGATAAGTGCCCCTTTAATTTTGACACGCGCCCCTTTTCCTTTGACAAGTTTCCATTTTCCTTTGCAATAAGTGCCCCTTTTTCACTTTTAAGAAGTGCCCCTTCACCTCTGATAATTGCCCTATTTAAGTTTGAGAGGTGCCCCTATTAACAACAAATGCACATTTCCTTTTTTTTAAGTGCCTCTTTTTCATTCTCATAAGTGCCCCTTTTAAAATATGTTCAATGCCCCTTTTCAGGTGTGATATGTGACCCTTTTCACCTCTGATAATTTCCCTTTTAACAATGATACAATTCCAGCAAGTGCCCTTTTTGTTGGTGCTGCCCCCCGCTTTGGAAGTCGCTCCGCCGCCCCTGGACGTCATATTGCTCAAGTTGTCAAAGTGATGCATCCTCTCCACACTGCGCGCATCTATTGTCTTAGCCCATTGTCTTAGTGCATTGTGACGTCATATTGCTCAAGTTATCGAGGTGATGCATCCTCTCCACACTGCGCGCATCCATTGTCTTAGTGCATTGTGACGTCGCAGCTTCGGTACTGAGCATGTGCAGAAACCGTAACCATGGTGAATAATCCATGGACTAAGTTAGGCCAGGTTTAAACCATGGATCAGTTAGGCCAGCTTTCGAGAAATGAAAATGACTTAGGTCAGCGGCCTAAGTTAAGCCTGGCCTAACTAAACCACGGTTTAACTTAGGCCAGGTTTAACTTAGGCCGCTTTCGAGAATACCACCCATAGTCTTTAAATCTATCATATTGAAATAGCTGAAGGGTCTAAGGAAGATTTTTGCAGCAATTTCCAACTTGAGATCGGATGCATGACTGGCAATTTAAAAGTATCAATGAAAGTCTCTCCCACGTAACATTCCACTGTTTATAGTTGATGATATTAGGCAACCTTTGAAAAATGAAAACCTACCTCGAGATAAAATCTTTTGGCCGAGTCCAGATATTCGACCTTTCTATGACCATGCATCTGCTTGACCACTTGATAACTAGAGGCTCCAAATGGGATTAATGATTGAAATTTTTTAAATCTAATGTATTCTACTCATTTTATAAACAGTTTTTTGTTACAGCTCTTCTGACATTATTATTCAGTGATCGATGCATGCAAAAATATCTTAAGGCTCTCTAAAGTGTTAGAAGCCCCAAATTTGCCAAAACTTTGATGGAAAAATTTTATTTAAATTGTATCATAATGTGAAAGAGGATGTCATTTAAGACACCCTTCTGCAAAATTTTCTCCCCCAAAAGTGTGTGAAGACAAATGTTGATAAAATAATACATAATTTAGGTTTTCTGCAAATTGTATTCTTTCATCAATATTCCACTTGAAACATAATTTTTTTGTTGAAAATCCTTGCAGTTCTTCTTAAATGACATCCTCTTTCACATTATGATACCGTTTAAGTGAAGTTTTGGCATAAAGTCTTTGGAGGGGCTACTTGGTCTTCATACATGTACCTAAAATACTAATAATGGTAGCAGCATTTCAAGTGTGCATATATATCCACCCCAAGGGATGCTCAAGGTACCTAACAAAATATTTAGAAATATGAAAAAGAGGTTTTTAAATATCATATACAAAGGAGCAATATACCTATGCTACATGTTAAGGAGTTAAACAGGTTTAAGGGAATTTCTCTTGTGATAAAGGTTCCATCATGAATATTGTCCATGTTCTTGTATATGTGAGCTTGGTGATATAATTTTGGTGATGTTTAAAAATCTTTCGAGAGATCCATTTGTCTGCTGAGAGCAAGAAGGTCCTTAGCTCTGTATTTAAACTTTTGTGAGTGTATGCCCTCCTTTATGCCCTCCATTATGATCATGATGAGGAAGTTGGATGATGTTAAAGCCCCACTGCCCTACTTGTAGCTACTTGCTCCCTCTATATAGAAAACTTCCTCAATCGGTGCCTCTTGGTCCCCTATGATCCTCTTTTTCTTATGTTAGTTGAGAGCTGAGTTAATGAGATAGCCACCTGTCAGTGACCTCACTGTGTGGTCTAATCCCTTCTGGCCCAGTAGTGTTGACGGTCTTTAAGACATGTAAATGATGAGAAGCCAAGGAATCTCTTAATTGACCCTACCTCAAATACGATATTTGAGAGTAGATGGCGACCTTCCTCTCACACTGCTCACGTCAGCACATGCGCAGATATGATACAGGGGAAGACGATCAGACAATGTTTATTCCGACTTTCATAGATAATGTACATCAGTGTCAACTAATTCCATATTTTACCAAACTATTGTTCAAGTTTCATAAACTCCCTTAATGATTTGATGAGATCTATATATGCAACATCATAATCTCTTTATACTAAAAATAGTTTATTTGTTCCGAAACCATGATCAGGTTTTCCAGTTCTTGACCCATTGTATTTTTATGGGAATCGGAAGTGCTTTTGCAAAATATACCCATGGCCTATGCTGCCCTCTATGGCCAAGTACCGTAGTTGCGGTAGCGGTTGACCACCAGTCGGGGTCCCTGGGTGGTTTCTTGTATATCAACAGGTGGAAGGTTAGAGCTCAGACATAAACATTACATTGATGAATCAGGAAGAGCTATCATTCGGAGCATTTATACTGCAAGCTAAAAAACTGGTGAAAGTTGCTAGGTAGCTACCTGTAAAACAATGAAAAGCCCAACCAAAACCCACTTCAGGATCTGTGTTCTTGTTTAAACCTCTTGTCGAAACTCTGTTGTTTTGGCATTGTAAATAATTACTCTCAAAACACTGGTGAATTACTCCAGCATTCACTCGTGTAACTTTAGCAACGAAAAAGTGGTGCATGTGGACTACCCACCAACAAAAAACAGATTAAGCAAACACCAATTCAAAAAAGAAAAGAAAAAAGAAGATTTACCCCCCCCCCCCTTTGGTAATTTTATGTATGCTAACCCCCCTAAAAAAACCTAAACCCCCCCCCCCCCCCGTAAAAAAAATTATGCCCACGGCCGACATAAAAAAGGTGACCTTACCCCCCCCCCCCCCAACTGAGTAAAATGTCAAATTTCCAAATTTCGAGACCAAAAAAAAAGTGTCCTCTTACCCCCCCCCCCGCTTATTCAGTGGTCGACTCAGTTGCGATTTTTTTTGGGACCAAAAAAAAATACCCCCCCCCCCCGCATATTCAGCGGCTGGCTGAGTCATTGCGAAATTTTCGGACCGATTTATAAATGTTAAACCCCCCCCCCCCCCCCCCTTGAAAAAATCCTGCGTACGCGCCTGACTACTTGTATGTACATGTAACACGACAGTGGCTTTGTCAAAGTGCCCTTGAACTATCTTTGGCAATTTACCAATTTGTTCATTATCTTATTTCCTATCAAATAATCCTTTGGTCCCAGTAGCCAAAATATTTCTCTGGTAGACTCAACAGATGTGGTCTTCATATTTCTATGCAATTTCAAATGAAAATCAGATTAACCTAAAATATTGAATTTTGCCCAGAATGTACTTGAAATGTGTGTCATATTGTCATGTTGTATTTATACCAACAATCATCAGATTTTTAGAAATGCATGCACTTCATGCTCATCTTCATGAATATAACCTTAGCAAAATCACCCTTGTGAACAAAATGAAGAAAAAAATATTGAGGTCACTCGTACTCATATACTCATGTATACTTCAGGGCCCTGTTTCACAAAACTTGTTATCAATAACAACTGCTAAATTTATAGGGCAAATTTGCTCTCAGCCAATCAAATGCCACAATTTCAGTAGTTTATAACAGTCTTTGTAACTTGTTATTGATAACAAGTTTTATGAAAGAGGGCCAAGGACCATCCATACAGTATATTGCAAACTTCTTTGGTGTTTCATATATCTCGTGAGTCAGTAGCTGGTTTTATGCCGGTTTATTTGAGAGGTAATCTCTAGTTTTGTAGTGATCGAAAGGAAATTTTAACAGCATCAACTGAAATCTGATGATTAATAACATAAAAACTGAAAAATTAGAAGATTAATGTGAGCTACGATTTAATTGATATTCATATTTACATGTAATATATATATATTCATATGAGCCATTATTTGGAATTTTGTTGTCTACATACCCCTCCCCCCCCATCATATGCATGAATAATTTTGCTCATCCATTTGGAATCCGGAGTCTATTTATTGTAAATTAATATGGTGTGTGAAAATCCTATTGTTTCTCCATCTCCCCCTCCTCACCCTCCTCTCCTCCCCTCTCTCTCTCTATCTCTCCCTCCCACTCTTCTCCATTTCCCCCTTTATTTTACCTTTCCATGCATTTTTTCTGTCTCTCTCCTGACTTTCTTTTATTCATTCTGTCTCTTTCTCTCTCTTCTCTTTTCCTCTCCCCACCCTTTTTTGCTCCCTCACTGTATTCGCCACGTGGTCCTTGTTATACATTTACATGTACCTCCACTATGTCTCATTGTACCCATTCATAAATGTATTCAAGATCTATTTGATAAAAGAATGATTCATGACATCCACCCCCAGGGATGATGGTATTGTTGACTCTTAGAGGAGACTGTATTGACTCTACATACTCCCATTTTCCACTTAAAACATCCTAGTCTTCTTCCAGGTAGTTTGATTTCATCACATTTTCATCAGAAGGGTTCCTTCTAAGAAGGAAATGTCAAATGGTTAGGGAAAACCAGAGAAGAAAAAGAAGAAAATGTTGAGGAGAAGACTCAGAAGAAGAAGATAACAAATTTAAAGAAAAATAATAGAAAGAGAACAAGAAAGTAAAACAATAAGAAAAATGGAAGAGGGATGCTAAAAGGGCAAATTAAGTATTAAAATGGAAGCAAATAAGAAAGGACAAAGAGATAAGAGATAAGGATGGAGAAAATGAAGAAGACTAAAAAAGCAAATGTTTATAAATACAGTGATCATACAAAGTCATTGTTTGTTGTTTGTCACTCATTCACTCTTTCCTCATCTTTGACTAAGTGCGGACATAATCATTTTTTTTATATATTTTTTTGGTGTTCATTGTTTGTTTGTTACCTTATCAATTAGATGTTTGGGATGAGTTATAAGTGTGGTGTATTCACTTTTTTCCTATAATCTACATAACACTCAGAGCAAATTTGCAAGCATTCAACACATACATATATATCATACATATCTTTTCTGTGTGTTTTGATTAAAAATATTTTGTATGCATGCGCATTTTATAGTTTTCCTGGGGGATGTTTCACAAAGATCTTAAGTTGGACTTAACAGTTATGGAAAGCTGTGAGCATCTTTGAAAATATTTTGTAAAAGTTATTTTAGAAGATATAAAATGTTGATCGAAATCATTCATATTTTCTATTATCGAGGAGATTTCATATTCTTGATGTGGAATTTATGAAAAGTCTAAAATACTTGAATTTTTGCTTTTGAATATATTTCATGTTTAGGCTACAAATGGCTCTCCATAATGTTTAAGTACAAATTGAAGTTAAGTTCGACTTAGGATCTTTGTGAAACACCCCTTGGTCACTTATCATACCAAATCAAAGTAACACTTGTCAAATTCACTTTAAAAAAAAAAAACTTGCATGAATTAGAATTTAAAAAAACTTGCATGAATAGTTTTTTTCTAAAAAAAAAGCGCTATAGTGAGGCCAGCTGCATCACACTCATTCCCATATTGCACCTACCTTTTTTTTTCTGACTTTGTTTTGATAATAACATCTTACAAATATCATTATCATACCCCTATCATACCCCTTATCTTGCACGAAAACACATTTTATCAGTTCCAGTTGAATTCATCCAAATATACTTCATTTCACTAATTATTGGTTGTCCGGGTAACTACTTATACATAATCCAAGAAGTAATCCAAGGTTGTGTTCATACACTGAACAGAGAGACGCTGACTACTCGACAGCAGGAAGACGTTAAAGAGAAGCTTAGCCCTAGAGCACAAGGTTTGCAAATTAGAATCGAAGCATGATGATATTTGTATTTGTAGAATTCAAGTAAAATTCAAATAATATATCAGTGAAGAACCTGACATCAATAAAGCTAATATTTACACTGTCAAAAGAAAATCTTAATGAATCAATACTAACTACTTGACTTACTGTTCCACACGTGTAGTTTTTATGGTTTAACATTTATTTTGTATGTATGATATGACTCTTTTTTATTGTGTTTTATTGTTTATACTATTGTTGTTTATCTTATTGCATAAATTGTGTATAGTTTTCCCTTTTTTATTTGAAGACTTTATTATTCCATATATGTTTTTTGTTGTTGCTCTCACCAGATTTTTGTTTTCACTTTTTGTTTTAAAATACAAGCTTCTTACATTGCTTCATTAATTTTTTGGAATTTGTTATATTGTTGTTCTTTTGGACAAATACACAAAACTAGTACATGCCTCGTAATTGCTTTTCCTAGGTATGTGTTTATATTTCGTCCATACACAAGTTCATCAAAAGTGTGAACCAAACGTCAAAAAGCAAATGGCTCATTTTTTTGCCCCTGATTCATCATGATATTTTTATATACATATCTATCATTTCATATATAAATGAAGATTTGACATTATTCGACAAAATATTTAATGATTTAACACATACAACAAGCCTTAGTTTGAAGTAACTTTTATTCACCATTTTTGAACTTCCAAGCATAAACAGGCATACTGAAATATCTGTTGCTTTCTCTCTTGTACACAGCGTGGTGGAGCCCACAGCAGCAATGTTTTCCGTCGATCAGCCTTCAGGAGCAGGTCGAAATCCCCTAACCCTCCGTCTACCTAGTTCTAAGAAGAGAGGAAGAATCATCAGTCATCGTGATACGAAGAAGCTATCGGGTGGGACTAGTGATACAGATCTCTATTCCTGGAATCCACAAGTAATTTTAAGTTTAACCAGTTGCCTGCAGGGATGGGATGCTTCCTCTATGAAGCCTGGGGAAATGAGAGAATTGAGAATGCAATGGATTAAGGATGTATTAGGATAGCACACAGGATGCAGGTCATTATTAGGACTCGCTGTCACAATCTCAATGGGCCTGTCCCCATCATCTCAAGATTGCCAAATAGCCCGCTATTTCTGATTTGGGAATTAAACCCGAAGTTACAAATCACTACTTCATCAGCACAAGACTTGACCTCAAAACTTGAAACTCAAGCTCAAGATATTTTGCTCAACGTTTACGCATAATGCGAGTCTTCGGGCTGGTGAAGAAACACCGGACAAACAGCGGGATATTTTGCAAACTAGCCTAAGATATCTGGGGATGATTATCTCGACCAAATATCCCGCTAATTGCAACTTCGGGCTGATGAAGACGCAAATTTACCGGATAATTTGCGATCGGGATAGTTCAAATAGCGGGATATTTGGCAATCTAGAGCTGATGAAGATAGGCCTAATGGGTATCAAGGTATTGCGTTCAATCATGGACCTCTCTACTTAATCTGTGATCAGGGCCCCGTCTTATAAAGAGGCGATATTAATCACAACTTATTTGCAATCAATATCAATCGTAACTATATATGCACATAAGAAATTAGAGACTGCAAACTTGCGATTGATTTGGATCAATCACAACTCTTTAAAAGACGAGGCCCAGATGTATGTATGATAGGTGTGCAACTATGCCAGGCCTTCTATTGAACGCAGTTTGCTTTCTGTACCTAGGCTTCTCCCACAATGCACCAATGATGGTGTCCATTCAATCCTGTTTCATATGTCAACATTGCCGGGAGCAGAAGGGCATTATCTTGTATACCTTAACACAGATCTATGGCCCTTCTGGCTCCAAAGAGACAATCTTTTCTCCTGATATCAAGTTTTTAAAATCATAACAGACGAGTCAACCAGCTGGTCAAGAGAGTGTATTCGTTTGAATCATATAAGTGTACTTAATTCCTAAATGATGGTCTTTCAGATTTTATTCAGCTATTATTCAGTACTGCATGATAATAACCAAAGAAGTTATGCTAAAATTGTGGTTGTTTCTAACACAGAGAGAGATAAGTATATTTTTAAATTTTAATTTGAAGATTTTTCCATACTTTGATAGATTTGTACAGTTACTGTTTAAAAAATATTAATTTATATGTTCAGCATCAGCACTACTACTATATCAATTATTTGAATTATGTAACTACTTTGTAAAATCTGAGTATTTACATGTTAATGTATAAAGTGAATATATTTTTTCAATTCAAATATAATCATATTTTTTTTAATTGACAGTGGTTACAGATATATATTTGACAGTGTACATGTATGTCATGATTTGTGATTTGTATGATATAATAGTACTATATTGATGGTACAAGCAAAATAGCCTGATTTCATCAGTGATACCTTTCTATATGTGCTAGGTTTGTACATGAACTTGACTATACAGTGCGTATAAAAAAAAGTATACCCAACTTTGGAAGATTCCCAATTAAAATGTATCACCTTCGTGACCATGAAATATATTTTATTTTAAAAAGTAAACAATACTCTGTCACCTTGATAGAGCAGCTGCCTTTCTAAAAAAATTGCCAAAATTCCTTTTTGTACCAAGTTTGGGTGGTAGACAGAAGCACAAAGTACTCTTTACCGTGAGATATATTTCAATCACTCTATCATGACCTTTTAATCAAAAGTTACCAAATGTGGTAAAAAAAAATTCTGATACACTCTGTACTTTTCTGTCTGGCTGTCAAATATGAGTAAGAAAATTGATTTTTGACAAATTCTTGGTGTGTTTTACAGTCTAACTATGAGTCATCCAGATACTTCAGACTTAATAAACCCTAAATGTTATTAACGTCGGTGCGCTTTCGGAGCACCATGATTCGTAAGGAAGGGGAAAAGTTAGAAAAGTGCACTTCCCCTGGAGTAGTCTTACATTAAATAGTTGTCATCAAGAGATGGCTTGTTGCCAGGTTTTGTGATACGAGGGGACAGGGATTTATTCGGTGGTTGACATGATACTTAATAATGGCTGCTGCAGTCAAGTGGACATTTGAACATCATTTCAAGTTGTACAGGCAGAAATCAACTACACAATTCACACTTGTATTATAACCTTTCTGAAGTTGATTTTATTTCAAATGACTGTGATCAATTGCAAATTTCTTGTGTTAACAACTTGACATTCACTGTAAAGTTTTTATGAAGTTTTGTTTTTTAGTGGAATGTACAGTATAGATGGATTTAATATGTTCAAGGGTGACACTTCTTAAACAGTGCAAAGTGACTTGTGTGAACAAATTTAATGATCAAACGTGTAGTGAAATAGGAAGAAAAAAATACAACCCCAAAATGCTGTACATGTACTTAGAACTTAATCTTCCCTACTTCACAAACGGTTTGATTGAATAAGAAAGGAATATTACATTATGTATGTTGATAATGTGTCATTGTTGGTAGTGTGATCAGTGTTAAACATTACATGTGTAGGTTGTGGTTTTATATATGATACCATTTTGGCCTCACTGAACAATTGCACACAGTTGTTACTTCTGACTACATAAGATCAGCTTATGGATTAAAGGATTTCACGATAATTCTGTGGTAAAAAAGTGACCTTCATGTTTACATTTTGTTCAAAAAGATTTGCTATTACTTTAATATTTGGTAGTGAAAATATTGGGTAATATAGTCACTTTGCATTTGTTTGCAATCTCTGTCATCATTATTTTCTTCTGAGTTAGGAATTTTCAACATTTATTTTAAGATGAGGAAACAGAGACACAGAAAATACACACGAATGGTCCTCCATTTTAGGAACTGTGACATGAATGTTATTATTAAGATTTTTCTTCATATTTGTAACTTCCTTTTTGTCCAACTAAAATTCATTTGAAAAGTAAACATGCAAGACACAACAAAAAATAAAAAGCAGGCTATTTGTAGCAGCAGCTATTGCATTCATGTAGGGTTGATGCAACACAGGTTTTGTTAAATAGTGTTACATCATTATGTAAATGAAGCAAACCGTATACATTCATTTGATAAAGGTATGATGTTTTATTTATACATGTAGCTTGTATTATAGTACAAATAATATTCTGTGTTTATATATATTATGTGTAAAGTAGATGTATTCAAGTATACTAATGTGAAATCTTTAATAATGATATTCAGCGTAACACGTATTGGTCACTCCAAGGAATATTTAGGAAGAAAAATTGCAAAGTAGAATAAAAAGCATTTGAGAACCGTATACAACATGGGTCTGGCTGTAACACAAAGGCCTATGATCGATTGCAAATTTAAAACAATGATTATGATTGGTAAATGGTCAGCCTTTTGAACAATAATTCATGTAATAATGATCTTGATTGGATATTGCCATTTAGATTGCATACATTATTTTATGCCACGGGCCCAGGTCATAGATGGGTGAAGTTAACATGTTATATTACGTGTATAGATATTTCAGAAAGAGAAGACAAAAATAGTAATTATATCATGTATATTTTTAAAGCTTTTTAGTCTTAGATATTATGTAGGGTGGAAGGGTTTATTATTTAAGTGATGTATTGTATACATTGGTATTAAGTGAACTAACTGAAATGGATTCTTTCTGTCCTCTTTCTTTTCTTCTCTCTCTCTCTCTCTCTCTCCCTCCATCAACACTTTTCTCAGTACATTAAATTAATCACCTGTACTTTCCTTTCCTTTAGTGTATCCTTATATTTTGAGTATCCCTTGTAAATTGAAAATTGCTGATTTTGACATTTTAAATGAAATACTTAATAATCCGTGATATGTTATTTGTTATGTATTTGTTGATGTACTTAAAAAAAATGCTTTTAGAAGTGTTTGGTATATCAAAGATTATGTCAGAGCTGGTAGAGTAGGTACAGAATTACTAGACTTTTTTGTATACAGCTTCAAATATTAGATTCCTCATCATTGTGTATATATATATATCAATAGAAAAGGTATATTTCTAGTTGTCATGAAGCAAACATATAGTCTTTCATACTATGGGTTGTAACCAGGGTCCTGTCTTACAAAGAGTTGATATCAATCACAACTTATTTGCAATTGATATCAATCGCAACTATGTACATAAGAGATAGGAGACTGCAGACTTGCGATCGATTGGAGGACTTGCGATTGATTTGGATCAATCGCAACTCTGTGTAAGACGGGGCCCAGGATTATCTTTCAACAACGTCTTTCAAGTGAATTGAACTGATCAATCACGAACATGAGAATGAGTTTCTCAAACAACAAACAACTATAATACATTGAAATACTTTGAAATATACAAACAATCAATTTTTATTCATGATATCTGATGAATCGTGAGATTTGAAGCATTACATTTTTATAATTATAGTGTTTAGATGGAGCAGTATTAGCATCACTTTTCCTGTGTATTCATGTAGTTTAAATGCAAGAAGCCAATGTATTCAAATACATTCTTAGATGATATAGAGGCATATAGGAGACAAAACTTTTATTATGAATGATACTAATATGTATGAATAGTTATATTTTGAATTATTACAACCAATTTCATATAACATGACTATTTTTGCTATAGAAATGGATCAGTACAGAAATCGCAGCTTGATTTTAATGAAATAAACTCTTATGATATCTTTGAAATTCATGTTTGAATGCGTTTTATATCTGGTGCAGTCTCTTTTAAAGCCATTTGTAAATGAAATACATATTTCCATTATATATTAATTGCACAATTGTATAACACATTCGAAAAGGAACTGTAATACAAAATTTCATTTGGCAAGGTTTTTATGTCAAATATTCACAATCATATCAAATTCAATCAATTCACATAAACACAAAATTAAGATCATTATTCCTACAACTTTTCGAGACTAAATGAATATGAAATCACTCAACAAATCCCTGAATTTTTGTGTTTGATAATATTCTCATCGGAAGAGTCAACTTTTTTCAATTAAAAAAAAAGGATTAAGAATATCACATTTCATATCATTTCCAAATCGGTTATCGTATATTTTGCCCCCACAAAACAACCAACAAAAACGGTGAACTTGATCAGATATTTACAAAGCTATCTGATAGACTTAATTTGATTGGTTGTTGAGCGATGTCTAATTCTGTATTATACGAGAGAGTGCTTTTGATTGGTTAATGTGTAGCAGTGACTGATTACAGATTTACCGAATAACTGATTTGATAGGCTGTTTGAAAAACACACACACACACACACACACACACACAAAATAAAGAATTTGTTTCTGATACGAACACTTGATGCAAACATCAGAGAAATAGTGTAGCATTTTTCTAATTGGATACAAAAATACAAAGTCTTGGCATATATTTTGACATCACATCAAATAAGTTACAAAGTCTTGAGATTTAGAAAAAAAACTGATGACTTTTTCCTCAAATCCGGGAAGCCATCGACTTTTGATGGTAAAAAAGATGAAACTAAACTCATGAAAACTAAAGCAAGTCGGATGGGTGCTTGAAGTATATATAAATGTGTAGGTGTATTTCTCTCTAATAAATAAAATATGTCTAAAATATGCGCAGATATACCAAGTGGAAATCGTTTATTGTGGAGTTCAAGGGTATACCTATTTTTCATTCTGTCATTGATTCCGAAGTTCTTCTATAAACATCATATCAGGTACCCTTTTTAGGGGGGTGGGGGAGGCTAAAGAAAAAAACGCACCTCCCTTCACGAAAATAATAATAATCGCAGACGTGTGAACCCTGATATTTGGAGGAACCTGGCAGGCCAGAAATAGAATTGCATTCCACCCGAGAGAAAAGAAGAATAGACGGCCTTCACTTTGGTTTTCCTGTTATGATAAGAAACTTGTTGTTCTTTCTGTGCCATTAACTCATCAAAATAAATCATCCTCGGTGTTTTTCAGATCGGGGAAATCAAGCGGGAAATGGTTTCTTCTCCAACAAAGCAGACAGGGAAGCCTGTGATTGCATTTGTTACATATTTTATTCGCTCTCTGTTTTGGCAATTATTTCCGCTCTAAAAAGTTTATTTCGGGCAAGGAAATGTTACTCGATGAGTAATTGAACTTGAAGCTTACAAGCACATAAATATACTCGAGATATAGTTTGTTGAATCTTCCCAATATTCTGAAATAAGGCGATCGGCAATCAAGAAATACAATATCTAAACCCAATGTCTTTTGAAACAATGATCTCTTACATATTCGGCATAATTTTCCTTCCTAGCAAAAAATAGGTACTTTTGCTCATCCATATTTGTACCTGTTTACAGAAGTTCAAAAATTGTGCAAATACTAAGGTGAAGGTTCCGGATAAAAAATGTTAATATCACGTATTGTTTCCAAGGATATAAGAGCTCTGGATATGATTGGTGTAAACTTCTTGTCTTGATGCCAGACTACTGACTTACATGACGTCTCGAAACTTCATGATACATGAAATCCTCCTCCTTCTCTTTTCATGAATAATGTTCTTAGCTGACCGCTCACAGTCACTCATGTACTCCGCACGGTCGATGATATCAAATCAATACTCTCGGTGATAACGGAAAAACGCGTGACGGTTACTGTGAACTATGAAGTACTTCTATATTGAAATCAATAAATATATATAAATTTTTGACAGTCTTTTACCACCAAATTCAATCCTCATCACGGCATATTTACATCGATTATATGATAAATGTCTATGAGTTATCTTTAATGATTTTGTAGTCAATAAGTCCAATATGCTATGCTGTAACTTCTGTCAAATCGAAAGGGCTTAGCGGCTGGTATTCGTTATTGCCGTTATTGTTCAAGCTATCGAGCTGTAGGCTCATGTACCCACACGGCGATGGACCTCGCGGCGGTTTGGGCGTGGTGATGATGGGAACACTGTACCTCTCAGAATCCAACGAACTCTCATCCGAACAACCTGTCTCCGATCTCCCTGCTTTTAACTTCACGATATCATCGTCCACACCGTCCACCATCTCGACGTGCTCCCGTTCCTGTTCATCGATCTCCACATACGTCGTCATGCTAGCACTCTGCTTCTCAGGATGCTGTGGGTCCATTGTGACGTCATAATGCAATCCATGTGATCTGCCGCCATTTCGTCTTTTGTCACAGTAACAGAAGATGATGAAGATGATGATGAATACAGCAGTCCAGAATGTCAACCCAACGGCCAAGATGATGGTGATGAATCGCTCGTCGTACTTGTATTCAATGATCTGATAATCGAGTGTTGAATGCGGGGAGGGGTGCGTGCCTGCCACCGTGGAGGGGTGCAAAGTGGAAGTTTCTTCGGTAGATGTACCGATGAACGTCGTGCTAGGTCTGAGGGTCGAATGATCTCCTGTTTAAATAACAAAAGCAAAAACAAATACATGAAAAGGATACAAGTGATCTAACCGACTACCTTTACATTTTACAGCCATAAAATGGTGAGTTATCATTGGCACCTCTTCAATTTCGTTTTTTTTTTTCAAGCGTGGATGATCGCCGACCACTTCGAAGGGGGGGGGGGGGGGTGTTGAAACAACGAGGGAGCAGTACCTTTACAACAATTAAGAACAATAAAAGGGGTACTCATACAAATATACAATTCATATTTGGTGTGACAAAGGTTTTTCGGATTTTGAATATCGCCAACAAAATTAATGATCAAACTTTTTCAAGACAATTATTGAAGCAAAAAATGTATCGACAGTCTGTAAAATATCGAATTTCGCAACAGGACATTTCTAAATAAAAAGAGGATGTTACCCCCCCCCCCCATCCCCCCCACACACACACACACACACTTTTGGGGGGGGGCGCACACGGTCTACTCCCCTTTAGTAACAACCCTGGTTAGGTGATTATGAGGTAATTACAAACTAGTTTAACTTTCTCATCGAAAGAGAAAGAAACCCATGAAGCATCCTGTATAAATATTGATGGACGATCATGATGACACACAGAAAGCGAAAGATTCCCACACGGGAGATCCGATTTGTCAAGAGTGTACATGCATCGAGCACGTCATGTTTGATCAATCTTTAATAATGGGTCATTTTGACTAAACCATAGGACAGCTGAAAGAGTGATAGATTTGATACCATGTTCCCCTCGATCTCCATGGTAAGATAAAGGAGAGAAAGGGAAATACACAAAAATAAGCAAGACCAAGCTATCCTGTCCCATGCGTTACCAAGTAGATATAGATCGATGACTTATAAGTAAACTGATCAAAGTCCATGCAAAACTCCACAAATAGGGGGCTGAACATGGAAACAAGCAAATTAAATAATGTTATCGCAATGATGTTGTCTTGTATATCTACTAAAAGTGAGCTAGTGGCTGCAGCCCCCCCCCCCTCAACTGTCAAAATCGCTCCTTATACGTAGTATAATCTAGTACGCTGAATAATCGAACTGATGTAATCCCGCTGGTCAAATTAAGACTTTTCCCCATTTCTCTCTTCTCCGATCCTCTTTTTTTTGGGGGGGGGGGGTGTGGGGCGGGCCCTAATATACGTACTCACTAACCGGGAGAGAGTTATTACTTTCTTCTATTAATTTTATTTTTTTATTTTATTTATTTATTTTCCACATATGGGAAGGATCACCCTTTTCAGCTAAAAGCTGGTCTTCAAAGGGGTCCATCCACAAGATAAAAATACAAATTGTTGATAAAATACATTTGAGATATGATTACAATGATAAACAAGCAAACAAAACAAAAACAAATCATTATATATACATTAAGAAAAACAGAAATGTGCAGGATAGGCGAAAGAAAGAAACAAGGAATAGAGAGGCGAGAGAGAAAACCAAATATAAAATTGTTGCGTATAAAACAATCAAAACATAGTAAAACAAATCATCTGATGGGGTTACTCTGAAGGAAGTGTTTAAAATTTATATAAATTAATATAACCATGATGCATAGCAGAGATCTTTCCATTTTGTAAGCTGACCAGTGGCATGCGAGTTCCCCTCTAGAATGCCCCAACGTTGCCACCGGCCACATGCCATGTTTCATATATAAACAAAACAAATGAAATTAAATTAGTCTGCGTGCATCTTTTAGGAGCGAGCAAGTCAGACCAGGGAGGCGGATGGGTAGACGTATAGGTCACATCATGCGGGAAGTATCGGGGTCAAGACTCGGCATGGGACCAGGTCTAATTACGAGTTGCTTGGTGAGTTTGAGAGCTAACGCCCACTGGCATCGCAGGCGTGTGTGGCATTCAAAGCCTTTTTCGGAGGGGATGGGACGGTTGCCATCGCCAAAAACTGATTAAATTATATATGTTTAATTTATTTCAATCATGCCCATGTCATAATGTTCATACTTTGACTTTGACGTAAACTTTTGCTCTTGTTTGTATCGATTTTCGATTTAGGGGAGGATGCAGCACCCCACAAGTCCCTGTTGCAACCCTAAAAAGGACCCTGGTCTCCATGCGTGGGTCCTTCAAGAATTTGATGACGTCAAAATATGAAAATGATTTTCTTACGTCATGTCTTCACGGCGTGTCTGCGGTTAGGTCAATTTTCGATAACAAAACTGACTACGAAATGGACTGTATTGCGAAGTATATATTACAATTTTGGTGGAATTACAAAACCAAAATGGCAACTGCATATTTTTCACAGGTTTTCTACCTTCGCATCGACCCTACTTATCTATTGATCATTCTTGTCGCTTTCTTCTCTCTCTCTCTCTCTTCCACCTCACAAACTACTATCATTTTCTTGTCTTTCATTTTTATCCTCCTAAAAGTTCATCTTCCCACTTTACATATATTCCTTTATGATATGTTATAGAAGACAGAAACCTAAATAGCAATCACCTATAATAGCACAAAATGAAACGCGCATTTTAATATCAAGTTTTGTAAAATTTGAAAGTTATTATGAAACAATGTCAGATTGATTTGTTGTATTATAACCCCGAATTCCCTGAATAATTTTATGGAAATGTAAATGATAAAGCGCTCGCTTATTAATTGATTTCTTCAAACCGTTTCTTTTTCTTTAAACAATTATTAGGTGGTCTGTCGATGACAGATCACCTATTGATTTCGTTAGAATTTTCTTTCTTTATTCTTTATTCTTTATTCTTTATTCTTTATTTATTTTTATTTATTCCGTACACTTTTTTTGTGTATACGTTTACTCGAACTCGACCTGGTCAATTTCCTTCAAATTTCTGCTAGTCATCAGGCCCTATGATATGAAGTTCCCGAAACCTTTTTCAAGTTCATGGGGTCATCGTGACGTCATCCAGGCGCCATTTTGTAAAAATCAGGTCATTATCATATCTCAATAACGAGTAATCAAAAATAAACCATATTTAGTATACATCAACTTCCGGTCAAAGGTCAACGAAAAATGTCAAAAAAATTTGCGCGCGCACCTCGACGCGCACGTACGCGCGCATTAAAATTTTAAAATGGTCAAATTCGTTCCAAATTAATTTTGCATACGTTTCAGGCCATTTTAAGCATTTTGCAAAAAAACGCGCGCACGGACATGCGCGCGCGTTTTCGCGCATAATTGCATCTTCCAACATAGAATCGCCAAATTTTTTCTGTCATCATATTTGGCACATTTTTTCAAGCATTTTGATACCTTGTTCAACTTTTTCTGCCCATTAATAACGGAATGAGCGTCCGTTTAAGATAATTACCGTGCGTGCGAGCTCTTGTAATACATAACATACATGTGCAAAAACATGCCTATACAAAATTCATTGTAACTCTTCAGGATGGATAGATACCCCCCAATTTCTTTCATATTTAAATAGATTATGAGTTGGAGATATGATTTCATGTTTCATTTGACCCTCAATTAACTCATGACGTCATCATAATGGCCTCCGAACTCAAAATTTCAATTTTCATATTATGACGTCAGCAGATTTTTGGAAAATTGATTGTATCTCTGCAAATATTGATCAATTTTCTTTCAAATTTTGATATGTTCTACCTTAGAATATTCTCTACAAATGCAGTCACCACGATATTTCATTTTGACAAAGGCATCATGGCGTATTTTTGCGATTAAAGGAGGCATGTCAATTTTTCACATTTTGCGTGTATTCTCTATGGGACATGACTTTTTCTCAAAACTGGTTTCTACATTCTCGTCTTTCGCGAGCAATATCTCCGTCGTTTTATCTTTGTTTACCCTGAGCTTTGAGTATGTTGTAGCTGAGACAATAAGCTATCACAAGTGTGCCTTTTATTTTTCGATCAGATGCCGGGATCATGCTCATATTTCACTTACAAAGTGGGATTTGAGAATTACATTTTCCGTTTACGTGTAATCTCTATAGGAAATGTTTTGGTATATCGGCAACGCACTTGACTTCCGACCTCGAGGTCCCTGGTTCGAGTCCGGGCGTCTCCAACAATTTTTTTTCTTCACTTTTTTTTCTTTTTGACCTTTCACTGTACCATCTCCTTTGAATATTAAAACACATACAATCGCAAATAATGTAATAAACAACCATATTTACTTTATTATTACCCTATTATCACTTGATCCATTACTTTTTGCGTGTAATCCTTATGGGAGATGACTTTTTCTCAAATCTGGATTCTACATTCTTGTCTTTTGCGAGCAATATCGCCGTTATTTCGGCTTGATTTTTGTTGATTTTTGAGTATGTTGTAGCTGAGACTATATACTATCTCAATGTTCTCTCATTTTTTTCAGTCTGATGTCATCATGGTCTGTTGATGATAATCATCAACATCATCATGATCATCATCATCATCATATTCGTCATCACAATTACTATCAAGATCATCATCATCATGATCATCATGATGATCATCATTGTTTACATGTCTATATAACTTGAAGGCAGACCACCTTATTCGTCCTCGTGACGAATTAAATTCTAGTTATTATTATTATTATTATTTTTAGTTATAGGCCGATATATTCCAAAATATTGATATCTTTTCCCGACATAACTTAGATTATGATTAAAGATACCATTAACAAAAATCAAGGATATGTTTTGATAAAATATATAAGTAACTTATTATCCATCGTATACTCTATGGGAAAGAATCGTTTGCTTAAGCACCGTTAAACGGAAGGAAATATAATGTGACAAAGATAATACCTCAGTTCACATGTGTGTCCTCGCATATATCAAAAGACAAGGAAATGATAATCTCAAGGTGATTTTGAGAACATTCAACTCAGAAGAAGAAAAAAACTTTGGTAAATTATTGATGACGGAATGTACCCAACGAGGGGTAGTTTACAATATAAGTGCTTTCAGAAGACGACGTGGAGAAAGATATATTGCTTCGACACTTTTTACTTATGTCAAAACTACTCTGAGCATGATATATTGGTGTACATCTACTCACGTGGTTCAAGTAATTAATGTTTCAGCATTTCAGTTACTCTAAATCAATCACTCATTCAAGTGCATGCATGAGCCACATTTCCTTAGCAAACTCATTTATCAGTTGAATAAAGCTTCCACCTAAAAAAAGAGTGGATCGCGATGATGACAAGAACGAGAACATATGGGAATATGCAGATATATTGATAAGAGAGGAAAGGAGGAGGAGGATATTAGTAGAAAAAAGAAATGACAAGAAAGGATAAGATGTGAAAAAGAGAGAATAGGGAGAAATGTAAGTAGAAGAAGAAGGAGAAGAAAAAAAAGAAATGAAGGTTAGGAGGAAAAGAAGCAGATAAATAATAGAGTGAATAAGAATAATAATTTTAAAAAGAAGAAAGCAGAAAGAAGGAAAATGAAGGGAGAAAAGAAATAAAAGAAGAACAAGAAGAAGAAGAAGAAGAAGAAGAAGAAGAAGAAGAAGTTAAAGAAGAAGAAGAAAAGAAGAAGAAGAAAAGAAGAAGAAGAAGTTAAAGAAAAGAGGGGTGAAGATAAGAAAAGAAACCATTTCGTACCTTCTGGAAAGCAGCTGCCATTGACGACTGTGATATCATCGATAGCTATATCAGACCAGTAACCATTGCCAGGTTTAGCTTCAAATGATAGCTGTAAATGGGTGAAACCGTATTAATCTCTTCATCTTTGATTTACACATTACAAATCTTTGAAATAATAAACATCAATTTAATGAGGACATGATAAATAAATCCCTGTTAAACCGTTAGACTTCTTGTAAAACATTAACCATAGGTTGCTTCTCTGTACCTTAAGTGATTCACCTATCTTTAAACACAGTTATAACTGTCTTTTTCGTACTCCTTATATACCACTCCCCGGATGCGGTTCTAAGAGAAAGTATTATTATTATTGGGAGGATGGGCGTTGGCCGGGGCGGTGGATGGGGAGTCTTTCACAAAAATTATTTTCTTGGTGTGCCTCCCTTAAATTCATGTAAAATCAAAAATGAGGGGGTGGGGGGTAATGAAGTAAATGGGGTGCTTGAACCCAAGCCCTTTCTATATAGAACCGCTAGACCTCCTGCCTATCCCCTCACCTCCACCTTTTGATTTATTTTTATCATGTTAAATGTTCTACACTCCACAAAACGCCGATTAAAATACAACTTTAAAACTGCTGATATTTTCTTTTTCTTTTCATAAGCATAAAATTAATGCATTGGTCATTGAAAAACTCAACCGATTCCATTGCCTACCTTGCATCCCCGTGCACACTCCACATCGACGCTCGCATTGAACCATTGATCACCCTGCTCCCACAGCATGGTCCAAAGCTCTGCAGAGAGTTGCTCTGGTTGGGAATCATCCAGGACTCGAAGGCTCAACTCCCCGGTATCCTCCCCAAACATGTGGAAGAAAAAGGTAGCACAGTACCGGGGAAGGGGTGCAAGGGAGGGGCTGATCAGGTGGGCTGCGTTCCAGGCGTGGACACCCGTCCCTTCTATGTAGGCGTAGTGACCTGTAGATGCCATGTCAGGAGGGGGAGGAAAACGGTTACCTCTACAGAATATGAACGCAATTGGTGTACTGATTCATAATATATAGATATATTGATAATTCGTGATCCGACATTATTTTGTGCCAGGCTTTATTTCGTCAAAGATTATAACCTAGGGTTATGCCTTCAGTAATGGTTGTAGGTTAGGTTTAGAGTTTGTTTGATTGATTTAACTTCCCGAATAGAAAAACATACAATATTATAATAAATAAAGAACGATTAGTATTAGGATTGAGTATAACGTTTGGTCTAGAGATGAATTTAATGGGGAATTGATTAGTTAAGAAAAGTGACCGCGTATCAAAATGGAGATGGTGCACACATTGTATGCGTGCATGAATTCGATGACACGAAATTAAACATTGGTAATACGCAAATACATATACTGCATTTGCCACCACTTTTAACTTTAGTCATCATCAATCCGTGTCTACCTATGTTCAAATACTTTCTAAAGTGTGTCTTAAATCCCCTCTGAACTAGTTTGGCGTGGAGGGATTAGACCTCCCGGCAAGGTCACTGACAGGTGGTTATCTCATCAAATCAGCTCTCAATTACCATAAGAAAAAAGGCATCATGGGGATCAACGGGTACCGCTTAGACATTGTTGGCTGTATAGAGGACGCAAGTAGTTAAATGTAGTGCAGTGGGGTTTTAAATCCCATATTCACTATACATACCTGTGCCATTTTCGCCAAGGGTGTGGTCATAAGTTGGTCCCGTCTCCCTCGATGGGGTGGGCCCTGTTCTCCTCTTCCAGTTGAAATCATCTCTATCCCCCTGGACGTACCCGCATAGATCATCCGTCTCGAAGTCACATGAACCAGCAAACTTCACCTCTGATAATGAATATATGGAAAATAATAAATCAATTAGTATAAATAGATTGGCATTGGTTATAACAAAATCTAATATGCTGTCACTCGTTGTATGTCATTGCGACATCGTTAAAATCAGACCTTGCTTCCTGTCTGTCATTTGGAGAGAAGAGTCTGGGTACTATTTCTGCTTCTTTTTGAGTAACTATGTAACATTTTCTGGCAAGCTGTCTGGACAAAACCATGTTTTTTTCGGTTTTCTAACAGAACTGTTTTGCCCAGTTTAGTTCTGTCATCATGTATATAACTATGTCATTCAAAAGTATTTAAGTAAGGAATTGCATGTTTTTGATCAATGTATGTTACAAATATTTTTATTAAACACAAAGATGGATTCTGATAAAGTGAAATTAATTGAATCGAACATAATAAAGGACGATTATCCTGGCTTTCCGCCCCTATCAATGCTAAATAAACATTCATACGTAAATGGGAGTAATGCAAACCGTTTATTTAAATGTTAGAATAATATCATGATCACCAGTCTAGCAATCATTGTAACATCATGAACCAACATGAATTTGTATTTGTTTTCGAAATTCAGGGTGACCCAATAACAACAGACTGGCATACTTCCAATAACGTGGGGTCGAATTCACTTGATACCAGCGGAAATAGAATCTTTTCATATGAAAAATGATGCCAAGATAGACAAATTTGGTTGAGGGGTTTTTGTCTTTAGGGAGCATTTTGTGATGCGAAGTAGGAGTTCATGATTATTTTTCCAGGCCAATATCAATGAAACTGCGTTTTAAGAAATCCGTATATAATGTCATGTCTGCGTTTAAGAAGTCATGACAAAATTGATGGAATGTTATGTTTGTGTTCAATCTGACGTTTATTACAGCTTGCCCAAAGCTCAGGGCCTCAGGCAAAATACCATTTTTGAAATTATTTTCTTCAAGGAGCACTGCCAATGGATTTCAGTCTTCAACAAAGTTTTACAAAAAATGCGTCTAGAGAAAAAACATGCCACCAATTTTAACAAATTTGGTATTACTTTTCTTCAAAGAAGATTCTGCATACATTATTACTGGTGAAATTTACTCTTCACCCTTTTTGGGCAGGGGGGGGGGGGCACCCTGTATAGTCTCTATTGTAACATAAACCTAATCCAACCCTAACCGTACAATCTTAACCTCAACGGAAGCAAAGTAAATAGTAATTTTTGAACGTCATAATAATAACACTGTCATTGTTCATGACTACGCCTATGTTTCAGATATAATACATGTACATGTATTATAAAAGCTTAGTTGTTACTGCAGCCTTCCATAACGAATTTGAACTTTGGGCATTCACATTAACATCTCACGGTCTCATTTTCTCCATTCTTCTTAAATTTGTCTGCTTCATGATAAAACTTCAATTTGATTTTGACACTAATCTTATAATCTACTAACTGTTCCCCGCTTTACCCTGTACCAAGTTAGTCTAATAATAAATAGGTCTCTCCGGTCTACTGTAGACAAATCTGCACAATACAAGGAAATCTCAATTTCCGCCATTAAGGGTCTATTAGCAGTAATTACTTTAGCACAGATCAACTGAGTAAATATGACTTCGACAAAGCACAGGGAAAGGTCACGATCAAAGTTAATGGCAAACAGAACGAAAAATCCCCCGATAACCCACGTGTACTTTAGAGATAAGTTTCAATACTGATCATGTAATGTTCTTGTGAATATCAAAATTGCAACAATACTATAAATCGGAACAGAATTATGAATAATGGCAGTCAGGCTGTAAGCTATTCAAATTACCAAACATAATTACGTTTGTTATAAACCATTACCTTTAATAAAACTAAGAATATTATCATAAACTGGCTTTTATTGGCTAATTTGAACTATAATATAATTTCACACAAATATCGCTTGTATGTACTCTGCCATGATATCATTATAGACACAGATTTTTATTTTCATTGTTTCAAAGGGGGCAGAGGGGTGCCCCGGTAATTGCTCCGGGCTTTATACTGTCAGAAGTAAAGGGTTAAGGTTAGAGTTGCAGTTGAGTTTTAGGTTAGGTTTAGGGATAGGATTAGGATTAGAGTAAGATGTAGTGTTGGTTCCAGGGTTTATGTAAGTAATAAGTGGAGGACATAACCGCGGAACTTTATTGTCGGAAGAATAAGTGTCGCATAACTGGACGTGGCATTGGATATGCCCCTCTCTCCCCAGTTCATTATCATACTTGCATGGCGATGAGGAAACCCGTTGGTTTTGTCAGTGTGATGTCCATCAAGATGTCGTCATCGATCACACGCTTGGTGTGATTTGATATTAACCTCCACCCAGGCATGGTGAGATGGGGTAACTAAACCAATAGGTTTAAGGGGCTACCCTCCCCCTCCCATTTGAAAATAAAATTAAAAGGGCTATTATTATGTTCATAATTTTTTAAACAACATGTTCACCTATAAAAACGAACCAACAAGTTAGTTTAAACTCATGTGTCTGTGGCAACTAGGAGTAGGTATTCTCAAAATGCACAATCCCAGGGAATCATCTTCGAAGGAACTGTGTTTTCGACACCCCTCTTTTTGACAAACCTGGATCCATCCTATACCCACCCCTGTCATAATTATCAAGCATGGATCTACGATGCTCACAAGCCACAACAGATCGGAGGCGATAAACTGTAAAAACTAAAATTATCATCCTTGATAATGGGCGAAAAGTGACCACTCTTTCAAAATACCAGATTCACACTATTTACCATCAACCTTTATATTGTTGGATCCAGCATGTTCAAAGTGTTATTCTGACTACCATTTTGAAAAATTGGTCAGTTGGTCACTCCTCGGCCCTTTTAATTGGTAAAACACTAATTCAGGGTTTAGATATTTGGGATAGATATTATTATGAAAGCCAAACTCCCCCAAATACGTAATATTCATTGTATTTTTTAAAGAAAAACTGTTTAATTCAATATAACAGAATGAAAAGGGTCTTTATTTCTAACTGCGAAGTTTTATATGGATGCACTTTCAGGCATTACTTTTGGTTGGTGATTAAAACACCTAGGTTTGATTTTATTCTCTATCATGTTGATTTAACACATTCTTGTATTTTTCAGACATTTATGACTTGATTGAAAAGTTAATCCATTATGCTGGATATTCGAAGCTCGGGGCAGATACTGTAGGAATAGCTGTACCTCTATACAACTTATTACAACTGCATGGGGAATATTATTTCCATGATCTCTATACATATTAATACTATATCCGTTATAGTAGGGGAATATTATTTCCATGATCTCTATACATATTAATACTATATCCGTTATAGTAGGTCCATGGTTATGTAAATATATTCTTCACTGTGTTTGTAAACATTTCCATTGTTCTACTTCTAAAAGGATAGATTGCGTTTCGGTAATTCAGTAATGCGTTGAAGTAATGCAGTAAGCAGACGGTCATTGTGGTTGAGATAATTATTGTGTCGTTCACCACAGTGTATTTCATATGACCACTCGATTATTAACCACATGCATATGGCAATCGTTTCTCATTTCATTTGAAACCACGGGGTTCGATTGCAAGTGGGTTAATTTAAAGCCTTCATTTGTAAAGTAAACTAATAATAATAAAACTGAAAAACGAAAAATAACTTCTATGCTGAATGATATCGCAGATGCACAAGGCATATAGCTTTCTAATGTTTATGGATGGAGTACAAACTGATTTGAGCAATACGTCTGAATTTGAACTTGAAGTACAGCAGGGTCAGGTCATGGTTGTCATCACCCGATGATTGTTATGCCCAGAGGTCAAAGGTCCCAACCAAACAAACTTGACACCTACCATTGGCAAATCATGCCGGAAGGATAACTTATTTTCATTACAACACCACGATTTTAGCATGCGCTTTTATCCAGCAGATAAAAACTAACGAAATAATTATATTTCTATAATTTAACACTTTATGTCTGACTGGTTTGCAACTATCGCTATCTACCATAACACAAATTAAAAGTGGTTCAAATACCACTGCATAATTATATCCATATTTCTAGATCCCGCAGGTGGTTTTAAGTCATACATGTAGAATATTAAAACACAACCAATTTAGAGACGGGATCGTGTTTCGTAAGTTTAATCAAATGTTTCTTTCTTTTGAAATAAAGTTTGGGGTTGACATTATCTCTTATGATCTGTCAGTCGAAATTTCATCTTTCGCGAAATCAGCGACATAGGCAGGATTTGTATTGCGGTGTGGGAGGGGGAGGGCAGAAACTAGAACAAATCGTTGTGAAGAGCATCATATCGAGTATCCTGCGTGGGAGCGAAACAACTGAGCGATAAATTGCATTTTGACGTATCGAAACTATGTATCTTTAATTTATGTATTAGAGAGTGAACGCATTGTTAGTTAGTATCAAAGTGCCATTCTTTATTCAGGTCGGGGGGAGGGGGGAGGTGTCCCAGCTCCCCCCTCCCCTTGACTACGCCGCGCGCAGGTGTGCGAGATTATTATTATATTTTGCAAGACTGTCTTTGCCATGGTGGATTCAGATACGACTAAAGGCTCAAAATGGCTGCCAATATACAATATAGAATTGGCACTATCACTTTCGTTGCACATTACTGTGTCCCTCGATGTGATTATGTGATTTACAACAAACTAGATTGGACACTGCAGAACAGGAGTATATATCAGACATTGAATTGCCAAGGACAGAACAACGTCAAGGGGTTTGGCACAGTTGTAAGCATTGGATACAGATGGGACAAGACCAAAATATGGCCACGATGACTAGCAAGTTTTGGATGATGATCGACAATACATTTTAGAAGAGACGGGAACTTCATGCTTACAGCCCATTTAGTTCTCCCAGGGGTCAATAGACAAGAGTTTGGAGACGATCCAAACATTTCTTTTCCTCCTTTCAGTTTGTTTCCTTTTCCTAAACCATTACATTTTGTCTACTTAAGCCCGCCCCAACCCCCCCCCCCCCATCCCTCATCATAGCTCTCTCCCTCTCTCTACATACATATATTTCTACAGTCTGTTGTTTGCCTATTTTCTGTACTCCCCCTCATCCTTCCTTTACGTACTCAATTTCTCTTTAAAAAGTAGCCAAGCTAAACACATCGATGCAATATAAATACAGGAATTCCCCTCTTGAGTCTTGACGTTAACGTTAAAGCATTTGACATCCTTAGACGGACAAGCTGGTAAACTTTCTTCTTTTTTTCAGAAGAAAAATAAATAGATCTAGGGCTGTATAGATTAGGCATACACTCTTGATAGTCTTGAAGTATTTGGACAAGTTTGGATGAGTGATCTTATCAACAAAACTAAAATAGGCAATTTTGTTCGCAACGAAGAAATACATTTTGAAAATTAATTGAAAATTAATTGGTCTATAGTTAGACACAATATTACCTCGTTTGCACGAAATGCCTCAAACTATTCTGATGTTCAGCATGAAGTTATATCTACCAAAAATCAAGATTGATCATTAACAGCGTCTCTTTGCAATAATTATCGACCGCAGACAATACATTTTCGGTATCCCTTCGATTATAATAATGACTCATGGAATTGCTATGGGGTAAATATACAACCCACTCCCTGAACTTTGACAAAATAGGCAATATAGATTTACAATATACTACGAAGCACTACTGTTACTAAGCGATAGAAGATTATGACTATGATAGACATTAATAACAATGTATCAACTGAATTTATTTAGTGTTACCGGATGCATGTCAGGGATTCCCTGGAAAAAAACTCGGTTTGTTTGGCTTCCAACTAGCAAAAATAAGCGAATGGGTCGAGTATTTTGTTTCATCAAAAAAGAAAGGGAAAAATCCCTTGGTATAAAGACCATTATTCAATATTTCATTTTGGTATTTAATGAGCGCAAAACAGACGATGTCTAAACATGGGGCACAACTCACGGAAGAATATGCCAAATTATATTATATGGCCATTAAAGCTTGGTAAAGTTGTCGCTTTTTGCTTCTTGTGGGTACAACAATTACTATACTCTTATTGACTGACACTACATTGTACAATTTTAGTGAGACAGTCTTTCGGAGTCATTAGTGCAGCTGCCTGCACACCCATACGGAAACACCAATTTCTCCATTAATCTTGCACATCAGAGGAATCTTTTAATCGTCGTTTAATATAGCAGCAGGAGGCCACTCTCTCTCTCTCTCTCTCTCTCTCTCTCTCTCTCTCTCTCTCTCTCTCTCTCTCTCTCTCTCTCTCTCTCTCTCTCTCACACGTGTCATGCCAGTCTCTAGCGTCTCATGATCCAGGGGGATGGTCGATTACGTAATCCAAAACAGTTATAGCCCAACAATTAATCCCGGGCCAAGATAAGGATGATAAAGAATTGATCGGGAAATGCTAATTATATCGTCGATATATTAACGCAAGACTTAATCAGACAACCTTCTAACATGAATGACTGTTTAGAATAGCCTTAAAACACACCCAAGAAAATAGGCATATAATGATAATTATGTGATAACACAACATCAGGTGATGATTATTTATGATATAAACTTAAACATAACTTTAAATACGTTGCATCAAGTCTTAACATGGAGAAGTTGCTAGCTAGCCTAAAACTAAAATATGCATATTTTGTCAATACACTTTAATATGACAAAAAGGTAGACCTTTGTTTTGTTTTCACACTTTGACATTACTTTTTCGAGGCATTTTGAGGCTACATAGATTAACATAGATTCATCTAATTAGACGTCTGAATGACCCGAGTAACACACATAATATGCTTTGCCATAATAGAATTTGGTATAGACAAAAGATTCAAATTGGTAAGATATGGGTTGGGAAGATGGAAATATGCAAAGTGTGGTTCCAGAGTTAGATGACTCACCGAGATTCGCCGCACATTCTCCCGTCTGTTTGAGCAGTAGAACAAACACGGACACAAGCAAACAGCTGACTTGTTTGCACACCATCTCCCTTCCACCAGCCATTCTCTCTCCCTGAATAAAATCGGTCGATTAGTGGCTCTTGTTTCAAGTATTACCACGTCTTACTGCAGCACTCTAAGATTGGCAATACATGTATTTCTAAACAAATTTTAGCAGTGTAGTGGCTTAAAAATATGATGAAGAATATACTGGATGGAGCTGAAGCAGGGCTGGATGTTCTGCCTTACTTGCGGCCTAGTAATAGAAGCTTTGAAGTTTTAAGCCGAGAGTGTAGAGTGTAGTGCCAGGTTGTGGTCTCTTAATGTGAAATATCCTTCTAAATCCAATGTGTGATATCAAGGATTTGCAATTTTTTAAGACTAGTTCGTTTCCCCTTGACGTCTGGAACTGAGCCGAATAACGTTTATCGCCCTGTCGAATATTCAGACCACTGATTTCCGCTGTCTTCAAGGCTTTGCTTCAAAACACGTCCGACGTATAATGCGCGCGCTTCCAATTTCCAACGCAACCCTTACTCGGCATGGAACACAATATCGTCTGCAAGAAACAAACCTGGTTTATATGACCGCGATCTCCTGCAGCGATATATATGATATTCACGCTCAAGCTAAAGGGCTAAAGTCCATCGCTACGTCAATTTTTGTTTAATCGCTTTCGATCCATTTGTCCACCGCCACCCACGCAATTACGTCTAGATTATTGTCAATCCCATTAATTTTTTTTTTAGCAGGAAAGATGTAAAGCTTTGTCTTCTGACCCAATTTCTTCCCACATCCATTGACGTTTGGGGTGAGAAAAACATCCGCTCTATTCTAATGGTGTAACATAATACCAGTCGAAGGATAATCATATCTATTGCGGCTGATTATTGTTTGTTTCATTATTTCGAAAGTCATTTATGAAACTAGGAAACAAGAGATTCGAGGATATAGAGGTGCGTTAGAGGACACCTCTATGTTCCCGAATCTCACAGGTGTGAAGCCAGGGGCGGTGGGGGCGTCCCCCCCCCAACAACAAAAAAGAGTGAGAGAGAGAGAGAGAGAGAAGGGGAAAAAGTAAGAGGACGCAGGAAGAAAAAGGCGGCAGACAAAGAAACATGACAAAGACTCTGTTTAAAAAATGTATAAAAGAAACAACAGCTTATGCATCATATTTTATCCTTTATTTAAAAATGTAACTGTGAAATGAGCTTTGAATTCTGTAGCCATGAGCCCCCCCCCCCCCCCTTTCGCGGGCTTCTTGCGGGCTTTTCCTGCCTTGGATCCCCCTTCAATCCCCTAAAACTTCTCAATGTACCCCCCTATCTATGATATTCAAGATACTTCATAACCCCTTTTTAAATTTCTCAAAAATCCAGAGAGAAAGAGAGAAAGAAAAAAGAAAAATACACCCCTTGTTTATTTTACAAATCCTAGGCCCGACTTTTTTGCGCGAAAAGTTCCTCTTTACCAGATCTTTGGGATATTTTTTTCGTTTTTCCATCGTCTTCTGTTTTTGGTTGTTGATTTCTCATCTGTTACCTTTTCTTTCTTTTTTCGCTATACCTCTTCTCTCCGTCTCTGCCTCCTTTCTCGTGATTTCTTCTTTGGGCATCTTTAGTAATAGCACTATTAATAGTAAACTTGAGATGATGTCTATTTTGTTCTCTCGTTACTATTTCAAAGCTGCAATGTTACGCCCATGCACCCACCCCACCCCACATGCGGGGAGTTGGAGGCCTATCCTTATATTAATAAATGCCTAGATACGCCCCTTAACTGGACAGTCAACAAATTTCCAATTTTCTCCCAACAATTATAATGCATCCCAGCAATTATAACAATATGAGGAAACGTTTGTCTCTTGTTCATGCATGAAACTAGAACAGTATAATCTGCAGATGATGCATGGAAACCACAATTCAGAGGCATGGAAAATGGTATATGTGGCTAATACCTCAAATTTATATAAAATACCTCGACATTGGGTTCTTAAGTTCATATTCTCTTTGTTTTTAAGAGCGTTTTCTCTTTCATGGATCATCACTAATCTTTTATTCTTCCCAGCTACTTAGAAATACATCTTTCTATGGCATTTAATATTATTATTAAGTCTTTCATATTTTCATTAGCCAGGCTATTTTAACCAATTAGATGTTCAAATAAAAATCACTGCGACTTAATTCAACCCAGGGAGATCCCCTTTCATTAACCAATTAGAATATAGATTACAATTGGCTAATTAAATAAGTTACCTGTCATTCCAGTGTAATGAAATTCATTAAATTCGATTGTATATGCTGCGCGATTGAAAACTGACGTTTGTGATGCGGTTGCAAGCCATAAGGGCGTAATATACTTACATAAAGTAAACGCCCCTTTGGTAATCAGTAGACGCTATAATATTTGGGGCAATACTTGTTAGCAATGTGGTTGAAGTAGCGTGCGAGAGCCACAAATATGACGTTTTAAAATTTAAGAGCTAGATGGGCGTTATATACTCACATAAAATGAACGCCCTTCTGGCAGTAGACATACGCTATTAGCAATGTGATAGTGCAGCATGAGAAGGCAACAATAATTATGACGTGTTACAAATTTAAGATCGAGCTACCACAAAGGTAAATGTCGATACAGATTCTATGTTTAATAATACTACCGCCTAAAGGATAAATATTTTGATAATAACATAAAGCCTAATTTCGGTCTTTAATTGAGTCTTATTTACTTAGTGGTATCCAGAGTATCCACATAAATATTAATTCATATCGAATTGAATTGACAGAAAAATACTACTCTCCATGAAGGCCTTGCAATTCGTATTACCACAACATTGTCAGGTATCCATTTTACACCTTGGTAGAGAGGGGCAAAATGTGGGTAAAATACCTTGTCCAATGATGTGAGCACCGAGCGAGGACCGAACCCAGAACCTGTCGCATGAGAGTCTAGAGCCTTCACCGATATGTCAAAGGTCGATGATTATGACAATAAGGTAATCTCCTTGTTTTATAATAGTGTACTACCACCTACCAGAGAATGAATGTAGTTGTAATGTCAGTTCTAAACAGTATGGTTATGTTTAGAGTATGTATAAATAACTTAGCAATTATCACTTTGTCTATAATTTCAATCTTTAATCATAACGTATATAAACATAATTATATACATATGGCTAACAGGGCCATCGTGGAAAGCAGTTTTTTTTAAACTGAGTCCGTCAACTGAGTCAGTCTGACAGACAATGCTACCTTGTAAAAATAAAAAAATAAAAATGAATAAATAAATGAAAGAGTTGTCCGAGGATACCGTTGTCTTATGTGTGAAATGTTTTTAAACGTTATTAAGCAAATACAACAATGTCTAAATGCATGACTTTCAGCAAGAAAGGAGGCTAAATATCTCAACAATTGTTTTAAAAGTGATTCCTGTCGGCCCATAGGGGAGGGGAGGGGCAGTTATAATAATAATAATATATCTGGTTTACCCATGGTAGCCTCATCAGTATTCATACTGTTCTCCCTGAGGGCCCTGCAATCATATTATTACCCCGGTCGTCGGATTCAGGCTTACCCGCACACATAGCTTCATTTTTGTTAAAAAGGACGAATTAGTCACTCTCCCCTTCTTTCAATCCACCACTGACTGAATCTGTACCTAATCTATCTACCTCGTGTGATCATGGGACTTCACCTTTTTTTGGCCAGAATATTAGGTTTCCTTAATATACTCTATATTAATCACTGTTTATAAGAAATTTTAACAAAAATACCTCCACCAGACAATCATTGCCATAGCAACTAATAGATAAGGAAGACTTGCAGACTGTTTAATTTTTCCTGTTTGTGAATGGTTTTGCCAAACTTTCTTCCGGTGTGTGACGTTAATGCGGAGGCTATATAAGTTACTATACCAAAGGTCGCGTATCTCATGATATACAATATTGCATGCCTAAATAATATTTCCTTTAAGTTAAAGAGCTACAAAGCATACTTTTATAGAATCCATATCTCAATTATTGTTAAATCCAGACCCTTTTTTTATTTACACTGAGTTTTTCTGAGAAGATAAATGTAAAACGCTTCTAGGTATAGGAATTAAATGTTACCCCACCCCCTTTTCTTTTTCTCGAAAAACTAACTTCCTAATGTCTATAATAATAACAAATACATTAGCGTCGGTTAAATCTTTAATACGGTGCTGGGGTCACGGAGTGTAGAGGGCTAGGGCTGACTTTTAAGGTGGATGAAATGTGAGAAAACCAAACGAAAAGAGACAAAATGAAACGAATCATGTACAAACACATCCACTAGACACTAACATCGACAATAACAAACGAAAAGAGAAAGAGAAACAGAAAAGAGGGCGCTATTGCTTCTTCCTCAATTACCGATTTGACCCATCACCGATGTAGAACATCTAGGCAAGAATGTAATAAAGCATAAACAAGAGGGGTAAGGAAGAAATGGGCAGTGGCGTAATGAACGACATTTGTTGAGGGGGCTGAGCCAGTATTTCCATCCGAGTGGTATACACTATACTCTGCCCCTATCCACCCCCAAAAGACTCTGCATTTTCCTGTAACAACGCCCAGTGTGATATACTTTGTGATGTCGCGATACTGTTATCATTATTATTATCATTATTATAATTTCCTACAGTTCTTCTTTAATTTCGACTGTTAAAAAAAAATTGTGCGAGGGAACGTAGCGGCCGAGCAAAGAGATTCAATTTTTTTAGTTAGATTTTTATTTATTTTATTTATTTGTCATTTTATTTTGATATATCCCTTTCAGTTATATAAACTGCTCGACCAAGGGGCCCTGTATCAACATAATCAAAAACATTTTTACAAAACATATAAACAATAAGTTATAATGAACACAAAATTAAACAAGATAAAATATTGAAATCAATGGGGGGGGGGGGGGGGTAAAATATTCATGTAAGTACTATTATAAACTATGTGAGAGAAAGGAGTTTGCAGTCCTTTTTAATGAATCCAGTGAGTTTAATAAACGTAAAGAAGGGGGTGCATTCCATATAACGGTATAGTTAGAGTACAACAGAGCCAATTAAAATGGTGTTCTTTATTTATGTAAGATCTCGCTCGGTTATACTACGTTCCGCTCGCACAACTATACTTTCTCATTTAAATTAACATTTATGGGTCGCAGTTGGGGGCTTCAACCTTTCATTTGGATTTAACTAAATTTGTGTCTTTCTTTCTGGCAACAACATTAACAAAGTGTATGTACCTGTTCATACATTAGTACAACAAATTGATTTAAGAAATATCAATCCCAAAGGAATTGTAAGTAGGCTTATTGTATTGTATTGCATTGTATTGTAAAAGTGACTGTTGTCTTGCATTGTATTTTATTAAACATCTTTGAGAGTTATCAATATTCTGTTCAAAAATCATTAAATCATATAAAGATCATGCATATAAAATCAAAATTCACAACGTATACTACACCTCTCAAAGCAAATGATGAAGGAAAATCATGAGTGCATTTGTCTGAAATCTTATATACAAAGAAAGTAATATGGTTAGCATTTGATAACATAACGTTGTAAAATACCATTCTACGTCTATTCATCTTCTTTTCTTTTCCTCTAAATGAAATAAACATCTATGAAAGAAATATTATAGTATGGTGTTTCCATATCGTACGATCAATTCGCTGATCAGTCCTTATCTCAAGGAAAACGATACACTAGTTTCGTTTTCAGCCTTATATTTCTAGCCCAAGAAACTAAAAATCACTAAATTACAATTATTACGTAAAGATTACAATCATCAATTAGAATTTTAGCTGATTTATATAAAACACGTCTCTGTCAAATAAAGATAGTATAGTTGATAACTTATATGATAAAATGAAATGAAAGACTGGCGTTTTATTGAAACTGAAAATCTGTTTTGGCTTGAATTAAACTATTTACACACACCCACTTAATTGCATACAGCCCCATGCTGTAGGATCGCGAATGCCTCGTAAGAACTTTAATATTTCAATTGCACTTTTGGGGATATACCAAGACCTTCACATAATAAACTCAGCAAGATCCAAAAAGTGACGCTCATCTGAGAAAGCAAGATACCCTGATCTGAATTTGAACAAGCTGTACTCGTTGATCGCAAGCGGCTGAAGTGAGTAGCATAACGAGCGGAGATAGATGGCCAAAGCACGGGGGATCGGGCCGCCTGCTCTCGCAGCAGCTGTCGCTTCTATACCTGCCAGCTATCTGTGGCTTCGTTATAGGTACCCGACATTTTGGAAAGATGTCGATTTTGTGAAGAGATTTGCGCGCCTCAACTCGAATATGCAAAGACAGCTAAATGCAGGACATACGATTGTCGATATCTTCGAGCAAAAAGCCTTGGAAAACCCCGACCATCCTGGTATTTTATTCGAGAAGGAGGCGTACACGTACGGAGAAGTTCGGGCGAATGCTGCTCGCGTCGCCCGCTGGGTGACCTCGGCTGATCCGACATTGAAGAAAGGCGATGCAATTTGTATGCTGCTTCAGAACAGTCCTGTTTTTATCTGGACATGGCTTGGTTTTCTCAAGAAAGGAATCATTACAAGTCTTCTCAACTTTAACCTGAAGCCATCTGCTATCTTAGAATGCATTAGAGTCAGTGAAGCCAAGAAGCTCGTCTTTGGAACAGGTAATATTTTTTTTATATGATTTTAAGCGAAGGTGGATTTAGGAGTAAAACGGGGTCCTCTGAAATTTTATTTATCTATATTTCTGTAATAAGCAGTTCTTAAATCAAGCAAAAAGAAAGAATAAAAAGGTGTAAAAGAAAAAAGAAAGGTTGGATCACATTTTCAGTTGCCTTAGATTTTGGTTGAAAATTAAGGATGAGGCACATTTTGTTTGTTGTAAGCCAATGGTGGATCCACCGTGGATGGCATGGGCTGGCGGTTATGGTTATGCTCCCTAAATCTGGTAAAATTATTTTGGATCATAAAATAAAGATTGATGTTTGAATGTTTCTATCAAGTTTAATGTCCTTAACAAGCTCATATTTGTTTGTTTATAGTCACTTCAAATTATGCTTAGGTCTAGGTTTCCTTTTTTGGTACATGTACATGTAGGTCTATTGACTCTATCGCATCCTGGAAAGAATTGTATGACTTCATTCAGTTGATCTGCTATTCTATTTCTTCATTTTGTGTTGTAGAGTTCTTGGAGGTGGTAGAAGAGTTGATGCCAGAGCTACAGGCTCTCAATGTGGAGCTATGGATGGTTAACGATTCAGGGATGTCTGGCATAGAGTATCCAGTAGGGGTCGTTTCCATGGATACAGGCATGATGTCTGGTGAACCTCTTGCCAGTGAGCCGATGACAATGGATGAGATTTCCTCCTACATCTTTACCTCTGGAACTACAGGTACAGTTTGCAGTTCTGATAATTACCTGATTTAAATCGGTTTCCCAATATTTTTTTTTACCCAATTTATTTTTTAATCATTTTTTCTTCCGATTTTTAATATCCAGATTTTATCCAGATTTTCCCCTTATTTTCTCTATTTTCCCCTATTTTCCCCTATTTTCCCCTATTTTCCCCTATTTTTCCCTATTTTCCCCCAATTTCTTACTCAAAAGGGGGGAATGTTGTTAGCTGCCATTCCCCCCCCCCCCCCCCCCCCCGAATCCTCTTCTTCTTTTTTTTTCTCAAGGGGGTGTGGTTGAGGGGAAATCCCCTCCCCCTTTTTTTTTAGTGCTCACAATCACCCCTGAGTATGAATATAATCCATTATTAACCGTATCAGACATCTGAGCAGGGCAATTTTTAAATGTTATTGCCCTCAAGGTTTGATGGATAAGTCAACAAAATTACAATAAGTTAGTCCGCTCAGAAAAGTCAATGGGATTTTGTGTGTAATTTGGCGGGCAATATAGGTTATACAGTAAACCAATGCGCAAATATTTTAGCCCGCTCAGAACAGTCAGTGGGATTTGTGTGTAATTTGGCGGGCAATATAGGTTATACAGTAAGTCAATGGACAAATATTTTAGCCCGCTCTGAAAAGTCAATGGCAAAATGCGTGTTAAACTAGTGAGCAATAATATAGTGCCAGTTGTAATTTACATCGCGCATCAGCTATTGTAATTTACATCGCGCATCGTGTATAAGAAAATGCACACTTTGCGCGAACTCTATTGTGACGAAACAATCACACCCTAAGCAAACTGTCTGCAGTGTATCGAAAATCTGTCAAACACTGGATGAACAGTGCTGGTTTGACAATGTTTTTGCAACTTCTAATGCTAGGAAACCCTGTGTAGCCTACATAATTTAAGAGTATAAGATAGTAAGAGTTTCTTGTTTGCTCTAGATGTCTGATGTGGTTAATAATAGTAATATTGACTGCCTAATTCAGGGCAATACGACTTGTCATATGTCACCCTCACCTTCGGTTCGGGCGATATATGTCGTATTGCCCAGAAGGCAGTCAATATTACTTAAGTATTTGTACTTCTCTAAAGATACTTGGCAAAATCCATATGTGAGCATGTACTGCCAAGGAATTGAAAGTGAATGAACAAATATTGTGCCACTCTGAAATGTTTATCTGTGACGTTTTTACACCAAACCTATGCAGTAACCCCGAATCCCTGTGCAATCAAGTTTAATGGGTTCACATTGTTTCAGAACAATCCTTGCTTATCAAATAATAAGTCTTTAAATGATAAATCAGTGAGTGCCAGTGTTTATTTTGTGTTAATTTAAAATCTTATGTGTATATATATATGTTGATGAAACTTAAACATTTTCTTGTATTTCATTTTAACAGGTCTGCCAAAACCAGCGACGATTCCTCATCGTAAGATCATCCGTGGAATATTTCTCCATGCTTTCTCTGATCTGACACCAGATGACACGTACTATGTGGTTCTGCCTCTCTACCATTCTGCTGCTCTCTTTATATCTGTCTGTGCCACCTTCTACCATGGTAACTATTTATGACTTTGCAAACTATGCTCAAGGGCTATTATACCCTGGGGGTGTTTCACAAAGATCCTAAGTCAAACTTAACTCTAAGACGGACTTAATGTTATGGAGAGCTATTTGTATATTCAAAAGCAAATAATCAAGTATATTAGACTTTTGATAAATTCCACATCAAGAACATGAAATCTCCTTGATAATGGAAAATATGAATGATTAGCCATTAACTGCTTGCATTATAAATACAGGTTAACACTCTCATATGAATCGCCAAAATAGAATTTGCTACCTTAAGCCATTTTGTTTCAATATCTTAAAGTGCTTAGACTTAATGAAGAAAAAGATTGATTATATATTACTGTGCATGAAAAAAGCTACCTGGTATTACCCAAGGTAAGGTGCATGTAATTGATAATTGCATTAAGGCAGGAAAAGCAAATTCAAACACACATAGCACATGGATTTTGATTTGCATTTCAAATCAACAGTAACTCATGAGTGAATAAAGATTTTCAAATCACACGTAACTCGTGAGTGAATAAAGATTTTCAAATCACACGTAACTCGTGAGTGAATAAAGAATTTCAAATCACTTGTAAATGAATAAAGATATTTTGCTAATTTGTTTACAAACAGGTGGGACTGTTGCATTGGCCAAGAAGTTTTCTGCCAGGCATTTTTGGGATGATATAAGGAGACACGATGCGACTGGTTTCCAGTACATAGGAGAGCTGTGCAGATATCTTATAGCCCAGCCTAAGGTAAGATGCAAAAAGATAAAAGTCATCACATTTTCGGGGGCCTTTTTAGGTTTAATGTCATTGATGGGCATCAAAAACAGAGGGCACAATATTTCCTCATTGTTGATCTCAATCCACCAATGGGATGAGGGCAAGGGGGGGGGGGGCAGGGCATAGAAGGGCATATCTGTTTTTTAATTTTTTATGCCTCCGTTACAAAGTAGCCGGAGGCATTATGTTTTCGGGTTGTCCGTACGTACGTAGGTACGTCCCGTTCTTGTGATCGCGTTATCTGAAGAACCGATCGATTGATTCCTGCCAAACTTTGGTCATGTATGTATCTTGCAGAGCTGATGAACTGATTAGATTTTGGGGTCACGAGGTCAAAGGTCAAAGGTCACAGGGCTCATTAGGTATGCAATAACAGCTTGTGATCGCGTTATCTCAAGAACCGATTGATGGATTCCTGCCAAAATTAGGTCATGTATGTTACTTGCAGAGCCAATGAACTGAGTAGATTCTTGGTTCATAAGGTCAAAGGTCAAAGATCATGGGCTCATTATGTATGCAAAAATAGCTTGTGAATGCATTCTCATTAGAACTGACAGATGGATTACTATCTAACTCAGGACATCTTGCAGAGCCAATGAACTGAGTAGATTTTAGGGTCATGAGGTCAAAGATCAAAGGGTCATATATGTATATGAGAAATTGCTTGTAATCACGATATTCTGAGAACCTGTCAATGGATTACAATTGAACTTGAATCGGAAAAATATCTTCGGAGGCATCATTTTCGACTGCGCGCAGTCGAATTCCATCTAGTTTTTTAATGATTCCTGATTAAGAAGGAAATTTTTTTGTGTTTATGTTGCTCCGTCAATGTCACTTCCTGATCTAGATTCAAAGTCCTTTCATGGCAAGATGAATTAACATTTGCTGTGTATTATTGTGGTATATTTTGCTAATGTTCCTTTTATTATTATTATTATTTTTGTACCGTAGTCAAAGCATCTAATTTCCCTTACTTTATTTAAGCACGGGTGCCTACTTCAGTCCGAGGACTGCTCCTCTGTAGGGCTTTACAAGTTTACACTTTAGTCTCTTCACAAATCAGATTATATTTAGGATACTACTCTTAGTTAAGAGCACTTTGATTAAACACTCGAGGATAACAGTATCTTGGGTCATCTGTGGAGCATTATTGATATTGTACTTTGGACTTACAACTGATAAAACCCTTCAGACTGATATAGCAATGCCCTTCATACATAATGATTACCTTTAAGCTTAGTCTCAAACCAAATGACTGATTTGATTTGATTTGATTTGATTTGATTTGATTTGAATTGATTCGTACAGCTCAAATAAACAAGAATTAAAATAGAGTGGTTAAAAAAACCATGAAAAGAAAAAAAAAAGATATCGAACACAAGGAAATTCAAAATTAACTTGACAGGCAGGAGGCAGCCCATGAAATCTCAAGAGCTTATTTACAATGACTGTTGATCAGGGTCACTTTGATAACATGTGTCTTTCTATGTATACATGTACATACAGTCAAACACCACAGTGATATTTAAAGGGATCCGGTAACTTTGTCTCAGATTCTGAAACATAATCCTGGATTTAGCTCATGCTGCAATGATAATTATAAACCTTTAGGTCAGTCAGGATCCGCATGACTTTTACGAGCTGCTTGCCTGTCTGATTATCAAGATATTTATGATTGGAAATCAAAACCAAATTTTTGCGTTTTCCTAACGGTTTTTAAAATACTACAGTCTATTGGGGGAAACGAGTATCGTAAAACCGGTCACTAAAAGATTTTTACTTTTTTGAGGCAATTCTTGATCATTTTGAAGCTCAATTTTTAGGGCTTCAATATTACACCATATCACAGACACTGATAACACGTAGGGTCGTGCATCTCAGATTTAACATTGTTATTCAATGCCTTAAAGTATCAAGGCAATAGAAGGAAAGGCATTCTTTAACGTAAAATGGACAGAATTAATCAGGCGTCCAATTTCCCCAGAAAATTACTATTTGCATATTTTGTATCATGGATTCTTTTATATGGTTTGATATGGGTTCAATCTTGCATCTGAACCTTCTGGGAACATTTTTTTCTTGAAAAGGCCTTCGTAACAGTAGGTTTTAAATGTACATGTATGTAGATTTTCACATTTATTTGTAATCCTGTAGCGAAACGACGATGGCAAGTACCCAAGAAAGCTAAAGATCGCATTGGGGAATGGTCTTCGGCCTGAAATCTGGGAGGAGTTCCGGTCTCGCTTCAACATTGAGAAAATAATAGAGATTTACGCTGCGACAGAAGGCAATGCTGGGTTCATCAACTTTGAGGGAGCGGTTGGGAGTATCGGACGATACCCGTGGATATTGAAGGTACATCTCAAAACGTCTCATTGTATTACATATCTTTTAAAAATGATAATTTGGATTTATAAAGAGCTTAATACGGTATATCGTCTCTAAGCGCTTTACAAATATTATTACCCCGGTCATCCGATTCATTTACGCACAATGTGCACCATCTCCACTCCCTGGGGAGATTCCTACCATACGGTCACCATAAGGGGATAGGCAATTACTAACACAAATGCTTTCGACATCCTACCGGGTCCCCATTTCTCCTTTGGGTATTGAGTGGAAAATGTAGATTAATGCCTTGCCAAAGGACATTAGTGCCGTGTCAGGGATCGAACCATGACCTTTGAATTAAAAGTCAAGTGCTTAAACCAGGGTTGGGCGGTAAATACCGGTGGCGGTAATTACCGGCGGTAAATACCGTCCGGTAAATAAGATGCGCGTCCGGTAAATATGTAAAAAACAGGAAATATGATTTTAATTCTCTATTTATTAATAATTTTACTTGTTTTTAGCCTCATAACTGGAAATATTATTCTGAAATAATTAGCAGCACAATACTCATAGTAGGAACATACAAACAGATTTATAAAATCCTCACTGCATACATGTACACACCCAAACAAATGGCATTTTGTTCATATGCTAATTAATAGGTATTCATGAATATGGTAATTTTGTACATCAAATTTCATGTTTTTCCTTCTTTCTTGTGATTGAGATAATAGAATACAAAATGATATTCTACTTCACATGTTATGAAATCCGATCAAGAACACAAATAAATAGGAAAAAAACAAAAGAATTGTGAAATTTGATACAAAAGGCATGGAGAGCTGTCCACAAATGATGTCATCAAATTGAATATCGCCCTCTAGTGACTAGTCATTTTAAAAAGCTTTAACTTCCCTATTCCTTGCCCGATTTTGTTCAATTTTTAACTGATTTCATTAAATATCTTAAACTTTACAATAAAAGTAACTTAGTACGAAGGTTTTGGTTCCCTTTAATGAAGAACATCATATCTAGATTAGGTGTATATTTGGTATCTTTTTCCTGTATTTTTTACAAGCATTACATAATTACAGACATAGACAAACACAAACAAACACACACACACACACACACAAATAGTACACACAAGAGCAACCATACTCACCACCATTGTTATTATGTTCAAAATTGGACAATCCCTATGAACAAGTGAGTGGAAAAATATATTTCCCGGTATTTCCCGGTAAAAAGTGGTAAATACCGGTAAAAAGCGGTAAATACTGGTAAATACCGCTTGCCTCTGAGGGGGGAAATATGCCAACCCTGGCTTAAACCACCCGACTGCGACACTTCTACATGTAGATGGTGACTCCTGAATTCTCTCTTCCCCATAGGCTCAATACAGGAGCCACCCAGTTCCTTTAGGTATTGGGTTAACTTATGGTTAAATTATGGAAACCAGAAATTATTTACAAGTTCAAAATTATGGTCTAAAATTCTTTCATCCTTTTTAATACTATGCCCTAGATAACTTGTGCGTCGTGGTAGAGTGGTTTAAGGCGCTTGACTGGAGATACGAAGGTCGAGGGTTCAAATCGAGATGGCACTAATAACCTTTGGCAATATATTAACCTACACTTGCTACTCTCCACCTAGGTGTTAAAATGGGTACCCCGGTAGGATGCAACCGCCATTTTTGGTCAAACAGTTTTTGAGCGTCAAGTCACGCCTGGCTGGAATGCTCCCCAGGGAGTGGAGATTGTGCACACAGTGTGTGCGGGCAAGCACTGAATCCAATGACCGGGGTAATAGTATATCTGTTAAGCGCTTAGAGACGTCCGAGATGTATTAAGCGCTATATAAAAGCTGAATATCATTATTATTATTATGTCAAAAATATTTTGAACTCCACTTGCTACAAGAATTTTCCCAGCTGCCTCAATGAAAACAAATACGATTAAGTCCTCTCTCTTCAATTTTTCTTAGCTTTGCAGAATAATGTGATAGTATTACATTTAAGCTCCAGCTTTTGTTTCTCTATTTATAATAATGTGACAAAAGATTTATCAATGTTTCAATTATGTTGTGACTTATGATTTGTTTTTATTTTTTCTCATTTCTCTGTTTGAAAATATGATCCAAACAGAAATTGATAGATGGTTTTCAGCTTGTGGAGTATGACTTTGCAACAGGAGAGCCAACGAGAGGGAAGGATGGTTTCTGCAAACTCATGCCTGTTGGTATGTTTAACAAATGTGTTTCTTGTTAACCTGTTGAGTACTAAATTCATTCATTCTCATAAGGCTAATAGAAGGGGTCACTTGGTTCTAGTAGGCAAGTGGTTAATTAGAAAATGTCTCTAATCTGCAATAGTACAATTCTTTGGTAGATCATGCGCATACACTCAGTAATAAATCTAACAGGCTAAACCTAGAAGCAGTGACCGGGAATTACAGGCCAACGCCTTCTTCCTGTACCAGATGATGATGATGATGATGATGATGTAATATTTCCCTGCCTGTGTGGTAGATAGTTTTGTTCTTAAAGGTATTACAAAGTTTTGGGAATATTTCATCAGGATTGGATCATGAAATTTAAAATTTGCATTACTATTGTGAAACATAGTGTTAGAACACCCAACTCTAAAAAAATTGGGCTCTAAAAAGCTTTTGATTTGGAGTAATTAAAATTTTAAAAAATAAAAAAATTTACCGGTACTCCCGGTAAATTTGGTATAGCTCCCTCTCAGTTCGAAAATTTACATGTCATCTGAACAGCATAACACATATATAGCACTATTGTCAAAGTGTAGTAATTAACATGTTTTGACACCAAATCATATTACCAGACTTAAACAATATATATAATCATAAAGATAATTATTTTAAAGTCGAGTTGCCTTAGTGTAAGATTTTTATACTGTCTCCCAAATTTGAAGAAAAAAAACACTTGTCTGTACACTGTAATCGCTATATAAATTTTTATAATCGATCGGACCGCCGCCATCTTATTGTACTTACGTACGTTAGTCTATGTATTTCCTGTGCGGGCCGGAATATTCTGTGTTGTTCTCTTCAACTCATTTTTCCATTTCCCTCTCTTAATCGTTTCTGTGTTTTCAACTTTGAAATGCATTTGTTATGGCTCGACTTTGATAATATTGTTGTTCGTCAGCTCTGTGAACGAACGCACACATTGCCTGTATTTTGGTCTAGTCAGTCAAGTGGTCGTGGTGACATGATCTGGCATCCCTGTGCATGTATTAGGCCTACGTATAGTACATGTTACGTGTGTACGTGTATTAGTCTATGTGCCGGATTGGCCCGAAGAATTTCCTAGCACATTTTTTTTTAGGGATGATCTCAAAATACTCCCCAAAGTCGTTGTACAGGGACAGTTTGGGTAATCATTTATAGAGAGAACGTAACATTATTTATTTTGCATTTCTTTATTAAAAATAAGGAAGATACGTTTAATCTTACAAACGAAGATTAATCAATAATAAGGTTGACTTGACGTTTTCACGAACAGTCGATCATGTGTATACTGCACATTCTTATTTTTAGATCATCCCTTAGTAAGTTTACGAGTACGTTTTGTTTATCCTGCTAAATGACCTCTGGTAGAGGTCAGTAATTGCTACACGTGTTTGGGCTATGGTTTGGGCTAATCTCTCTCTTTCCGTATAATTGAATTATATCCTTCGCCCCCCAACCAGGTCCATGTTATAACCAAGGAGTTACTACATGTAGTAACTCCTTGTTATAACACTCTCCCTTGAAATTCTCTCTCTCACTCTCTCTGTCGCTTCTATATCACTCTCATCTCCCCCTCTCTCTTTTGTATCTCTCTTTTGTATCCCTCTCTATCCCTTCTCTCCTTTCTCTCTCTCTCTCTCTCTTCTCTCTCTCGCTATCTTTATTTCTCCCATTTTCTTTCCCTCTCTCTTTATTTCTCTACCCCATACCATTCTCTTTTGATGTCTGTCTGAGTGTCTCTCTCTCTCCCTCTCATCGCATCACCTCGTTCATCCCCGTCTGTATCATATTTCTATATCCATATCACTTGTTAGTCTCTCTCTCTGTCGGTCTGTGTCCGTCTGTCTGATGACTGTCTCTCTCTCACTTACTATCACCATAGTAGGTCAATGATATCAACCCTTCATCTTTCTTTCGCTCCAACTTTCTCTCTCTCTCTCTAGAAGTTCTCATTCGCGTGATATAGGACCATATTATTTTTGTTTAGGGTTATAGATGAGGATGATATAAATATATGACAAAGATAATAATAATCACAATAACGAGAGAAGTTCTCATTCACGTGATAGGACAGTAATTTTTGGTTGGAGTTTATGACAACAATAATAATAATCACAAAGACGATAAGAGTTCTCATTTGCGTGATAGGACCATATTTCTTTTGACGGGGTTATGTAAATGAGGGTGATATAAATATATGACAAGAATAATAATAATCACAAAGACGATAGAAGTCCTCATTCGCGTGATAGGACCATATTTCTTTTGTCGGGGTTATGTAAATGAGGGTGATATAAATATATGACAAAGATAATAATTATCACAAATGCGAGAGAACTTCTTATTCACGTGATAGGACAGTAGTTTTTGGTTGGATTTTATGACAAGGATAATACTAATCATAAAGACGATAGAAGTTCTCATTCGCGTGATAGGACAGTATAGTTTTTGGTTGGAGTTTATGACAAGGATAGTAATAATCACAAAGACGATAGAAGTTCTCATTCGTGTGATAGGACCATATTTCTTTTGCCGGCCGGGGTTACGTAAATGAGGGTGATATAAATATATTACAAAGATAATAATTATCACCAATGCGAGAGAACTTGTTATTCACGTGATAGGACAGTAGTTTTTGGGTGGAGTTTATGACAAGAATAATAATAATCGCAAAGACGATAGAAGTTATCATTCGCGTGATAGGACAGTATAGTTTTTGGTTGGAGTTTATGACAAGGATAATAATAATCACAAAGACGATAGAAGTTCCCATTCGCGTGATAGGACCATATTTCTTTTGTCGGAGTTATGTAAATGAGGGTGATGTAAAAATATTACAAAGATAATAATTATCACGAATGCGAGAGAACTTATTATTCACGTGATAGGACAGTAGTTTTGGGGTGGAGTATATGACAAGAATAATAATAATCACAAAGACGATAGAAGTTCTCATTCGTGTGATAGGACCATATTTCTTTTTGTCGGAATTATGTAAATTAGGGTGATATTAATATATATGACATAGATAATAATTATCACAAAAACGATAGAAGTTCTCATTCACGTGATTGGACAGTAGTTTTTGGTTGGATTTTATGACAAGGATAATACTAATCATAAAGACGATATAGTTCTCATTCATGTGATAGGACCATATTTCTTTTGTCGGGGTTATGTAAATGAGGGTGATATTATGACAAGAAAAATAATAATCAAAAAGAAGATAGAAGTTCTCATTCACGTGATAGGACAGTAGTTTTTGGTTGGATTTTATGACAAGGATAATAATAATCACAAAGACGATAGAAGTTCTCATTCGCGTGATAGGACCATATTTCTTTTGTCGGGGTTATGTAAATGAGGGTGATGTAAAAATATTACAAAGATAATAATTATCACGAATGCGAGAGAACTTATGATTCACGTGATAGGACAGTAGTTTTGGGGTGGAGTATATGACAAAGATAATAATTATCACAAAAACGATAGAAGTTCTCATTCACGTGATTGGACAGTAGTTTTTGGTTGGATTTTATGACAAGGATAATACTTATCATAAAGACGTTAGAAGTTCTCATTCATGTGATAGGACCATATTTCTTTTGTCGGGGTTATGTAAATGAGGGTGATATTATGACAAGAAAAATAATAATCAAAAAGAAGATAGAAGTTCTCATTCACGTGATAGGACAGTAGTTTTTGGTTGGATTTTATGACAAGGATAATAATAATCACAAAGACGATAGAAGTTCTCATTCGCGTGATAGGACCATATTTCTTTTGTCGGGGTTATGTAAATGAGGGTGATATAAATATATGACAAAGATAATAATTATCACGAATGCGAGGGAACTTATTATTCACGTGATAGGACAGTATAGTTTTTGGTTGGAGTTTATGACAAGGATAATAATAATCACAAAGACGATATAGTTCTCATTCGCGTGATAGGACCATATTTCTTTTGTCGGGGTTATGTAAATGAGGGTGATATAAAAATATTACAAAGATAATAATTATCACGAATGCGAGAGAACTTATTATTCACGTGATAGGACACTAGTTTTTGGGTGGAGTATATGACAAGAATAATAATAATCACAAAGACGATAGAAGTTCTCATTCGTGTGATAGGAGTGCACCATATTTCTTTTTGTCGGCGTTATGTAAATTTGGGTGATATTATGACAAGAAAAATAATAATCAAAAAGAAGATAGAAGTTCTCATTCACGTGATAGGACAGTAGTTTTTGGTTGGATTTTATGACAAGGATAATAATAATCACAAAGACGATAGAAGTTCTCATTCGCGTGATAGGACCATATTTCTTTTGTCGGGGTTATGTAAATGAGGGTGATATAAATATATGACAAGAATAATAATGATCACAAAGACGATAGAAGTTCTCATTCACGTGATAGGACAGTAGTTTTTGGTTGGATTTTATGACAAGGATAATAATAATCACAAAGACGATATAGTTCTCATTCGCGTGATAGGACCATATTTCTTTTGTCGGGGTTATGTAAATGAGGGTGATATAAAAATATTACAAAGATAATAATTATCACGAATGCGAGAGAACTTATTATTCACGTGATAGGACCCTAGTTTTTGGGTGGAGTATATGACAAGAATAATAATAATCACAAAGACGATAGAAGTTCTTATTCGTGTGATAGGAGTGCACCATATTTCTTTTTGTCGGCGTTATGTAAAATTAGGGTAATATAAATGTATGACAAAGATAATAATTATCACAAATGCGAGAGAACTTGTTATTCACGTGATAGGACAGTAGTTTTTGGTTGGAGTAATATGACAAGGATAATAATAATCACAAAGACGATAGAAGTTCTCATTCGCGTGATAGGACCATATTTCTTTTGCCGGCCGGGGTTATGTAAATGAGGGTGATGTAAAAATATTACAAAGATAATAATTATCACGAATGCGAGAGAACTTATGATTCACCTGATAGGACATTAGTTTTGGGGTAGAGTATATGACAAGAATAATAATAATCACAAAGACGATAGAAGTTCTCATTCGTGTGATAGGACCATATTTCTTTTTGTCGGAGTTATGTAAATTAGGGGGATATAAATATATATGACAAAGATAATAATTATCACAAAAAAGATAGAAGTTCTCATTCACGTGATTGGACAGTAGTTTTTGGTTGGATTTTATGACAAGGATAATAATAATCACAAAGACGATAGAAGTTTTCATTCGCGTGATAGGACCATATTTCTTTTGTCGGGGTTATGTAAATGAGGATGATATAAATATATGACAAGAATAATAATAATCACAAAGACGATAGAAGTTCTCATTCCCGTGATAGGACAGTAGTTTTTGGTTGGATTTTATGACAAGGATAATAATAATCATAAAGACGATAGAAGTTCTCATTCACGTGATAGGACCATATTTCTTTTGTCGGGGTTATGTAAATGAGGGTGATATGACAAGAATAATAATAATCACAAAGAAGATAGAAGTTCTCATTCACGTGATAGGACTGTAGTTTTTGGTTGGATTTTATGACAAGGATAATACTAATCATAAAGACGATAGAAGTTCTCATTCGCGTTATAGGACCATATTTTTTTTGTCGGGGTTATGTAAATGAGGGTGATATAATTATATGACAAAGATAATAATTATCACAAAAACGATAGAAGTTCTCATTCGCGTAATAGGACCATAATTGGTTGTGGTTCATGTAAATGAATATGATAATACAGTACGTTTGGCAAGGATAATAATAATCGTAAAAACGATAGAAGTTCTCATTCACGCGATAGGACCATTGTTGGGGTGTATGTAAATGAGGATCATATAAATATATGACAAAGATAATAATAATCACAAAGACGATAGAAGTTTTCATTCACGTGATAGGACCATAGTTTTTTGATGGGGTTATAATGTAGATGAGGATGAAAGAAAACAAGTCAAACATGCAGTGCAGAGGAGCACAGGCGAAGAGAGGGAGATCGAGAGGGTGCGAGAGGAAGGGAAAGAGGGAACAAGAGAGAGAGAGAGAGTGACAGAGAGAGCCTGGGTCTATATTTCGGAGAGAGAGAGAGAGAGGGTCCATGTGGTGAAAATGATTTTTTTCGAAACTTCCAAGGGTATATGATGAACATTACATCGAACTTCTGTAGGAAAGAGAGAGGGGGTGGGGGGGGGGACAGAGAGAGATAGAGAGAGAGAGAGCGGTATCTGGATAGACATATTTATTGTATTTCTTTCATGTTTATCTGAACGATTATGTGGTCATTCATTTTCAAATTGCTTTCTTTCTGATATTCTTTTCTGAATGCATTTCACGGACATAACAATTGGAAAAAATGATAAGACTTCATGTATCCCGTAGGCCTACTTGAAATTGTCTGTTATAAATGTATATCAAAAAGACTGATCAGTCGAAGCTGAGACTAGATTGAGACGGTTGCGGAGGAGGGTTTACGGGTACGTCAAACCATAGGTTTATGGTCAAACTCACTCTGCAAGGAGATTATAACTCCCTTGATTTGTGCGATACAATCCTGAACGGTACTTGCTCTCACACAAACGCACACAGATGCTGGTACCATGGAGCTATAAAAAAGAACATGGACCGAAGCCATTCGAATACAGTCGCTTCCCCGCCGTGGAGCGGGGTCAGCGCGGTGTCAAAATTGCTGTTTGTCTTCTGTCCATGTGGCTTGCGCCGGGCGGGGAGAACATAACACAGTGTTTCAATATCGATTATACCATGAACCATTTACAACAGTAGATGGCGCTAGTATACAACATCATGAGCCGGTTTAAATACAGGCAGCTTGGAACTAATAATTGATTTATTAATTACTGTTTAATTCACTAAAAAAAAAAAAAAGTATTTCAGCGGTGGAGATTGGTTAAAGATATTCCTATTGCATCTTGTTATAACATCAAAGAGTTTCAGATGAATTAAATATTTTTACCAAAACTTTGTAATACCTTTAATTTTAAAGCTACATGTAGGATAAGACCAAATGAGAAGAAGAAAGAGGAGAAGAGAATTATACATGTGGGCATCTTCCTGCTGAATACGTGAATACAAATTGATTTATTCAATCACCTTGATGCTCGAATATCAGGATATTTGGGCATCTTGTTACTCATAATTAACCTGTTTCCAAATTTATGAGGCAGTGAGACAAATGAGGGTGATATAGTTTTAACTTTGTAATGTAAGATATATTCCTATTCATTCTGTTTCTTATGTACAGGTCAGACGGGTCTTGCCCTCTTTAAGATTGATGATAAGAATCCTTACACCGGTTACAAAGGTCCCAAGGAGAAGAGTGAGAGGAAGATAGTTAGGAACGTGAAGACCAAAGGAGATGCATACTTTAACACTGGTGACCTTCTGAAGATGGATGATGAAGATTATATCTACTTCATGGACAGGATTGGAGATACTTTCAGGTAAATCATGCTGACTGGAAGAGCTACATGTATTTAACAGAGCTACCAACCATTCAATTTAATCGTATTTCGTATGATTTTCAGAAGTTAATACGACAGTACGATTTTTCCTCAATAAAATATGATTTTCAAAAAAATAAAAATAACTGTAAAGTATCCTACAAGCATCTCGCATCAGCAATTTGGGGATGTTCATTGGTTCATCGGACACACCAGTCATGACAAATTCATGCATACCGGTATTTAACCAATGATCCATACAAAATTTCTTCCTGTATGTAGGAACTGTAAGAGACATTGGATTTTTTTAGAATACAATTTTTTGTCAGTAAAATACAACTTTTGGGATTAAAGAATACAGTTTTTGACTTCCAGAGGTTGGCAGGTCTGATTAAAATGCGCTCTTACTCTTTTAGTGCGTAAAGGTATAATATTGGTTAATTTTTTAGCACACATATCCACCACACAAAATGTTCAAGGTGCTCTGGTATTACCTGGCTATAACTAGGATACCGATTTCAGTGCTTCAGCATTCAAGGAGTTCCTTTCAACAGGTACCCATTTGACACCTGGATTGAGAGTGGCAAAAGTGAATTCTTACTTAAGCGTTGGTCACAACCCATCGTGCGTGTTTTAGTCCGTACGGTTTTTGGGGAGGCCACGGCCGCCATGTTTTTCTGAAAACGTAGGGAGGGAGTGGCAAAGACAGGGAGGGAGTATAGACAATGCACGTCACACACACTGGGGGTGAATAGGTAGCCTGACCGCAGCCCGAACGCAGCAAAATTTCCTCTTGCACTAAAAGTGCTATGGTGTGTCTGCGTGCTCCCAAATCCTTACGGAGGTGGTACTCACCACGTACGGATATCCAAATTATCCCCACGTTTTGCACGTAGACAGCACGCACTTGCAAGTACGGCGGGTTGTGACCATCGCATAACTTGGGTATACCTGGGTGTAGATACTGGAAGCTTAGCTTATTTTTCCCTCTTTACTGTTTCATCCCTTCCAAGTATGGTTCAAACTTAATTGGATTGTTTCTCCGATACCTTTCTAGGGATGACTTGAATTGGTTAATGGTGGCAGGATTGACTACTTCCTTATGCAAGGCATTCCAAATGTTAATTACACTCCTTATTGAGAAACTATACTGCCTAAGTCTTGTATTGAAACGTTGTTTGACTATCTTGAAATTAATAATAATAATAATAATAATTATCCTTGCTTATATAGGGCCTAACACTTACTTTGTCAGAAGTCTCTAAGCGCTCTACAATAATGCAGCATTATTATGGCCTCTTGTTGTTGAGCCATTGGCTAGTTAGAAGAATTTTGGAGAGTAGCAAAAGTGAATTCTTCTTCTTTTGTATGATGTTTTGCAGCTAGAGTGTCAGGTCAGAGCCACAAATGTAGATTAATGTCTTGCTAAAGGACACTACTCCCATGCAGGAGCTCAAATAGTGGCAAACGAGTGACCATGCAGAGAGGCAAAGTAAGCAATCGAAGTGTTGAAAGATAGAGCTGTATGTTTGTTGCTTCGTATGAGTGTTAATAAATCTCTCTCTTTTCCCACCAGATGGAAAGGTGAGAATGTATCAACCGTGGAAGTTGCCCAAGCGTTGAGTTCTCACCCTGGTATTATGGAAGCTAATGTGTATGGTGTGAATGTACCAGGTAAGACCATATAAAACATTCCAACCTTTGTTTTTCTTAGGTCTAAAATGGCTAAATTTTCTATTTTAATGATGCTAACAGATGTAGTACTCTGATATTGACTTGATGAGCTTATTGATTGGTATCCAAGGATGTCATTGTCATTATCATCTGCATGTCTATCCAATGAAAATACAACTTTATATTAATGGAAAGCTGAATGAGCATACAATAGAAATAGAAAAGATTGACAAATATTTTCCCTTTCAGTATTGCACAAAAGCAATTAAAACCTCATTTCTGCACCCTTCCAAGTTACAGGTCATCGGGTCAAATTTGCTGCGGTTAGGATGACGACATAACATGTGGACCTGATCGGCATGCCTATATAGCTGAGGCTTAATTGAAGCCATGCTTAATTAATGCAAATTCATTGTGATTATGCATACTCCACATAAGATGATGTCATCAAGTCGATAGCTAGTTTTTTAGTTCGACAACTTTTGATTTTCAAAGCTTTAGATTTCAAGGTTTCAGAGAGCTCTCCTCTGACAGACACAAAAATAGCATATAATTGATTATATTGTAATTCATGGCTTATAACGTTTACGGTCAATATGTAATTCATCTATTTCATTTTCCACTTACGACAGGGTCTCTAATGTATGGATTTTGAAAGTATATTGTTAAAAGCATTGTGTATAGATGGCTTCAAATAATAAGACTTCTAAATGTTACTGTACATCACAGAATATCACATTTGAATTCTTCATAGGTTATTTCATGGTTGGTGCTAATAAGAACTCAATCATTATTATCATCATCAATAGTGATCTGTCAGTTCTTGAGCCATCCGTTTCGTCGTTTCATACCCTGTTGCTCCACATTCTGTGATTACATCTCAAGAACTCAATACAATATTTAAACTAACCTAATGATAATTTTAAACCCCATAATCAAATCCTTCTTTACAGGTCAAGATGGGCGGGCTGGAATGGCAGCCATCGTGCCAAACGAGGGCACCAGACTGGACCTTGGGGATGTATACTCTCACGTCTCCTCTCTCCTTCCCGACTACGCCTGCCCCAAGTTTCTGCGTCTGATGGCCGAGATAGAGGTGACCGGTACCTTCAAGCATAAGAAGACGGATCTTGTCAAGGAGGGCTTTGATATCCATAGCATCCCAGAGGAAGTCTTCATCATCGAGCCCTCGCAGAAGGCCTATGTACCTCTCACAAGCAGGCATCTGAGTGTCATCATGGCTGGACAATCAAAGCTATAGAGGGCGCTCTTTGCACAGAGCTGTAGCATGCTGGGAGAGATAGCCTCCATCGCACATGGGACATGTACACCTACGTGCGCACGATGATAGGTTAAATATCCGTAGAAGACAACTATTTGAAGCTGAATGACCTAATGAATGACCAATTAGGAAAGACTTCCACTGAATCAACTAGCCATGCACAGAGCCATCCATACACAAATTTCAATCAACTTTGTTTCAATTGGACATAATGTTGACCATATTTTTCTATTATGCACTTGCCCATTAAAGCAGCAAGCACCATATTGACCTGATTAGAATACAATTGGCATAAGTGCCATACAGGTTTAAGGACTAAGACGAGATGTAAGAGCTAGAATTCACAATACGATGCTCCACCCATCTGATGCCACAGATTTCCAACTTCCAAAATTGATATGAAATCTGCGGCAGCATGTTGTGTGACCATTTCAACAACTGTATGTTTTCAATCCACAGGATATTCTCCAATTTTTGTTTAGTATGGAAGTGAGGGAGTAGTATTTTGAGATTCCTAAGTAAAAGAAAAACAGCAAAAGGGAAGGGAGCATTTAACGAAAATTGTCTAAATATAGCTAGAAGATATATGTCATGTATAGTTATATTATTTAGCTAGCCACATGGAGTACTTGGGATTTCCCATTATCAGCTTCATAACGTCAACTATTTCCCATGATGCAGTTTGGATTTTGGAATGTCAATTGCACTCGATAGGTGTTGCACTCTATTGCGAATACTGAGAATTATTCGTTAGATATGTTATTACTATTCTCTGATCCACTATCACAGTTGGAAGTATCAGAGGTGAAGAGTGTATCATTCCATTTCACATCTAAGGAGCTTCCAATTCCTTTTTTTATGAATTATGTGACAATAATCAATTTTAAGAAAGGTGATTAAGCAATTATTTTAAGATGCCTGTCTATATCATAATCTAATGATTTCCTAAGCCCCATTTTTGTTTCTTGCATGCTTCAGCCTTGCTGACATATGACTCAGTAAACCGCTTTAAAAAAAATGTTGCAGCAAATTCAACAGATGTTCATGCAGTCTACTTCTTCTTTTTTCATCTCCATATGCAATTCATTTAGACATGAAATTATTTTGTTATGCTGGGGTAGTTTTTGGGGCAGTTTTCCCCGTTTTGTCAGAATGTCATTTATACTGGTCACTTATGCATGTAGTTTTGAATGCTGAAATTTGAAGCATTGATTCACGACTATGGACAAAGTGTATAATTATATAGTGTATATTGAAAATTATTGTGTGTGATATGTACAGGATTTTATGTGGTTCAGGTGTCTAGAATTGATGTCAGCCATTCTATTAACGGCCAAACAATATATGGAGAAGCCAGCAAGTCTATCAAGGTGCTTTTGATAAAATTGAATTACGTGGTATGTGGTACCGGTAGTAACATTAGCTAAAGAAAGCTCTCTTATTCAACATTGGATGTTGAATTTTCAAACAGTATTCAGAAAAAAGCATTGAGTGTCGTCCAGATATGATCGGGTAGAGTACTGATTTTTAGAGCACTCCGTGCCAACCTCATGCCGTAAAGGTTACCATATTTTTGTATCTAAATGTACAAATGAAAGTTCTATTAACATTACATAAATTTCTCATTTTCATTTCATGGATGGATTCATTTATTTATTCATGTTTGTATGTGATTAACATAATTTTAGCAATATAGAAAGCCTGAGACTTGATGCTTATATACGATATAACTACTTTAAAACCAGGGGAGTGTTTCACAAAGACTAAGAACGACTTTAAGTTGGACTAACCAAGGCAGGCCGTTCATGCCACTGTTTGCTCTCACCATTTAATGGCATTGGTCTCTCAAGGGATGAACAAATCATGGTCACAAATCTTCAGAATGTACATTTGTTGATAATTCATTATTGAAGGAAACAATATCATCTAAAGATCATAGCGGTGAGAGCAACCAGTGGCATTAATGGCCTGCCTTAGTTAAGTCCAACTTAAACTCGATCTTAGTCTTTGTGAAACACTCCCCAGGTTTAAATAAAGCCTTGTTCAAATTTGAAGTGGTAAACCGTGCTGTTTTTGTTTAAATTTTGATGTAAGGCTAATACGCTTCACATTTCTGTATCGTGTAATACAGAACTAAGTGAATATGCGCAGGACTTTTGTCGTGCCTAGTTGCCATTCATTTATACTTTATAATAAAAACTGTGCGGTATACCACTCCTTATCTGAAAGAGCGTTTTTATCTGCCTTCATGAATCCGAACCTAGGCCAACGCAGGAGAAACCCTTGAATGATCATAGGCAATCAGAATATCAAATTCATTAATTATTTGTAGAGGTGTTGTGATCCAGTGGATACGTCTCCGGACTGATTTACAAGGTATGGGATTCAAATCCCTACCACAACACCATCATCCTTTGGCAAGACATTAATCTACATTTGCCACACTCGACTCAGGTGAGGTAAATGGGTACCTGGTGGGATTATTCCTTGAAATGCACTGTACGCTGATAACGGCTGCAGGAATTAAAGCTAGGGTAATGATTCCCAAAGCACATGTTGGAATGGCGTAGGGACGTTATATCATATTGCGTTATGCACTATACAAGAACAAATCAGTATTATTATCATTATTTTGTTCTGAGATATTTGATCATATTGTGATTATGATGGGCAGTTTGGTGGTATGACATAATTTAAGATTTAAAGTTTATAATTCAAAATACATTCCTTATTATAAAAGTTGTATATTTCAGAATGTGTTTACTTTATTCATAACAATGTTATGATCATCATAATGTGCAACTCTTATTTGCTCCTTTACATTTAGGATTGAAATTCATTTGGGTTCATTAACCCTAAAGATTAAAATGGTCATAATTCTTTTGTTTATGATTATATTTTTTGTTCGTTTTTTAATCAGTATTTCCTAATTTAAATTGTTTTATTTTTGTTTTATTTTTGTTCCACAAAATAATAGCATTAAGTTTTTCAGAGATGTAATGTAGGATATGTAAAAGTCATAGCAGCAAAATCATTACATTTTTAGCATATTGTAATTTAGAGCAACTTGTGCTCATGTATGCATAATTCAAAATATATTATTAATTGTTTCTTTACTTGTTTCTCATCAAATGTCAAATGAATTTTCACCCAAATATATAATATACCATGTGAGTAATAATATGATGTATTTCCCATGCATGCATAAGCGAATTGGGCTTTTTTTTCCCTCCACAATGTTAAGGTCACATTTACATTTGCAATGAGATCAATTTTGATGAAAAATGTCATTTACAATTGTATAGACATATATTGGTATTACATGTAGTTAGCTTTATAATTTTGAATTTGTACATATCTCAACAAAAATAATGGCAAATGTACAGATTGTTTGAATGACATACTTTATCTTGTAAATTTTGCACCAAGATTTATTAAAGATGGAAGATTTGAAAATCTTCATTCGATTCAGAAACCCAAATTTTGTTTCACTTAGTACTCATAATTTTGTTTCACTTTGTTCTCAGGATTTTGTTGGTGCGGACATAGCTGTGATCTATTTATTGCAATGATCAACCAGGGGGGTGTTTCACAAAGATCCTAAGTAGAACTTAACTCTAAGTTGGACTTAAAAATTATGGACAGCCATTGGAGTCTTTAAATGAAATATATTCAAAAGCAGAAATTCAAGTATTTTAGACTTGTTATAAATTCCACATCCAGAACATGAAATCTCCTTGATGATAGACAATAAGAATGATTTGAATAAACAATTAATGCCTTTCAAAATAACTTTTACAAAATATTTTCAAAGATGCTAATGGCTTTCCATAATTTTTAAGTCCAACTTAGTGTTAAGTTCAACTTAGGATCTTTGTGAAACACCCCCCTGGACTATTATATCATTATGTGATATGGGGCATTCTAAGTGGTTTGGGCAATAAATATGACAATGTCCATGTAAAGTTGGTATGAAATCTTCTACTACACACATGGAAGATGAAATATCTGTTGAAGATTTTTTTTTTCAATGAATGTATATAGCAGTGCCCTGCCAGAATCATTCCTGTTTCACTTGCTTCTCTTCAAAATCTTTGCTTACACATTTCTCTGTTTACCAGCGTTACATAGACATCATAAAAATATTCATATAACATTAAATAAACTTTAATTGGGTCTATAATATTGATTCACCGTGAAGCTTGAGTACTTGTAAACTTAGTTGGCTATGCTTTTGCTTTTTATGCTGAACCCAATTTTAGCATACATTGTTTCAGTTGAAAGGAGACATAGTTTCTCACTTCTGGTATGTCACAACATTTGACCCAACCCCATGGAAGGAACCATATAGAGGACGGTTCTTGATTGGATAAGGGAGGGGAGGGGTCACAAGCACTTTTTTCCTTCTTGACATTAGTTTTTCCCTGGGAATATCTAGTCCCGAGAGAAAAAAAAACCAAACAAATTGTGGGGTGGAGGAGCAAATTTAACTCGTAAAGGATTTGCCCATTTATCTTTGGTTACCAAGAACACCAGAACCTACCCATTCGTTAATTAAACGGATTTGATAAACTCCGTGTCTGTTAAAATAACATAACACACCCATTCGTACTAATTTACATGACTTGTACATGCATTTTTGACAGGTTTTGGTAATATTTTTAGCCATATTGAAAGACCAGAAATCGTGGGGGGGGGGAGATTAAATATAATGCCTCCCCGTCTAAATAATGGGAAGAGTGCCCTGCCCCCCCCCCCCTAATCCCATCGGATTTCCGCCCAGGCTTTTGCGTTCCAAAGAATATGAGGTTTTCATACATATACCTGAGTATAATATCGAACTTTGTACTTTGAAATACAACTTAGCTTGGCTTGGAGCAAATAATTCTTATCTTTATTAGCATTAAACGAGTACCAAATCGTAATATCGGTCATTCCGGGGAGAGAGCTAGAGCATACGTACATTTACACAAAATGCATATATGATAGATGGAGGGTGCATGAGGCTGCATGGTATACACCCTTAATCGTTAGAAATCCCAGATAAATACAATTGAAGAAAAAAAAAAATCTATATCCCATAGGAAGATTATTGCCTCCCCCCCCCCCCCGATATTCTGCTCACTGTTTAAACAAAAAAATCTGAATGTTTTATGGATGAAACGACAGTCTCGTATTGGAGAATACTGGGTTAATTCAACGGCCCGGCTTATATAATTTTATAATTGCGCCGTCATGCGGAATATCAATTATTATCGACATTAGAGTCTACCCTTTTCAAGAAATGGGGTCTAACAATTATTAGCTTGCAGAATGTCATTATTAACACCTTCAAACCCGGCCACCCACCCCCTCCACGTAATTTATCATATAAAGTTATAACAGGTTTATGATGTCCAACGATCGAGTTCAAGGTGTCACTCAAAAGACACCCGTATATTATCATGCATGTCTTATGATGATACTCTGATATAAGAATAATGAATGCAGCAATAGTAAAGTCAACTCAGTATACAATACATGGTTCCTTTAATTCATGAAATCAACTTCTATGTGCTGCAATAAACCGTCATAAACTGAATTGAAGAAACAAGCATAATCGGATTGCAGAAGTGCGGATATATTTCCAGGGGCTGAACTCTCCGACTCTTTTCAGTGGCAAAGGTCAAACACTTTGTGCATGCATTCGTTATGCACAATTTTTTGGGTCACGTCCAGTGAATTTCACATTTATAGCGAATAGAGTCCATGTTTGCATTTCTCGTCAATGTTGACGTATATGGGGTGTTACAGTTCAATTTGTCAAACTCTACTTCATGTATACGTCTCCTTTTCTCAATTGTCTTGCATTGGAAACAAATCTGCATCGCTTAATGTATGCGTTTGAAATACTCCTTTTCACAACCGTTGGCATGCTTTACAAGAAATACAGGACATCTGTTTCGCAAAGCGATTGATATAGCTTCTCACAACTGTACTGTTGATAGCTAGAATGTCTTCTTCCTGGAATATCAGCCAGAAAGCTGCTCTGCTAGCAGGGGCTTCTATCCCGCCAGGATATGCCTTGCTTCGATGGAAGTACCCTAAGCTTTGGACTGATATCAATTTCTACCTCAAAGCAAAAGCCTACTTCAAAACTATGGAACATATGCAGATTTCTAAACTCTTTATTCTTGATATTTTCGAGGAGCATGCCAGAGTAAAGCCTAACCATCCCTGTATTCTATACGAGAATGAAAGGTACACATACGGAGAGGTGGCGGGGAATGTGAACCGCACTGCTCGGTGGGTTATCGGTTCGGATCCCAGTTTGAAGAAAGGAGATGTTGTTTGTGTTTTATTACACAACGGGCCTGCAATCGTTTGGACTTGGCTTGGTTTGCAGAAGAAGGGTATCATAGCAAGTATGATCAATTACAACCTTAAAGGATCAGCTCTGCTGCATTGTATTAAGGCCAGCCAGCCAAAACATATCATCTTCGGTTCAGGTATATATACTTTAACACTACCAGTACTATGTTGACGTCATAAAATCACTCTAAAGTGATAAAACGTGTTTGTGTTACAACATTGTTATCAATATCTGAAGTTTTATATAATCCTTATAGAAGTGTTTAACTATTCTGTTTATAATGTTTTTCAATTGTTTAAGTCGTTTGACATAGTCATTGCACAAATTATATTATTTAAATAAGGTCTACGTTACGTCCAATCCAATGATTGAAGACAATTTCATGAGTAGCACTTTCTAATAAACACAATTAGTTGACTAACTTACAGGTATTGTTAGTTTGCAATTGTACAAGGTCGACGAAGCTTAATGTCTCTAGACTATAGTAACAATTGAATCTACTCCTTTTCTATTTAAACAGAGTTCATAGACGCGATCCTTGAAATCCAAGCTTCACTGCGAGATCTCAAGATTGGTCTGTGGATGATAAATGATGCTCGCATCCCTGGTCTTCTACCACCCGATGATGCGGTTACCATGGAGATATCTACCATGTCTGGAGAACACTTTCCTTCCGCTCCAACCACAGGTCTTGGTGATACAGGGTCTTATATCTTCACGTCGGGAACAACAGGTAAATGTCAAAATAAAAAAATTAATTTCTTTCGGCGATGTAGGCCGGCTTCGTGATGAGAAGCTGGGGTTAAAACAATTGTGCCGAAAAATTGTGATGGCAATAACATTCTTCTCTCTCTCTCTCTCTCTCTCTCTCTCTCTCTCTCTCTCTCTCTTCTCACCTCTCTCAATCTAACCCCTCACCCCCCTCTCTCTCTCTCTCTCTGTTTCCTATCTCCACTCTCCATTCTGTCTGTCTTGCCTATTTTTTTCTTTCTCGCATCATATAATACCTTAGGTTGGGGTAATAGATATTTACACAACCCTCCGATATACTGAATGGCTCAAAACTTTAAAAATGTATTTGGGCTTGATATTAATTACATACTTATGTCAGGCTATATCTATATTTCAAAGTTTTTTCCACACCATAACTCTTTTCATCGAGACACTGTTTCTTGATTAAACATAATGTTGCCATGCCGAAAAGAAATGGTCAGATGTGATGGATAAGTCATTTTATGTTATTCCGAATGAATTGATGTCTCTTTACATGATGCGCAGTGGAAAACACTGCAGTCTACATGAATACATTATGGTAGTTCTCACAGGTATTAGCAATGTTAGTCCATGGGCCAAAAACTAGAATGGCCCCACCCCTTAGACACAATCTTTAATGAAGTTTCTTTGTTAGTTAAGACCTTTAACTTTCAGAATGTACTTGTTTGTCGTAAAGTGGGTGATGGGTACCGTCTGTGTAACCACTAAGATTATTACCATGGAATCGGATCAGGAACATTACAATTTAGAAAATGTCATGTATTTGTAATACAGAAAGTTAAAAACCGATTTTAAAGATATGTGACGTCGAATTGCGGCCAATTAGAATCCTTTAGATGAAACCACCTTTCCTGATGGGGTTTTTAGCACAACCTTATAATAAAAGAATGAATAAGATCGTTCATTTGTTACAGTCTTTCGCCGTTATGGTAAAAATGGGGTACATGTTACTACACAAAGGTCAAGAAAAAGTGTTTCAACGGACGGAAAAAGAGACATTTAATCATTTTAAATAAAAGTGCGCGTCGCATCCACCCCTATCTTTTCATTTGGTATTTTAGCAAGAGTTTTAGAATGGATGCCATGCATTACCCTAAAATGCCGTCCAAAAAAAATCACATCTTGGCTGATATTCGTCATTTAATAGCATCATCTCCATGACAACAAAAACAAGGAAAAGCTATAATGTTGACATTTTTTCTCACTTTCCTCCCCTCTTCTCTCCTCAGGAATGCCTAAGCCGGCTATCATCCCTCATTCCAAGCCTTTGGGAGGGGCTCTCTTCTATCACCAGAATACGGGCCTATCAGCAGACGATGTCTACTATATACCTCTACCTATCTACCATTCAGCAGCACTCCTCATGAGCGTCTCAGGGTCCCTATACTTCGGTTAGAAAAAACGTTTGTTTTAATTGTATATATTTACCATATTATTCAAGCGAACTGGCCACAATCAATGCTGTAGTTTCCACTTTATAATAGAATCGGAAAATGTCGTGTCATTGCTAAATGTCGTAAAAATATTTCGGGAAGTGCCGGTCCCTGTGGACCCTTGGAGAACCATATTAACGAAGTCATAATCCTGGGGGAAAATCAAGAGAATCAAATTCCTACTTGTGCCCCTCCCCTCCCCCGGGTCACATGTTTCAGTTAATCATTGATGGGCCCCCGATGACCTAAAAGGTACCATCAACTTTTGTACATATCCTTCAAAACTTTTAAAATCGGTATTTAGTCATTATGTTTCCTTGTTAAGATACATCAATTTATAATCTTGAAGGTGTTAACGTCGACATGAATGTATGCAGTGGTTAATCATGATATTAGTAGACCCATGTGACGGGCTTTCAAAAACTGATGGTGGAAGTGGAAAAAGCCACCCTAAATCTATAGTATGCCGTTGTGGAAATACCCACTGCACTATACAACAAATGAGCGGCAGGGGTATTACTGTAAGCATTTAAAATGTAAGCGTTTAACTATGGAGGCCATTTTAAAATACCTCATTCACAGCAAAGTCGCCAGACCGCCAAAAACTGAATCAAAAGTAATTTACACCGAATCGCCAAGAATCGGTTCGGAATCAGTGTGACAGTATTACATCTCAATCACTGACACCAGCCCGACAAAATGTTTGCCATTGGAGGTATCATGTCATTTTGGTTCGGTCTGCATTTGGTCCGGTGTCGGTCCGGAGTCAGCCAGGTGTCGGGCTGGTGTAACTTGGTTGGGTTTGATCGAGGTATAAACTCTGGACCGGAGTAATTTTTTTTTTTCTTCAATTGAATGCTAACAGGAGCAACCATGGCCATAGCAAAGAAGTTTTCAGCGTCGCATTTTTGGGATGACGTCAGGAGATTTCGGGCGACCATCTTCCAGTATATCGGAGAGATATGCAGATACCTACTGGCCCAACCTAAGGTAGGATGGGAGAGAGAAACAGAGAGAGAGAGAGAGAGAGAGAGAGGGGAGAGAAGAAGAGTGAGAGAGAGAGAGAGAGAGAGAGAGAGAGAGGGAGAGAGAGACAGAGAGACAGAGAGACAGAGAGAGAGAGACAGAGAGACAAACAGACAGACACAGTGAAAGAGAAAGGGTGGGAGAATTAATTTTGGTCTTTGGCCGAATCACATCTTGTAAAAATTGTCGAAATAGATCTGAAACAAATACAATAAATCTAACAATAATTAGATGGCCTGTACAATATTATAAGTAGCCCTTATATTCCTTTTTGGTGTTTGTAGTTAGATCTTATCGTATTAATAAAATGTATGCAAGGGGTTAAACGCTTCAATTGGAAAAAGATAAATAAAATCTCTTGTTTATAATTATGAGGACTACGCCCTGCCCCACTCCATTATTAGTGGTGATATGGTGATAGGCAACTATCCATCTGCCCTAGAACTTCCCCGATGTATTATTCAAGCTAACGCCAGATCATGAATTACTGTGTAGTTATGATGGTATAATATCACGGAAATGGTCGACTGAAGTGAAACTTTCTGCAACATTTTATGTTTGTGCCTAAAGAAAGAGAACGACGGTGACTACCCTCGTCCTCTGAGGGCAATAGGTAACGGCCTGCGACTCGACATCTGGGAGGAGTTCAAGACGAGGTTCAACATCGATCCCATATACGAGTTCTACGGCGCCACCGAAGGCAACTTCGCTTTCATCAATACGGACAATCACCTGGGAAGCGTCGGCAGATATTCATGGCTTTTTAAGGTACGTACTTTCGTATACAGTGTGTCCATATAATGCGTTCTGATTATAAAATGGGGAATATTTATGTGTTTTTTTAAGGTACGGTGCGCGCATGTGTTTGCTTTAATTGCGCTCATTGGTAATGCGCGCTTAATTACACCTGTTTTAGTGCGCTTTTGGATAATCTTCAGTGAAAGTGCGTTGCCCTGTGTAGATAGTACCTCTATCTTCAATGAAAGTGCGTTGCACTGTGTAGATAGTAGTACTATCTACACAGTGTAACGAACTTTGTGCTTCTCCCATCAATAATGGGCGAACTATCTTTCATCACGTGATTTACTTTTGACCAATCGTAAAGCAAGATTCTTAGTATGTGGAATATGAGATGAAATAACAATTCAATATTCAAGAAAAACTTTGCTTTTAAAAGTCTTTAAAACCTTTTGTCACATGACAGAGGAACCTGGCCAACGTGGAGATCGTGGATTATGACTACGAGACTGGAGAACCAAAGCGTGGTCGAGATGGTCTATGTATCCAGATACCTCGTGGTAAGATTTTAGCACAGCAAGTACTTCGGCCACAATCGCTCACCGGTCAATACCCTACACTGAATGAATTCTTTTAACTTTATCCCCGGACAAAACATTTTACAAAGACCTATTCATGAATTCAAAGGGGACGCCATCCTCATATTGAGTTTGTTTTGATGAAAGCAGAAAAATGAGGGAATTGAAAGTTTGAGCTATATTCGATTAAAAATATGAAAGTTATGAAATGTTGAAGTTGTCATCATTGAAACACATGTTGGCAAGACCGTAACATTTTTGCGAACTCCTCTCCAATTTGCTCTGAACAAAACTTTTCATTAACTGTCATTCTCTTAGTTATTAATTAGGGAATAGATTTGTTACATACAGGGACTTCATAAAACAATTTGCAATAACTATATTTAGGGTGAATGTATGATTGAACAATTTCCTAAGGGACAATATAAGTTTTTGAAGTTAATTTTAGTACAGGGCAAATGGGAAAAGGAGCTCGCAAGATACGTCACAGAGTAAACACCCCGTAATGATCGAACTCAGGACGTTTCGTACGAGAGCCCAAACTCTTCACCAATATGCCACAGTAATTCCACAACCTGTTATTCCTTATATATATTTCGTCAAATTTCCTATTTCCGCCAACGCGGCAAATACGTCGCCATGAAATTTTCAACACGGCAAAAATCTCCTTTTCTCTTTAACTGTCAATATCAATCCATCTAAACCTACTTCTTGTTCATCCATTCATCTTATCCATTCATCTTTCTGCAGTCAATCTATTTATCATCCTCTCATTATATTTCTATCTATCTATCTATCTACACTGTCGCTCTTAAAGTTGGACTATTTTTGTTTTACCCCAATTTATGGAATTATTTAAAACGTAATTTAAAAATAATAGATCTAGATAATAGTATACATTGTCAGATTTTATTGAATAATAATTTGACAATGTGTGTTTTGCGTGACTGCTAATGCTACTATGCTTATCAACTAGGGGACCTAAAATATTCCAACTTTAGGAGCGACAGTGTATCTATTTATCTATCAATCTTTCTTTCTATCTATCTATCTATCTATCTTTCTATCTGTTTATCTTTTCCGCTCCTCCGTCTTTCTATTGTCTAAAATCTATCCCTGTATCACTTTAAAAAAAAAAATCTATTTCCATCTACAGGATCAGTTCTATAACACTATTTTCCTTGTCTGTCCATTGTCCATATTTTTATTTATCTGACTTCTCTTGTTTATTTTGTTAACCTTGCTTGGAAAGTTGCAATAGGCTGGTCACACATATTGTTTCGTTTCCACCCAGGCTCGACAGGTTTGATGTTGCTTCAGATCACGGAGCGAGCAGCTTTTGTTGGATACCGTGGACCAGAAGAGATGACACAGAAGAAGATTGTAAGGGATGTGAAGACGAAAGGAGATGCATATTTCAATACCGGTGATCTCATGAAGATCGATGTCGATGAATACGTTTACTTCATTGACCGTCTCGGAGATACATTCAGGTTTGTAAGATTTGTTGTCGTCGTTATCACAACCACCACCACCGCCGTAGTCATCATCATCAACATCGTCATCATCATCATCATCATCGTTATCACCAACACTACTACCAACCTCCTACTACCAGCACTGTCATTATCATCATCGTCATCAATATCATCATCATCATCATCATCATTATCATCATCATCATCATCATCATCATCGTCACCATCACCACCACCACTACGAGCATCACCACCACTACCATCATCACCATCATGATCACCATCACTACCATCATGATCATCACCATCATCATGATCATCATGATCGTCATCAGCATCACCACCACAACACCACCATTTCCCTCCTCGCCTTCCTCCTCCTCCTCCTCCTCCTCATCAACCTACCCTTGCGGCCTCCAACGTCGTAGTAGTCTTATTTCCCAGTCTCCATCTAACTGTAGCCAAATAAAACTAATCATTAGTCAGTCTTCATAAATGTAGTCTATCAATATTTGATAATGCAATGTTCCCACTGTGGTGGATGAACTTGTATTTGAAAATGAGATACTGCCTCCCCCCCCCTAACAAATGAACGCTCTGTGACCGGGGGGGGGGGGGCAGTTTCTCATTTTTTGTATCAATCCTGAGCGTTCTGACATAATCAATATATTATGTCAGAACGCTCAGGATTGATACAAAAACCAATCTGCACCGATCCTGTCCTTTTCTTATCACGCTCACTGTAACAAAGACATAACCTTTAATAATCATTAATAATGATAGCTATCTATATTGCGCACGTACCCACCCCAAGGGATGCTCAAGTCGCCTACAAAGTAGTCGTTTTTACACTGTCTTTATCCCAGCTGCCCTGAGATGCAAACGGCATTCAATGATTATATTCCTACCAGGCACCCATTTTAATACTACACCTCGGTCATATTGGTACAGAGTGGCGAATGTAGATAAATGTATTGCCAAAGGTTATTAGTGTCGCGGAGGGACTCGAACCGCAAACCACACTGTGAAAAGGTTGGGCAATGTTTTTTCAACACTTTGCCCAACGTTGTGCCAATAGTCAACCCAACGATCTATTGGGCAATATTTTGCCCAGTGGTATTGGTAAACGTAAGTACGCTACTTCACACGTGCATAATTGTTTCATATTTTGACCAAAATTTGGGCAAAGATATGACCCTTCAACTGCCCGACTATACGGTAGCCCACTTGTTGGGAAAATCTTGACCAACTGTTGGGCAAAATACGAAAATATTGCCCAATAGATGGTTGGGTTGACTACTGGCAAAGTGTTGGAAAATATTGCCCAACCTTTTCACAGTGCATGTGTTCCACAGTTCGGTGACATATCCACTTTGTTATTGTTTGATAGTAAGCAAATAATTACCGTTGCTAGAGGTGATGGGACAAACTATCACTTCCGAGGCGATCTGGATGTATTTCGCTTCGGAAAGATAGAGTATACATTCAGATCGCCGAGGAAGTGCCATCGCCATCGCCTGAAACCAAAAGGTCATTATTTGCTTTATATTCCACATCGGAAATATTTCACTACTTCCGTCGTTTTAGAGCAAGTATCAATTAACAGCTAGCAAACGGTGTACGATACGTACAGTGCGTGCAGTACGTACGTACATATACGCAACGTATACAAGAAAGTGCGTTGCACTGAGCAGATAGTACTACTACACAGTGCAATGAACCTTTTTTTCTTCCATCAATGATAGGCGATCTATCTTTCATCACGCTATTTACTTTTGACCAATCGTAGCGCAAGATTATTTGTATGTGGAATATAATTATCATTATAAACTTTACCATTATTATGTTTTCTTTTGTATTATTACTATTTTAATTATTATTATTATATTTATCATTATTATTGTTATCATTATTAATACTGTTATCATGCCTTAATATTATCATTATGATTATTATTACATAAACAAATATTGAATATAATGTAAATTCAAAGAAAATATCTATATAATGTGAATGTTAAAGTGCTATATGTTCATTCTCTCTATATACTCGTTGTATGTTGTATGTATCATGTTACATGTACATTTTATTTATTCTTCTATGTGAACAATGCATGTAAACGAAACGAATTTCCTTTTGGACCAATAAATTTGAATTGAATTGAATTGAATTGAATTAATAATATTATTATCATAATCACTACATTTTTTCATTCTACAGATGGAAAGGAGAGAATGTTTCCACAATGGAAGTTTCTCATGCTCTTGGTTTATTTCCAGCAATACTCGAAGCTAATGTGTATGGAATTCATGTACCAGGTAACACATGTACTTCACGAAGTCTCGGACGTAATCCCTTAGCAGAACTAGATTAATAAAATGAATAGGATCTAATTTCCCGCAGACAAGTCTGAGCATAATTTTTCAAGTAAACAGGGAAATAAAGTCCTCAGATATCAAATTTGCCGTCAAACATTAGGACGACAAGAGTTAAACCTCGATTCTCGACAGTCAACAAAGGAAATATGTCAAGATACAATTGGCATGGAAATGCCATCATGTCAATTGCCCCGCCACCTTTCTAACGACCTCCAAATGTGTAGATATTCATCAATGATTATTGACGATGTAATGTGGTGTAAAAAATAAATCATGACATTGAATAATGAAAGCACGATCATGTAAGTTATTGTAATAACTCGTAAAACATTTGATGAAATCTTTCACTTTCAAGGTCATGATGGAAAGGCGGGGATGGCATCAATTGTTTTACATAAAGGAGCCATCTTAGATTTCTCAGCTCTCTACCAGCACGTCATCTCTTCTCTCCCGGACTACGCTCGGCCAAAGTTTCTCCGACTTCTCGACGAGATGGATCTAACCGGTACCTTCAAGCACAAGAAGACTGAATTGGTGAAGAGGGGTTTTGCTCCAGATGGATACGGAGAGGTTTACATCGTTGAACCTTCAAGAAAGACCTATGAACCAATAAACCATGATCATATCAAGATGCTAACAGCAGGTCATTCTAAGTTGTAAAATATTTACAATATCGATTCATATCATGAACATACGAAAACGTTAACAACAAGTCATCTAAATTTTTAAAAAAGTTTACAACCTCGAGTCATATCATGATTATATCAAGATGTTAACAGCAGGTCATTATAAGTTGTGAAACACTCATGCAATATTATATATATATCGACTACTTTGAGAGGTCTCGCTCTTTTATAGGATCAAGGGGACCCAGTCGTGTCTCGGGTTCATGGGAGGATGCAATGTGTCCGAGAGCCAACAGCCAGGCCTCGAATATTAAAGGAGTCGATATTTCTTTTATATACCGAATTGACACAAAAATCTACCAATAATTCTTACCTTATCCTTTTCTTGTGTAAAGATTGGTTAAAACATCACGGAAAATCTGAGACACTGTCTGATAATCTTTGCTGGAGACATGACCGAATGATACAATCATTTGGGAAGCGCAGACAAAAAGCACTCTATGGTATCTGCACTCGCACAAATTCAGTTTTAACACGTAAATCAATGGGAATCGCAGCCAAATTTTACTAGTTTCCTGGTACCCGGAATCTTGCCGGAATCTCACTCTTGAACTATTAACCGGTACTGGCATTGTTCGTTTCATTACGGGAATGGCTAAAATCACGACTCCAATTTTCGACCAATCAGATGGCTAGGTTTCTAAAGAGAGGTATATAATATACAAATAATACGCAGCAGTGAAGGCATTAGTAAGTATTACCCACACAAGGTACGTTTGGAACAGTGTAACCGAGGGTGTTTGGACTGTTTCGAAGGTACCGAGTGTGGGTAACTTTACTAATGCCCGAACAAAATGATCTGTATTATTTGTTTTATAAGATGATGTCTTATAAAATGATGTTTATAACATGATTTTACTAATGACCGGTCATCAGTCAAATCACGCGTTAGGCAAAATAAATGCCTGGTCACGTGTACGCTTTCAACCAAACAATTGATTAGGATCCGCTTGATCGTCTTATAATCAACAATATAGTTCACGGATTTCTGACAATAGACTGAGGCGTTTTCCCGACTTTTCCTGCTAATTTTCTCAATATAAATCTCTCGTCACTATGTTTGAAATCTATACAAGATATAAGACGTTTTATACGTTACTTTGTTCCAATTGATATAGATTTCAGTTATGCTTCTTCCTCATATCTACGTTCAAACCTGCCTTTGAATATTGTCATGTGTTCCATTTTTGTGGATATCATGTAGTAAATCTGACCTCATGTAATATCCTCAGCTGGAGAAAAAAATACAAGCTTTTTTTTTTCTCTGAAGATTTCTCTAATTATTATGTTTCAGTATTATAAGAGAGATACGATATCACAACTCTTTGTGTTAACCTTCACAATAGTGTTGACCCTACATAGTTTTTGTCATATCAATATATCATATTAATTTTATCTTTGAATATATTATTACAAGCGTGATGTAATAATTGTTTAATTTGTTATGTGTTTCATGTGCTTTTATTGTAAATTGAATGTAATTCAGCCTTAGGACTGCCATTTTCAGTATTTTCAATAAACCATTCAATTAAAAAGAAAAAGAAAATTCAAACCCTCCAAAACTCCGAGAGAAACATTGACACTGGTCCAATGAAAAAGCCCTACAAGCATATATATTATATATTTTTCAATCCGGGGTAGTCCGGGTAGTCCTGGACGGTCCGTGTAGCGACCGTGTTGGCTTCGGGGAGGTCCGTAGTGGCACCGTGTTGACCCTGGTCGATAGGCATGTTGTGTTAGACACGGATCACCCCAGAGCACACCGGAACATACACGGTTCATGCCGGACCAAGCACGGATGAACCCAAAGAATGTACTTAAGAATAACCCTAAGAACATACTATTAACTATGGGGTAACGTGACAGCCCTTAAAATGTACTTAGTTCCCTGGTTGCATAACTACGAGCACTAAGCACTCAACTAACAAAAATCCTCCGTCGAAATTGTAACGGTAATTTTTTAGATTAAAGTAAGTAGGTACTTATTGATTGACTGTAGACACTTTGGAGTGATATTTCGTCATAGCCCTCACCACTCACCTTAACCCATGAAAAAATAAATAACAAGTTACCACAAATCAAATCGTAATCGTTCATTTTGTATATGGTTATTAGGTATAGTGTTTATGTAATCTGGAGACGTATCTTATGATCCCATGGGAATATTTTGTTATGTCAACACATATTTTTGGGGGAAAATACCAATGTGATGATTTTCTTGTACATAGAAATTAAATAAACTGTGATGGATAGAGTAAACATTGTCGAAGTTTTATTCGCAGATCACGAAGTTGCCGAGAAGCAGGTATATTGTAGAATGACAAATTGGTGAAACCATTGCGAATTCGACAGAGAGAAAGAGAGAGAGAGAGAGAGAAAGGGGGGAGAGAAAAAGAGAAATAGAGAGGGGAAGAGAGAGAGAGAGAGAGAGATGAGGGAGCGGGAAAGAGATACAAAACATGAACTCATTGTTGATAGAGCTAACCTGGATGTGAGCCAAAATGATTTGAATTGTGACAGGGCAAAATGTGTTTACCTACCATAAAGTTAAGTGGGTTCGTAAAAAGTGGAACACAGTTGTCGAATACGATATTATGTGGGAGTTACCTTTTATGATCAATGATATCCCATTGTATTTTATACAACGATATGTGAGCTAGATTCACGCGGTATATATTGCAGCTACGTGGGTAGCTTGAAACCCTGCGTACAGGAAGTACATGAACAGCATTATGATGGTGAACTCATTGTACTGTACCTCTCAATAGTTTGGACTACATGTATATATATATATATATATACGCTACAGTTTCACGTAAATATTTGCTAGCAATGATAGTAGTCAGGAAGTTGCTATTCGTGAACATAGTAGAATAAGTCAATTGTCAAATAAAGGCAAGTGTGCATGGGGACTACCTTTAATATCCACGTGAAGTTATTCGAATAATAACGTGTTATTTGTGGTACTGGAGTTGTATATTGCGTTGTTATCAAAATGTGATATAGCGAACATGGATGGTTCTTCATAAATTAAATGAGAGCAAGGAATTTTAAGAGCTGGAGTCCCAACTGGCATCACATTATTTCAAGCAGTTGCCGTTTTCTAAGGTTGCACAATAGAATCTACAGGTGTGCTGTTACCTTTGATGTCCTAGCTAGTTCGATGCCGCCAACAGCATTGGAAAGCTTGTGTAGTGATTGTTTTCACAAAGAAATATCGTTAATATTGCACGTTTTATTTAAACTAACAAGTGAAAAATCGAACAGATGTTAAAATATGAATAGAAAAGCCTTATTGTGTCAAGAAAGTTGATTACATTGTAAAATAGCATTTTTAATTTGTGGAAAATAGCAACATTTTACAATCCTAAAACCAGCAATTTGACACTTTTCCTTTTATTTCCGGCACACGAAAATAAAAAGTGAATTTGTTAAAGTACAGTTCGTTATGACGTTATGAATTATGCCAGATTCGTGCCCAAACATTCCCAGTCGAATAATTTTCATTACTATTTCAGGAAACTTTGCTCCATGTACCGTGTACTGCTCGTATTATTAGACGAGTGGTAGCGAAAAGCAATTATCATTACCAAAGCACATTTCACTTTGAAATTGGCCCGTTAGTTTTCAGCTAGGCAGGAAGCTTTGGTCTACATATCTGCACGGAAGATCCAGTTAAGCACAATGTCTGACATATTTTCTCCTGCATTTGGCGGCACCGAATATGATACAAAGTGAATGAGCATAGATTATGACTCCAGCTCTTAAAACTCCTTGGTGATAGTGAACTCATTTCGTAACATACAGTTGCAACAGTGAGTGCTCTTCGTGCCACGGCTATTCAATAGTCATATTGTTTTTTTTAATTCAATAGTAATACCAGCTAAAATGCCTGCTTCATGGAGTGTCGGTCAGAAAGCAGCTCTAATGGCTGGGGCTTCTCTCCCGTCAGGTTACGCCTGGCTTCGATGGAAATATCCAAACCTCAAGACTGATGTCCAATTTTTTCTTCGTTTGGTAAAGATTGGGAAATTATTGGAAAACTGTCAGAAATCTAAACTCTTTATTCTTGATATTTTGGAGGAGCATGCCAGAGCAAGGCCCAACCATCCTTGTATTCTATACGAGAATGAAAGGTACACATACGCAGAGGTGGCGGGGAACGTGAACCGCACTGCTCGGTGGGTTAGCGGTTCGGATCCCATTTTGAAGAAAGGAGATGTTGTTTGTGTTTTATTACACAATGGGCCTGCAATCGTTTGGACTTGGCTTGGTTTGCAGAAGAAGGGTATCATAGCAAGTATGATCAATTACAACCTTAAAGGATCAGCTCTTCTGCATTGTATTAAGGCCAGCCAGCCAAAACATATCATCTTCGGTTCAGGTAATAATTATTCTTACTTCATTATAACATCCTGAAATCATATAGGTTCGGTATAATGATGTCATTATCGATGCATGTATTATGTATTTGGAAGTAAGTATAATGATTTACTTTGTTGAAATAGCACTTTACCAGGTACAACCGACCAAAGCGCTTACAGTATTTGTTATTACTTCGGTAACTTGATTCATTTACTTTATTGAGCACATATTATATTCTCCACTCCTTGAAGAATCCATGCAGTAAGTCGACTTTGTACGAGCGCGCACATGCTTATCTAATCACATTCACGAAAATGGCTGAACAGTCGGTAAATAAAATGTACGCTACCGACGGGATTCCAACCCACGGCCTTTGTATTCCCTGTCAATTGATTAAACCACTCGACTACAACACCTCTACGTAGTATGGAAAGCGCATCCCCATATTATAAAGGAATAATTTAAATATGTAAGTCCATGTCTGAATAAATTGACAGCATGAATTAAAACCTTCTTCTTTTAACCATTTACGTGTGGTATGCGGCTAAAATAGTCTAAACTTTGACATTGTACCTTATTCTCATACATCTAAACGATATGTATTCTAAACATTCTCCAAGAAGAACAAGGAAAATGTGATTATAACATGATTATAAAAAGCATGTCTCCTGATATCTTAGTTGTGATACCTGATTGTAAACTTGATAGTAGCACTGGCCAGATATTAAATAGAGAGGAAAAATATATCAAACGACTCAACCTATTCCTTTCCCGAAACGTTCTACAGAGTTCCTAGACGCGATCCTTGACATCCAAGCTTCACTGCGAGATCTCAGGATTGGCCTGTGGATGATAAATGATGCTCGCATCCCTGGTCTTCTACCACCCGATGATGTGGTTACCATGGAGATATCTACCGTGTCTGGAGAGCAATTTCCGACCGTGCCCATCACAGGCCTTGGTGATATAGGGGCTTATATCTTCACCTCGGGAACTACAGGTACGATGTTTCTGGGACTTATAACGGAGTCCCTTTTTTTTTTTATATATATATACTTCTGGTTTTTCAAGGCCATCGTTGAAATTCAATTCAAAATTGAATAAAAGACACTTAATGTGGCGCCGCAATAGGAACGTAGTATTATGCGAACAAGTAAAGTGTCTTTTATATTACTGCTATCCTCTGTTGAACGATAATAGTAAACTACATTTAAATAAAACTTAATGTCTCCCGGCTCTTATGTGATATTCATTCCCCCTGTTTGATTTGATTTGATTTGATTTATTTATTTCTGTTTGATTTTATTTTTCTTTTGCATTTTTACAAAACAATATATAACAAAGAAACATTGCAAATTTACACATTCGATTCGATGCAAGCAGACAATGTGTGCACCATCTCCGGTTCTTGAGTAGTATATTAGGCGTTGTGGCGTGCGCCTGTAATCCAGCTAACAGTGGAAGTTACAAACTGATTCAGCCGAGGACGCAGGTTTGAAATTGAGTCACGTCTTTCGGATGGTGACATTTAAAGGTCGGCCCCCAGACGTAAATAATCATATCTGATTGACACACGTCTGTAAAAACACAATACACACACATATTCCTATGGTAAGGTCATATAATTTCAGGGCTTATGTCAATTTCAAACTCAATGGTTTTCAGCATCATGTATACCAGGTCCCCATTCCTCTCCTATGGTGGCACTGTGGCAAAGTGCCGAGCTTAGGTTCGAACCTGGTTCGAACCCACGATTCTTGCAGCCATAGTCTGCAGTCCAAAGCACCCGACTACCACACTCCAAACATCAACAATGAACAACCTATTATATACTTGTTTGTACCCGGGTTTGTACAAAAAAAAAGAGTAGCGGGCAACATGTGGCTGTACCTAAAATGAGACAAAGTTCCAATCAATTTATGCATAACTTGATAATCATGATATCAAATCAATGTATTTGTTTGTATTAAAGTCCGGAATCAAAGTACAGTTTAAATGACCTAGATTTGACAAAGAATAGATATCAGACCTTTTTTTATAGGTCTGTCCCTCATCTTTGACCTCCCTCCCACAGTTGAATAGGAAAAAGGAAAGGGAAGAGACATGAGGATAAAGAAAGGAATTAAGAGAAGGCAACATGAAGAAAAAAAAACAGAAACCCTTTTCACATCCCCTCCCAACACACAATAACCTCGTTCTATATATTCCAGCTAGTAAAACTGATGAGCCTCTTCCGTCCCCAGTTCCCCCTCAATGGCGAACCCATGTAACGCCTCTGCAATAATGTAATTTTTATTGAATGCGTTATGTTCTTCTTGCCTGCCTAAGAGATTCCAACATAATAATATTCAGAGCAGTTTGCAAACTCTTACATATTCATATTCTTGTATCAGATTTTCCCCCTGAAAAAGTGCCCCAGGCCTAATTTCCCATAGTCTCTGACAAATTAAACATTGTTATCGACGTAGACTTTGATCGGAAAATAATGAAACCACCAACTATTCATTTCTGCATCAAGGTAGTGACATAGGAAATAAGTACACCATGATTAAATTACCCGTAGGGCTACCAATCCATGGTAGAAAAATACTATATAGATCTATTCGATATAAAATATAGGATGAAACGTCATATAAGAAAAGGGCTTTCTGCAATAGATGTAGAGCTGGGATCCAGTTTAAAATTAGATTCAGAGACAGCGTGAGGGAAATGAATAGTGCTGAGTTCGGGTTGAATTTAGAAATTGAATTTTTGTTTGAAGATTATTTCGAATAAGTTGTCTACGGAGTATGATATCGTGCAATCTCCTCATCCACATTTTCACCACTACCATCACCATTTCCGTAACCACCGCCATCACCATCACCCAAACCAATACCAGCAGCACTATCACCACCGCCACCTCCATCACCACGGCCACCACCACCAACAGAAACACCACAACTGCGACCACTACTTTACTGACACCACCACTCCTATATTAAACCACAACCACCACCAACACCATCATCAAATCCAAACCACCATCACTATCAGCACCGCCACCCCCATCAGCATCATCACCACCGTCACCAAAAGCACCACAACCGTCACCACCACTACCACTATTCCACCACCAGCAATCCCATCAACAACACCAGCATCAACCCCCACCACCATCATTACCACCAAAACCACCAAAACTGCTTTTACACCATCATCACCACCACCACCATTTCCACCACCAGCAATCCCATCAATAACACCAGCATCAACCCCCACCACCATCATTACCACCACCACCACCACCACCACCACAGCCACCACCACCTTCACCACTACCACCACCAGCATTACCATCATCATCATATGTCATGGTATTGCTCTAGCCTTCTTCCATACCTTCTTTCACTCCAGGAATGCCAAAGCCGGCTATCGTTACTCACGGTAGAGCAATTGGAGGAGGTGCATTCTCTAGCATACAGGTTGGTGTATCACCATCAGATGTCTACTATATAGCGCTACCTATGTATCATTCATCCGCACTCCTGATTGCAGCCTCGGGGTGTCTTTACACAGGTAAACCTTCTTATCTGTATTTAATAATCAATCTGCTCATATTTATACTTTCATTGTAGAACATGTCGGCAGGTATTTAGTTTCAGTTTTCAGTTTACAGTTTTATTTTTATTTCCAACAGAACAATACATATAAACAATTATGACAATAAAATCAATCACAGAAATCAATGATCATTAACATAATGCATTTTGCAAATCATTAACTGAATTACAAAAAAATGTATATATTTGCTCTAAGTTATGTTTTTTTTTATAAAGTAAAAACTGTGGAAACTGAGAAGCAGGGCTTGTAGAATGTGAATCCCTCAAATAACGGTAATCCTAAACGTATGTAATTAATGACAAATACAATTTGAACAGAAGAAGACAAAGGAAACAAAATAGATAAATATGTAAGAGCGGAATAAATTTATATTTATAAATCTATAATTACAACCGCTGATACCTATTTAATGACACATTAGACCGAGTCTTACACAGGAAAAAATATTCTCTCTTTTCTTCTTCTTTACAATAAAAGATTCCTTCTTAAATAGACTGATAGTTAAACTTTTTGTATTCATTAAGATATTATGGTTCGTATTTTTCGTTTAGAAAGAGGGAGCGAGCGGTCGAGGGCGAGCCTAACGTAGTTGTGAATGAAAAGCGGGCAACAGGTTCATACTATTGGCTAGGCCTTTAATTTCCCAACTGAATCCTCTAACAATGCATCGTTGCCCTGGCACCATGCCTTCCCGTTTTATGCAACTTGTCTAGAGAATACTTACCTGATCAATGTTCTAAAATGTTAATATTTTGATATATAGCCACGTAGATGAATTGGCTAAAATCGAGTATTTGATAGGGTAATGCACCGATTATATAATTCTTTTGTGATGGACATGATTGCAACGAAAATGAGAGAGTAGCAACGAGATTGTGTTTCAAAAATATCATCAAGGGAAAGTAATATTTCTCTTGCTATTCAATCCACTGAAACTGTACTAGGGGGCACCATAGCCATTGCTAAAAAGTTTTCGGCGTCGCATTTTTGGGATGACGTCAGAAGGTTTCAAGTAACTATCTTCCAGTACATCGGGGAGGTGTGTAGATACCTCCTGGCTCAACCCAAGGTAAGAGGATGTTACAGGTAGTATATAGGTACAGTGTGTATATACCTCCTGGCCCAACCCAAGGTAAGTGGGTGTTACAGGTTGTATGTGGGTGAGGGGTGTATATACCTCCTCGCTCAGCCCAAGGTAAGAGGGTGTTACAGGTTGTATGTGGGTGAGGTGTGTAGATACCTCCTGGCTCAGCCCAAGGTAAGAGGGTGTTACAGGTTGTATGTGGGTGAGGTGTGTAGATACCTCCTGGCTCAGCCCAAGGTAAGAGGGTGTTACAGGTTGTATGTGGGTGAGGTGTGTAGATACCTCCTGGCTCAGCCCAAGGTAAGAGGGTGTTACAGGTTGTATGTGGGTGAGGTGTGTAGATACCTCCTGGCTCAGCCCAAGGTAAGAGGGTGTTACACGTTGTATGTGGGTGAGGTGTGTAGATACCTCGTGGCTCAGCCCAAGGTAAGAGGGTGTTACAGGTTGTATGTGGGTGAGGTGTGTAGATACCTCGTGGCTCAGCCCAAGGTAAGAGGGTGTTACAGGTTGTATGTGGGTGAGGTGTGTAGATACCTCCTGGCTCAGCCCAAGGTAAGAGGGTGTTACAGGTTGTATGTGGGTGAGGGGTGTATATACCTCCTGGCTCAATCCGAGGTTAGATGGTGTTACAGGTGGTATATATGTGAGGTGTGTATATATTTCCTGGATCCTGGTTAGAGGGTGTTAAAGGTGGTATATAGGTGATAAGCTCTGGTTCTCTGGTAATAAGTTCTTATTATGATAAATTGGTAATCGTCCCTCGAAAAAAATTGGGCAACATATTGTTGAACCCTTGGTTCACATTTTAAAATATTTATTTGTTTCTTATTACAGGAGTTGTACCACAAGCTATGAAACTTGCTTTTAAGTGGTTCTCGTTTTTAAGAAAGGGGATCCACTACAGCTGGTAAATTATAGACCAATATTTAATTGATATGGCTATTTAAAGTTATTGATTTTTTTGTTTTTTAATGTTCGAACAGTTAATGTTCTCACTTCATGTAATATCTCATCCGACTCGCAGTTTGGTTTTCGAGCAAAGCACAATCCAACACATGTACTCTTAACGTGAATAAATAAAGTAGCATGTTCCATTGATAAATGCGAATATACTTTAGCGGTGCTCCTGGACTTCTTCAATGCTTCCGATACGATAAACTATCGTATTCTTCTTTACAAACTCTCAAACTCCGGAATAGGAGGAAAAGCTTTAGAGTGTCCTAGGAACTACATCCAAAATAAATAACAGTATGTAGTTATTGATGGTGTTTATTCAGGTATCTGTTTACCTGACTACAGTGTACCCTCAGGGCTCAATTGTAGGCCCATTATTGTTTATCATACAATGTACATAAATGACGATTTTACCTGGGGCTGACGATGCTTGCCAAAAATCAACTTTCCGGTTTCAAAATGTGTTATAATGAAAATTTAATATTGTCACCAAAATATACTATTATATTAATAATAAACTATAAACGAACCACCCCACTGTAAACTGTTTCGTGTCGTATGCAATTCCTGGCCTCAGTCTTTTACCTGCTATGAGAAGTGTTGTAAATTACTGATAACTCTCGTGGATTTTTTTTTTTAATAATTTTTTTTAAATTGCACAAAGAGAGAGAACGACGGCGACTATCCTCGTCGTGTGAGGGCGGTGGGTAATGGCTTGAGACCCGACATCTGGAAAGAGTTCAAGACGAGATTCAACATCACTCAAATCTTTGAGTTCTATGCGGCTACTGAGGGTAACTTTAGTTTCCTTAACATCGACGGTCACGTGGGAAGTGTCGGCAGATATTCATGGATTCTCAGGGTCAGTGCCCTTAAATATACACTCCATTTGCTCTGAATTTACCGTGCAAATGTATTTTGATCGATTTAAAAAAAAAAATTGTTATGGACAATGTCTTTCTAAAACAAAGGCTAGTTTAGATCATTGTCGAGATCTTTAAACAAAAACCTTTCGAATATGAGAAATTAAATTATGAAAAAGAACCATTAAATTTCGCTTATACTTCATTCTTAAAGATAAAGACCAGTTATGGTCATGCGATTGCATTGTGAAAGAAACGTTGTGGAATCGATCAGAAAAGGTTGATCATCTAGCATATAGGTATTGGTGTGTACTGCAAGGTTCTGGAATCATCAAAATGATAAGAAATTTGGCCCAGTCTTGATAAAGTTACAAGCACTGTACACGGAAAGATGTATATGGGACTACCCCAACACTTGCGCAACACGTGCGTTATATCTATCAGGTCCAAATATATATATAATCATTTACCAAATATATCAATTAGTAGGCGGTTTCTCGGCAAAATTTGTATGATCACGTATTAGTCAAAACATATTCTTTCACATGATTGGTAAATAAGAGCTTCCATTTCATTTTTTGAGAGGGGGGCGTTTCCGAAACTGGTCTTTACCTTTAAGGTGATACGCAGCCCCCAAAGAGAAAGGAATGAAGAAAAGGTTTTGAACCCGTTTCTTTGGTTTGCGATAGCATATAATTTGGCATTTTCAAGTCGATGTTGACATCATAATGTCATTATGTTCTTATGTCAATATCATGTCATGCTATCCGTAACTTCACCACAGGTTGGGTGTCCAGATATTTATCACCTAATCACTGTCCTCGTTGTTTCTTTATATGACTTTTATGCTTGCAAAAATCCTCTGTTAAGCTTTCATAAGATTTGATATGGACAAATTAAGAATTTACTTGGATTGTGTTTTATTACATGGCAGAGAATGCTGGATAGAGTGGAGATCGTCGACTGTGATTATGAGAGCGGAAAACCGAAACGAAATCCCGATGGTCTGTGCGTTCGGCTTCCTCTAGGTAAGATACTGAGCATCATGTCATGTGACCATCATCAAGGGCGTATCAAGACATTGGTAAACAGGGGGGGGGGGGGGCGATGTATAACAGACAGGCTCTTGTGCTTAATACTTATATTCCCGTAACGTCGACTTTTTGTTGATTTTTTGTTGTTGATTTTTTGTTGTTGATTTTTTGTTGTTGATTTGTTGTTGTTGTTGTTGTTGTTGATTTTTTTTTTGTGCGGATCCAAACAAATTTTTGATTCCCTTGGCAGCTAGTCCCTAAACATTTCACCCCTCCACCTGTTTAACACTTTCTGAGTATGTCACCATATCTCTATCTAGCTTCATGATAATCTGCCCATATCACCCCTTTCCTCTCTCTCTCTCTCTTTTTTCCCTCTCACTCTCTCTCTCACTCTCTCTTTGTTTCTCATTTTGTCTCTTACTCTTTTTCTCTCTATCTGTCTGCCTTTCTCTATTTCATTTTCTCTTATTTTTTGTTTGTTTCGTTTGCGTTTTCACATATAGCATTAAGGTTTCCATTAATGTCATCACCATTGACATGCCGCATAACGGCAACTCATGATTGAATACAATTTCATTACCTTTATAGAGTACTTAAAGGTAATACAGAGGTTTGGTATGGAGTCATGTATTTGGTTCAAATTAACATATTGGAAGCACATGCGATCCTACAATATTCAGTGATCGTTGTCGCGGTTGAAACGAGTCTAAAGTGATGATATTGTAAATAATAACTCTTTATGTTGTATAGCTCTCTCTCAAGGTCAAGATATCAATTAAGCTTTGTTAATGTTTCTTGACTAAAATCGACCGATTAGCGATTCCCGTTTGGAAATTATATATCACAACTACATATTCAGAGATTTTCATGGTCGCAGCTACCATTGTACGGCCGTTGGCGCTATTTGAAATTTATCAAATTTTACCGGGAGCACCGGTAAATGTTTATATTCAATTTTTCTCGAAGGCAGAAATGTTTTAGGGGCTAAATTTTCTAGAGCTTATAATACAATGTACATCCACAGGGCCATCCAAATATATTAGAATTGTATAGAATCACTGTCCACCCAATTTTCAAAATTTCCCAAAACTTTGTATTACCTTTAAGAACGAAGCATGAGACGACTCCCACACGTCGAAAAAGAGAGATAAACCCTCATAAATGTCAAGATGGCTGATGCTCCTTACGAAATCTCAGGAGTTTTAACACTTCTGAAAATGTAAGAACCAACTTTTTCGTACGTGCCTCATATTTGCTCTTCCTCTTATTGACATGGGCCTGGACAGGGCTAGCGAAACCAATTTAGCCCCCGTCCTATTTGGACGACGATCTCTGATCCGCCTCCTAAAAGGGATCAATTAGTTTATCCTGTTTTATTGTTGATCATATGAATTAAAAATTCTACATTCCATTTCACCGTCAGGCTCGACAGGTTTGATGTTGCTTAAGATCACGGAGAAAGCAGCTTTCGTTGGATATCGTGGACCAGAAGAGATGACAAAGAAGAAGATTGTAAGGGATGTGAAGACAAAGGGAGACGCATACTTCAATACCGGTGATCTCATGAAGATCGATGTCGATGAATACGTTTACTTCATTGACCGGCTCGGAGATACATTCAGGTAGAAATATCAAATGCCTCACGTTTAGAGAAATACAAATTATGTAATATATCAGAGAAGAAAGGGACTCCTTTTTGCTCTTTTTATAGCATACTTCAATATTTTCAAATTAGAAAAGATATGTTTTATAATATCCTATTTTAATGTTTATACCTATTTTATCTGACTGCTAATGTAGTTTAAGAAAATCAAACAAACGTCTTAACATTCTTTTCGAGGGATTTGGTGATTGAAGGTCAACGCCTCTCTAAAATTCTTAACTTATCGACTTGTTTTCGTATCCAGGACGTCTAGTTTTCGAGACTGCTGCTTGACCACTATACCATCAGCATGTTACGAAATTATTAGCTTTCTCCTTTTCTGTTCTTCTGCCTCCTTCATTCGGAAAGATTCTTACTTTAATACAGGGCTTGTATTCTCTTTGAATTCTAATGATTATTGTATTCCTCGTAGTCTCATAATCCTCTAATGATAACCCTGATTTTTATTTTTGCTGATGAATTGATCTTTAAATGTATCTGGTGTACATGTTTCTGACTAACTTGTTTTTCCATTTAAGTACAATATTGTACCCCCCCCCCCAAAAGTGACAAATGATACAAATGAGAAAAGGTGCGTACATTGTGAAAAAGTAGATGTAAGGGAGTAACGAAGGCGATTTTGCGTTAACACTATGTGGGGGTAGTCCTAAAAGGATAGTAGTTGAATCTTTCATGGAATTAAACACTTCTAAAAAGAATTGAAGTTCAAGTAAATAAATGGACTACGTTATTTTGTTTAGTTTTTCTTGAAAAAATCTTTTATGTGTTTATTTACTTATAATTATCTTTAACAAAAAGGGAATCCCCTGACGTTTCGAATTTATAATGACTATACTCATATGCTGTGTTATGTACTTTTTATTTTACAAACTAAGGAAATTACAAGTTATGTTGACTACAAAACAGTTACATTTCATTATTTCTTTTAAATTTCTATAGATGGAAAGGAGAAAATATTTCTACCCAGGAAGTTTCTCATGTTCTTGCTTTATTTCCAGCAATACTTGAAGCTAATGTGTATGGTGTACATGTGCCGGGTAAGATTTGTCAGATAATGTCATCTTCAACAGAAGTAGTGTGTTATGAATGGTCATTAAAATGATTCGTATGTTTAGAAATTAGACCAGAACTTTCAATTACATAAGTTGCCATTTCATTTGCAGAATAAAAACAGAAGCAAGAAAGAGAGACCTCTTTAATATTACCCGGTGGTTTGAAAATGATAAAAGGGTTACAAAATTTCTATCTGTGAAATTTACCATACTGAAGTGACGTTGAAATGAAGAAGAAAAAAAACAGAACATGACATAACAGTACTTTCATTATTTACCGCCATTCTGTGCTAATTTACTTGGAGAGTATTACGACGAGTCTACATTAATAGGTACATCATCATAAATACCCGTGCAATTAAGCGGTGATTATTTGCTCATGTGTGTCAAGCGGAAGAATATGTTTCTGCTACCAATCTGATGCTATTAATAACACAACTCCTTCAAAAACACCTATAACTTTCAAGGTCACAATGGAAGGGCGGGGATGGCATCAATTGTTTTACATAAAGGAGCCACCTTAGATTTCTCAGGTCTCTACCAGCACATCACCTCATCCCTCCCGGACTACGCTCGGCCAAAGTTTCTCCGGCTTCTCGATGAGATGGATCTAACCGGTACCTTCAAGCACAAGAAGACTGAATTGGTAAAGAGGGGTTTTGCTCCTGATGGATACGGAGAAGTTTACATCATTGAACCCTCAAGGAAGACCTATGTACCAATAAACCATGATCATATCAAGATGTTAACAGCAGGTTATTCAAAATTGTGAACAGGTATACAACATCGAGGCTTAATTTGATCATACCAACACCAAGTCATACTAAGTTTTAAAAGATTAACAATATTGGGTAATATCATAATCATATCAAGCTATTAATAACAGCTAGGTCTTTCCAAGCCGTAACAGATTTACAACATCGAGCCATGACTTTATCATATTAAGATGTTAGCAGCAGGTCATTCCAAGTTGTAAAAAGATCAGAAGAACTTTGTATCGAATCATTATTACTATTAGCATTATGCCATTTTATTTTGTCCCTGATTCATGTCATGGTATTTCAGATGATGAAATTTTAGAGTACTTGGGAGCGTAAACAGCGTGTTGAAGCCTTTACCCATTATTTGCTATACACCTTCTTGTTAGCATTCCCCCCTCCCCCAATTTTTGGCATGGGGCCCTGATCCCACTGTCCCCTTCCTGGGGTCACTGCTCCTGGAACAGATTGAATATTAATAATGTGCACGCACCGACACAACATATTTCATATTAGAGAGTGTAAATTATTATGCGACAATATTAAAACCTAATGTAGTTTCTATTTTACAGTAACAAATTTTGTTCAAATATTAGACATTTATCACTTTCTCAGTAGGCCCGTAGAGAGCGGGTTTAGTTAACATTATGCTGTATTTCTAGTTGCATGATTTTATGTACACTTCTACACAAAAGGTTGTAACAATAACATGTTGAATCGTCATCAGTACTTGAAAATATGATATTTTATAATTCGTTGTATATAAAAGTGTCGTAGTCTAATGGTTTCAGTACTTGAATTGAGATGTGAATGTCACTTGTTCTAAACCTTGTTAGTTTCTAATATGCTATTTAATTGTTGTTATCATTTATTATTTGTATAATATCGATAGTCTATTACGTTTACTTCGTATCATCATGATTATGCTGATATTGTATGGTCCTGTCAAGAAGTTTTATGTAATTAAGAGACAACCACCTTAGAAATATAACTCAACAATAAATCATTACAAGAAATTTATTTAGGACTGGAATAATGAAGAACAAATATGTATCTAAAAATAATTTTCCTTCAGTTTCATATAATCAATGATGGCTTTTTCAGTTACCCAACTGCTACCACAGAGGGCCTTGGGTAACAATTGATGCAATATGTTATATACAAGAGCATCTAAGATATACAGCCCTCTTGTCAATTACTTGTTGAAAAGTATTATTTAAAACCAGTTATCGTTATTTGGTTAAAGATTAAAACAAGTTAATTGCACAATTTTCCGACGTATTTGATCTATCCGTTTTCAACACTTATCATAAATTCGCTACTATTGAATAAATCGAATACTTGATTAATTCTGCATTACTTGTTAAAACAAGAAAAAGTTTATGAAGAATATAACTTTCACCACAATGCAAAAAAGAAGAACTATGCCAAGATGTTAGATTAGTATATTATTGTCGTATTGCATAAAGCAGCTTTCCAACTGAAATTAAAGAAATGGTAGAAATCTAATGAATCTCGTATTTAAAATTGTATTTTTCCTTTCTGCCCTGAATGTGGTTTTACAGTAATTACTTTTGTAATTACACTTACAATATATATATATATATATATAAATATACAGAATAAATAATTTAAGGTTGATAATCCTCCGTCGCGGTGATATACACGAAATAATTTAAAAAATGAAATAGGTTTTCATGCACATCTAGAAATTTGCTTTAGCGTCTAAATTGTAATTGTTGTGGAAAACAATGAAAATAAGAGACGGGAGATAATTTAATGAAATAAATGTTCGCTATATCATGTATATTATTATGATACTTTGCATGTGACTCACCACATTACCATGTAATAATCACGTAATGTGAAAATATAATTGAAGGCATTAAAATTTCGCAATTCATCATAAGAATATTGAATACAAAAATATTGAATAGACTAAAGTATACATTCATGCCAATGTTTTTAACATTGTTTTTATTTTGTTATAATCTCTTTATTATAATCCCCATGTTAGTTATTCCTATTCTACGCGTCTAAACGTTAACTCGAGACGACTATGTACAGTTATCAACGAATTGTCCCGCACCAGACTATGGGGCAAATTTGATTGTACATAAAGTCAAAATATATATGTTTTTTGTCGTCAAAATATCTAGACATCATTGTAGAGGGCATGAGCGTGGTGATGCTAACAATAACATTCTCTCTTTTCTTCCCAAATCGCGTAGATGAATCATTCACTACGAAAGAACAGCAAGCAGCAAATAAAGTGAAAATTAATTTTTATATATTTAAAAAAATCATGTCAACCAACTACATGTAATAGGGAATTGCGCTTTTGATAATATTTCACCTTCTAAGTGACGTGATATATTTCATTTGAGATCTCTCTTCCTTTTATATTTTTTAAATGGTAGTGTCACCATCTGTTTTGTTATATACTTTTTTATCGACCACCCAACAAACTGAATTTCAATAACTATTGTTCAAAATTTACCATTTTAAAATTAACAAGGAAAAATCTTTCAAGATGGGATCTTGGATCCCATCTTGAAACATAATGCTACCAAACTTAAAAGATATATTTTTATATAAACTCACATTTTAAGAAATGACGAAAGACGTTAGTTTGTTAAATGATTCGTAACTCTCTTAGATTATGCAATCATTTTCGACGCCATCTTGGATCTGTATGATTTTTGTCTGCTACAAGTCTTAATAAGTACATTATTATCTTCCCAAAATAGGGGCTAGACACCAATGGCATACTGTGGCTAATGATTCAATACTGTTTTCAAATGCCGCAGGCCATCTTAAACGGCTTGGTGGTGGAAAATGTAAATCACTTTTCATCTAAGGCTACCATGTCCTTCTCAATGGCACACATGTCTTACATTCATGCCAGTGCAACCAGCTTAATCGGAGAGCACAGTAGTAACAACATTACAAAACTGTCTTGCATAAAGATTATTGTTGTAAAGCCTATCTATGAACATCAATGCCTCAAAAAAGACATTTAATCTACACCACTACGTACTGTTAATAGAAAAAATACCTCCCAAATCTGGTCATATTAGATACTTATTGGTTGTTTGAGACACCATCGTAGATTTCTACATTTTCTAGTAATCATTACCCATTGTAAGTGGTATGAACGGATATTTTCGACCCCTGAAACGTAGGTATAGACACCCAAATTACAGCTCTCAGATAGATAAATCACGATTTATGGCTTATTTCCGGACGGCAATTTTGAATTACAAAATGGCGGCCATCTTTTGTATCGTTATGAATATTAGGCTTCTCTTAACCTTTATGATAATTCAAGGCTAACCAGTAAACATTCTGTCCTCTAAAACATATTTCAATCTTGCTAGTGATAGCTTCACTGTATATAGTTATATTGGACGCCATCTTGGATTTCCAGGTGTCCTGGTGGCCATACCCAGTGTAAGTAGTATGAATGGGTTCTTTGACCCCCCCCCCCTCCCCAGAACTAGGTATAGGCATCAAAATCACATTGCTATATCACATGATATATTGCCATTTTAAGGTATTGGCGGCCATCTTTGACGCCATTTTGAAAATAACCCCTTTTCGGGGGTCCGTTTTTTTTTCTCGATTTTTAGTATGTTGTTTCTAATGTCTACCACTACCGGAAACCGTTGAAAAACCTTTCGTTGCAATTCGTTGGGGTTGGGGCTGGGGCATTTTCCCCGTATTTTAACCCGACTAGTTAGATGTCATATAGATAAATGTAGACTCAAGGCTATTATAGTGATAATTATGTGTAAATGTGACGTCAGATCTAGGGTCATGATCAATGACATGCGTAAGCATACTCTTCTGGCATCTGTCGTTATTTGTTATAATGGAAGGATCAATATTTGGAAAGAGCGCACACCTATACAGAATACTAGAATAAGAACTTATAAGAATTTCTTATAATACGACTTCTGAATCAGTATTGATAACACTTTTTTCTACCTTATCGTTTTTGTTCTACCTCAGATGACTCAGATTGGATTGCAATCAAACTGGAAGCTAAAATTACCAAAAATGTAGATGCCTACATTAAAAAAATATTTGTTGTTAAATCATAGAAATATGGGATTTATACAACTCTAATTGGTAACGACCATGGTGGTCACATCCGTTACCAACTTTATGACATTGATTGTATTGATTAGTTACATTCCTCTTTTTTGGGAGGGAGGGGGGGGGGGGGGTTCAAAGATACCAACTTCTTTAACATTCCGTTTCAACTCTTCGCCAAACACTACAACCAAACTTCTTCCTATTACCCTAAACCTTCAAATTAATTGATGTCGGAGCCAATATTGGATCATACATTACAGACAAATAAACAAAATCCTAACCTCTAATATCGATAACTTTTTAAATGTTGTATTCAAGGAATGTTATAAAGATATTTCAAAATCAGATACGTTTAATCTTGATAATGAATATAGATTCCTGTCAACAACAAAAAGTTAGATGATTGATCTTGAAATGTAAAGTTTGTCACTATTGATAGTTTTTATCTAAATCAAGAGATTTAATCAGTGATTATCAAGTGGTTGATCGTCCATTTGCACACATCACCCCATTCGACCCCACACCAGGCGCCATTTCGATCGTGTTATTAACTAGTAACTTATAACTAATGACTACTTAAATGAAATATAATAACTAATTCACTCTTATCCAACATGGGCTAATATATTAGATTGTAGAAATAAATAACGAAATGATTATTAAACAAAATCATTCTTTAACTAAATGGTTTTGAAAATGTTTTTAGTCGACTTGCTGCGTCTTTTTGCTCACTTCGTTTTATTTCCTTATTTTGTTATGATTCAATATAGAAAGCAAAATAATCAAACGCGGCAAAATATTTTATACGTGCATGTACTTTTAAACACAGTCTAACTATTCAGTATAACAGACAGAGGAGTGTTTCACAAAATACTAAGATCGCCTTTAAGTTGGACCTAACTATTGCAGGGGAGTGTTTCACAAATATCCTAAGTAGAACTTAACACTAAGTTGGACTTAAAAAGTATGGACAGCCATTGGAGCCTTAAAATGAAATATATTCAAAAGCAAAAATTGGAGTATTTTAGACTTTTCATCAATTCCACATCAAGAACATGAAATCTCCCATGATAATAGAAAATATGAATGATTTGAATCAACATTTTATGCCTTCTAAAAAAAAATTACAAAATGTTTTCAAGGATGCTAATGGCTTCCCATAAATTTTAAGTCCAACTTAGAGATAAGTTCAACTTAGGATCTTTGTGAAACACCCCCCAGGTCATATAACATAACATATGAATTATCCAAAAATGTACATTTGTGACCATGATTTGTACGTCCCTTGATAGAAAGATGCCAGTAAATAGTGAGTGCAAACATTGGCATGAACGGCCTGCCATAGTACGTACGTCGTACGTTTTGCCTGCACAAAGATTCAATCAGTTTGGGCCATTACAAGTAGTGGGTTATTGATGTAGACAAATGCTCATGTACCTGTTACAGCTCACTTTAGGTTTGTTATTACCTGCCTTAGGCCCATTTGATCTTGCATTGGTGACAACTTGGCGACCTTCACAAATAAAGTTCATGTACAAAATCCTCCCAGACTCAGTATATTGGAGTAATATATCAGACATGCTGTACATACATACATACACATTGATAGCAGTTCAGAAGGGGGAAGGGGTAGGGGGGTTGAGTATTGACCTGTGTAACCTACTTGGTGTGGTTGAAGTCATGCAGGGAGAGGGGAAACTCCGGATGAGAGCAAAGGAACCTGTTTTCATCACCTGTAAGTTCTAAATATGGCATACACCGCGCCTTGTGTGCCTGCATGCTGTCACATGCGTGCTTTCCCCTTCACCTTCTTACCCCTTCCTCTCATTGCTAGATCACTTTTTAGATTAAAGCCCCACTGTACTACTTGTAGCTACATGCTCCCTCTATATAGAAAACTTCCCCAATCGGTGCCTGTTGGTTCCTCATGATCCTCTTTTTCTTACGTTAGTTGAGAGCTGAGTTAATGAGATAGCCACCCCTGTCAGTGACCTCGCTGTGTGGTATAATCCCTTCTGGCCCAGTAGTATTGACGGTCTTTAACTGTACAATTTGAAAATCTTTCATCATAAACATTCAGGTAGTACAAAGTTTTGGTAAATTTTGAAAATTGGGTGGATAGTAATTCTTTACAATTTTTATATATATGGATGCCCCTATGGATGAATTATAAGCATAACAATTTTTAGCCCCTAAAACACTTCTGCTTTTGAGAAAAATGGAATATAAAAATTTACCGGTGCTCCCGGTAAATTTTAATAAATTTCAAATAGCGCCTACGGCCGTACAATAGTAGCTGCGACCATGAAAATCTCGGAACATGTAGTTGTGATATATAATTTCCAAACGGGAATAGCTAATCGGTTGATTTCAGTCAAGAAAAATTGTTTTATAGGTTAATTAATATCTTGACCTTGAGAGGGAGCTATAAAGCATAAAGAGTTGATTATTGACATTTTCATAACTTTAGACTCGATTGCAACCGCGACAATGATCACTAAATATTGTCAGATCGCATATGCTTCCAATATTTTTATTTGAACCAAATTCATGACCTCATACCAAAACTTTGTATTACCTTTAATTTCACTATCATGATAAAAACCAAATGATTTCTTTCCGAGCTCAAATGTAAACACTCTATGCAAGAATTATGGTAGGCATAGACGTGTCCTAACTCCATCGTTGCGATCGAAAAAGGGGTTGAAGAAGTAAAGTAGAGGGGTGTTAAATACCCCCCCCCCCCCCCAACTCCTATAATCACATCTGGTCCATGTCTGCCTTCTTCAAGACGAATTTCCCGTGTCCCACTCGCTAAATTTCCGTACAAATCAAGTATTATACCAACTGTTTCTGCCAGGCCTAACAACCAACTAATCGACATGCATGTGCTCATTATATTCATGTTGTGATAAACACGTGTTTTTGGCTCTACAATCTGACTACAACTAGACTAACGTTATATTTGTCAGAAGATACATGCGATATATTTTTTTCTCGATTATTCATCATAGTCTAATTGATCTGCCAAATATGAAAACAAATCTGGTCTAGACCTAACGCCCCATCAAGAAAAAAAAAAGAAAAAAAAAAAAGCGCTAGCTCGATGGAGGTGTTTACCATTACAGTATGAAATTGGATAATTTGGCAAATTACCAAACCCAATGATTGGGCAATAGACCTACCATGCCACTGCACTTTTCAACAACCTACTTTCATCTGTTCACAATAAACACGAAGACAAACATTGCGGGTGTGTATAAATAACTTTCTTCGTCTTTTGACGTGATATGTCGGTTAATCTTACACCAGTCTCTAGCCATGCCCGCTCCGCCCCCGTGAACGTGAAAAAATGTGTATCGACATTTAAATGGGCAGTACCCTTGTGGTATTTTGTGAGTTGATCAGCACATTTTTTCTGAATGTGATTAACCCGTGAAGGGCGCGGGAACTATCCATCTCTCATTTATTTATTTCATTAAATAATGATGTGGTTTCTCCGACACGTTGCAATGGATAATGCGTTGCAAAGTCATGCGAGAGAGAGAGAGAGAGAGAGAGAGAGAGAGAGAGAGAAAGAGAAAGAGAGGGGAGGGGGGGGGGCAGGAGCTGAGGTTAGCCTGACATGACACGCAGCAAACCTCAGCATGATGACCGTTGCGTGTTGCCCTCCGACATGACGGATTTCGGGTATTTTGCTGACTTCGTGATCAAAGGGAAATCCAACCTTAAAGGGAAAGTACGCCAGGATATTAACTTGGTTTTGATAAAACGAGAAATATGAGAAAGAAAATTAGTGTAAATATGTTCAATATTCGATGAGAATAGGCAAGTCGTGAATTTTTGAAATGTCATCAGTGAAACACAAATTGGCAAACTGACTAACATTTTACTTTTTTCACTTCAAATTGTATGGCTGGGGAGGGTTATTTCTATACAGAAGAACTATAGTAATATGCTATTCGTAATATATTTGAGTCTTATCCAAAGGCGCTAGGCACTTGGGAGAAAAACAGAAATTAATGATATTTGTGTACATGACAAACAGGAGAGTAGTCCGATTTAGTTAAAAATTTCGCCAGTCTGTTTCTATTACTTCTGCTTTCTTACAAAAGAACTTACTTACATGTACAAGGGTTGGATCAGGGAGGTGAGACTTTAACTCACATGCCCTGGTTGGATTTACCTTTAATGCAATTGCACAGTGTGTTTTTTATGATTTTGTTAACAAGATTTCTGTGTGAAGTCTATCCATGTGGAGCATGTGAATGTTTCTTGTTTAAGCTAGAATATAATTTGACAGCATCGTCTTCCCTGCATTGCAGAGATTATCTGTACCCTGAGTATAATAGGCTTTCAACAATTTACCGCGTCAAACATAATTATATCCATACAAGAAAACAAGAATGGGATTAGCACCAATTTTATCCACCCTCCCCCATAAAGAGCAAAAGAAGAGAAGAAAAAAATTGGTCTAATTTGTTTAAATTTAATCTTAATCACAACAGATCTTTTTACTCCTATGCTCTCCTTTAATATTGCTACTTCTATCGGCTTCGATGATAAGACAATGACAGATGTTTTCTTGATAAATCAAATGATTTGTCCTAAATAAGATATATAACGTCTGTCGATGGATTGATTAGGGTAGACACAGACAGGATAAGTTCGTTACATCTCGCAAGTGAACCGGCCATGGATTTTGCGACCAGTCCTCTTTCATTTCAATCGACCAGGCATCTGCATCTGAGACTAGATTGACCGTACCTCTAACCATGGCCGTCACTACTATAGTAGTCATTCAGGGAAATATATTCAATTTTCCTATAAAAAACAGTCCCGCTCGTGAAAATTAGAATATTCATGCTAAGCGAAAATTATCTCATCCGATCAGTTAGCATTTTTGTACAAGTTAAACGAATCTTAGAAGTGTCAGAATGTAAAAAGGGGATAAATAATTATAAACATAAATATAATCATAGAATTTACACGAACATGAAGTCACATGATAAGAAGACTTTGTACAAAAAGGGATAATCTTACCGATATAGTTTATACAAAGCTTCCTGCTGTTAAAATGTTGAATCATCGAAACAGAAACAAAACTGAGCTCATAATTAAATTAGATTAGATCAAAATTAGAGTAGTGAGATAATTTATAAAACACGTACAGGTACGCATTCAAGCTGTGAGAACTAGAACTCGAATTGATCTCGATTTGACCTCAACACATATGTGTACAATGTGAGAATGTTTAACATTTCTTACATATTGGGATCAGTGGCGAGGCATAGGTCCAGACATTGAGGGGGGTAGTCGAGAGGGGAGGGGGGGGGGGCACCGGACTTATAGATGAATGACATTTAAAGGAACAAGGGGTGTGGAAGGGGTCTTAACATTAATTCTATTTTTTATTCTTTACACGTCTCCTTCCGTCCCTTACTTTTTCTTTTTCTTTCTTTCTCTTAAATCCCCAATCCCTTTCACCAATAATAGTGTATGTGTGTGTGTGGGCGGGGGGGGGGGGGGGGGGGTTGGAGATGAATAAGTACCCCGTGCCCCCATACCACCATAGCTACGCGCGATTAGTTGGTGTAGTCAGGGAGGTCTCCCTGGTGTCGTTTCATGTGTTCACACTCGGCGTGTATACGTCATGTCGATCAAACTGTTCTCTATTTTATCCAGAAATCTGTAATTCAAAACCGTTTGTAGAATCTATGCTTTCCTCAGCCAAAACATTTACAGTTGGAGTCAACACTTCCATGAACATGGGATGCCAATATAGAGGTCAGTGGGTACCCGATGACATGACCATGACCACTGCTTGTTAGTTAAACGAGTCCTTTTCGTTTAGAGCCTCCCGTTTCTTCATTCAGGAACGTCTGAAAATAGATAGGTGTTGACAGCCGTACGTAGAGATTGTTCACCTTGATTTTAAAGGTTTTTTTTTAGGTGATAACGATGTTCGTCAGTAAAATGTCATTAAAATGAAAATATTGTGAGAAAATTAGTGTAATATGATTTCTAAATTGCTGATTCGAACCAAATTATTGAAAGAAATTAGATCCATATGTTGATGCTAGGTCTTTTATAATGATAGTTTTATCAATAAATGGAAATGCACGTATCGGTAAGTTCATTGCCGTGCGACAAGATTTGTGTGTATAGAGATATGACTTTAATAGTATATTTAGAGAAAACAGTTCATATCTTTTAAAACTTTCTTCATAATATTTAAAAAGATAAGAAAAATGGAGGTGGAGTAACAGTTTTTTCTGCTTGAGTGTCAAGGGGTGGTAAGTGATGAGTAATTTTAAAAGGTTCTTGAGAACTTGCTTCATGTTTGGCTTTCAAATGTGTCATTTCCTGGGAAAATGGGCGGGATAGACATACGGGAAAGCTTCTATCTTTCCTCTTCATCCTCCTCGGGCACTGCCTTGCATCATCCCATAAACTTGGCTTACCTCTTAAATATGCTGACTTGAACAGCTAACCTTCTTGGGGGGGGGGCGGGTTTGTGTGAATCCGAGCCTCACCCCTTTATTCTCTGGTCATACATTGTGTTATGGTTGATTCGATATTATTATAGCGATTTAAACCTCAAACCTACTGAGTAGAAACGTCTTGTTCTGAATTGTTCTGAATTTCCTCCATTTTCTTAATACAAGTGTGTTTTCTATCTAATGATACTCTTTTGCTGGCTTCATGGCATTTTGTTAAACTCTCATCAGAAAAACGATTAGTAGAATTGGATTTCGAAATTATACGCGAGTAGAGTTTGTCTATAAAGGTATCAGTTTACCCTATTGTTAATTGCATATAATCCAATATTTATATGTCTCGCTTCTTACTTATGATTACAGCGAGGAAATAGATACTTTGTGGAGGAAACCAAATTTGTCGTTCATCAGTGTATCAGTTGCCAATTAGTGGTTTGGGAAATAGATAATAAAGATCACATTTGAAATAAGAAACAACCACGGTGACCCTTCCGAAGATCTTAGACTACTTCATTGGTTACCAATTGAAAAAAGAATAAGGTACAAAGTTGCCTCGTTTGTTTATAGCTGTACCAGGGAGGTACCTTGAATATTTGTATTCCTATCTACAATCACCCAGTTAGTCTACATACAGACTTCTTTCAACTACAGACACAACAGCCCTTCAAGTGCCTAGTATAAATTCAAAGATAGGAGATCGGATTATGCTGATTAGATTATTATGCTTATTAGGCTAATTATACTGCATATACATGGAATATCTTCTCATGAATTAATGATTAAAAAGTGATTGACAATGTTGCATTGCACCATGTTTAGGCTTTATAGATAAACAATGACAATGAAGTCCATACATTGTACATATGCTAATTATGCTATTTAAGACAATTGTATTACTTGGAATAAAAAACTGGTGTCATAAATGAATTCCTCGTCATAGAAAATCCTTGAAAAGTCGTATTATCCATGTTTAAGACTTCCTGGATTGAGATTAGCAACATTATTACATATTGCACATAATTATGCTAATTAGATGACTATGCTAATATGGCTATTAAAAAAGTTGCCCAAGGTTGCCAAGCTGGCAAACAAGCAAAAATGACTGAACTATTAATTGAATGCGGAATTAAACGATTAAAAAAAAGAAATTATATGTAAACACTTCAACTGATCTGCTATTACAAATCTCTCTCGACAGAATATTCCACAGCAAAGGCCCTGCCATGCATGAGCAAAGGTTCTCCCCCACTTAAAATAATATTGAGCTTAGGAAGAACAAGTAATCCGGAGTTCTGAGAGCGTAAATATCCGGATGATTTATTAAAGGAAACCTAACCCCAAAGAATAAGTGTAGGTATTCTAAAAAATGAGATGTATTCCTGACCTTCGATTGTACAATATTCCGAACGAAAATATACAAGAGGTATATAAATGTAGATATTCCTGGCATGATGTGATGCCTTTTAGCATGACATTGGCGCAGCCATTTTCTTGAAAATGTGACGTACCAGTTGAGCCAATAACGAAACCTTTACTTTTCAATGAGGAAAAATCATAACTGAGAAGATATGAGTTATATTTGGTGAAAAATAATAACAGGGGAAGAGCATCAACTTATTTATGCAATTTGCGTTCTGGCAATTGTAGTACAAAGGATAATACCAGGTGAATGAAATGTTTCATCACCACACATGTCTGGGAAAGAAGCATCCATTAATTTGAACACATTTACTTGATAAAAGACTTCGCATGCATCAGTACGTCACGTTATCAAGAAAATGGCGATGCCCATGTCGTGCTGAGAAACTACATTATTTTTGCTTTATACCTCTCTCATACATTTTGATGGGGAATCTTGTAGACTACTGGACAATAATATCATAGATCTCTCGGAATATTAAAGTAAAGTCATTTCTTGGGGTTCGGTTCTATTTAAAGTCATATTGTACTGTGGAGCAGAGTCATGGACACAGTGAAATGTAAACATACTAAAAAATCAACCTTCCAATCTATTTATTAGATAATGCGGTCAAAATGAACAGAATTCAACCTTATCTAAACGATGTAGATCAAGAGGAAACCATGCAGTTATGTCAATATTCCATTTAAACAAGCAATCATATTAAAGGCAAATCCAACCTTTGATAGCAAACTACACCAGAGGAAAGCAGCAAAATCGGAGAAGCAGTTTGGTGATAGTTTGAATTGGATTGGACAAAAAATAGAAAGTTATGAATGTTTAAAGTTGTAATCAATATACTCGGGATGGCCTTTTCTCTACAGAAGGCCTATATTAATATGTTATTCAAATATGTTTTGAGTAGTGCCCCAAAGGAGAAGGCACTAACATAAAGGAAAAATGAAATTAATGATAATTGTGTACAGGAAAAACAGGAGAGTTCAACGTCACATTCCAAAGACCAAGCTGCCAATTTGAGATTCGCATACACTTAGTGATCTCATATTTTAAACAGTCATAACTTTCTTAGTATTGTTCCAATTTATTTCAAACTTTTGCCACTCTGTTTCTCTTATTTTTCGGCTTTCATGCAAAAAGACTTCTTACAAGTGTGAGATTGCTCTTCAAGGATAGTAAATGCAAAAATAAATTATGTACTGAAACAATCATTTTATGCCAAATCCTTATTTTGTATTTGACTATGACTAATGATTCTTGATCAAGAAAAGGCTGTAGAAATAGAAGCAGCGACCATAATACAATTCCTCATTAATTAAAGCATAATCATAACTTGTTTGATAGTAATATACTATGCAATAGATCAAAATATACATTCAAAATCTCATGTTCTGTGACATGATAGTACTGTTTGAAGTAAAACAAAAATATTCTAGAGCAGCATCATCAAAATCAACATTGCTTCTAAACTGATATATTCTAGAGCAGCGTTTTCCAACCATTTGTTTTTTCAGTTACGGCACCTTTTTAAGAAATAAAAAAATGACGCGTCATCCCAATCCTAGATAGTATATACATCATAAAAAATGTAATTTTTATCACGCTGGTACTCATCAAGTACCATGTATACTTGTAAGGGCACTTATTGCATATAAATTTTGAGCGAGAGAAGCGAGCGAGACAAAAAATTACATTTTTTAATATGGTCGAAATATTATTTTGTCATTAAAACACACACATGGGAGCCGAATATATACATCAATACAAATATAACATATTCAGTCATCTCGATAAACAAATATGAAGATATTCGGGCATCTCGTTGCCCAGAATTATCCTCCTTCTAAATGCTGTGAGTGAATGAAGTGAGCAAGTGTAGTCGAAATGCAATGTGGATAATGTTCATGGAACAGAATCTCCTTGATGCCCCGCAATAAGGGAGTTTACAGATAGCAAATGACCCCAAATATCCACAGATCTTTTACACATGGAGTTCCACTTTGAGCATCTTAGAATAATAACTGCCAAAGTCCTAGATGTGCTGCATGAATACCTTTTGTTTGACCTCTTGAAAAGAATACTTCCACATGCGTATCATAGAATGTACCGTTGGTGCCTAAATGAATAATGTTACATAACTTTCATGAGCGCATATCCAGTATTTATCTATGTGGGTTGTACCATTTTTGTACAAACGACCTTTATCTGCCCATGCGCAGATTGTATCTGTAAACTCGCTTATATGGAGGACTTCAGGCACTTCTCGGCTTATAATTATCCTGTTTCTAAAATGTTGCAAGCGAGGAAGAAATGCGCTTGTAAATGTGATTTCCTCATGGAAATACGAAGCAGTTTCCACTGTTTTGGTTTCTCAAGACTGACTTTATTCCAAAATAATTTTAGTATTTTAAGTATACATTTTTCTCGCGGCACCCCTAGATATGTATTGCGGCATCCCGGCTGAAAAACGCTGTGCTAAAGTATCAACATATATATTCATGCTGCATCATGTACAATCATATTGTTCACTGAACCCTTGATTTATTACAGCGAGATGTTTCTGTTATGCAAAGGTTCATTAGCTTCTACGATAAGTATACAGAGCCACCCCTCCATCGCCTATCGTCTATTATATTAACCCCTTCATTTACAGTTACTCTATTTTGTCTAATATAAAGAGTTGCGTATTCACTGAAATAAATCCTTATGCATCGTAAACAAATATAGGGAAATCGTTTGTATCAATATTTTAATTCGATTTTTTTTTTCTACTAACTGTCTGCTTTTTATAGCAAAAGCTGATATGGCATAAAATCCTTTACTTTATTTTAAAATGAAATAGAAAAAAAAATGAACACTACCTAATTGTGGAAATGCATTTCTCAACTCTCCTTTGTGCTTCCAAAGATAATTACAAATAAGAATTGTCATCAATTTATAATTCTTATGATTCAATTGCCACCATCGCCATCTCATACCAATATTTTTCTCTACTTGGTTTTAGATCTAAAAGTTATTATTCTACTACAAGATGGTTTTAACTCTATAATAAGAGAGATTCCTGTCGATTCTTTGCACATGAGGTGATTTTAATTAGGGTAAATGAAGTTTGATAGGTTTAATGAGAGGGAGAGATAGGTCAGTGTATGGAGTGTGTAACCCTACTTTTCGGTACCCTAGGAGACGCATTGCCTCCGAACATTCGTCCTGGATAATCAATATCTCCTCACGCGTCAAACCTAGCCGCCATTTTGATGCAGTAGCTGTAGAGTTCTTCGTCATACTAAACAAGGGATGTTTGGATTTCTTCTCTTCGGCCTTGTCTTGTGTATTATTTTTTATCCAGTCCAGGACCTCGGAAGGTGTCGGCCGACCCAGGAAGCTGTAGATCTCTTGAGCAGTTGTCAGTGGCCTCTCTGCGAAGTCCTCGTATCGCATCAACATATAGTGCCCACGGAGCCATGTGGGTTTGGAGAGAGCTGTATACAGTGTCGTCGTTACCCAGGAGCAGAAGTTATGTGTTGTTTTGATCAAGTCTTGTAACATGACTCCTCTATCACTCCCGACAGGTTCCGACCCGTTTTGACTCTCGTTCAAGCTTTGAGGAATTGCATCATTCTTTCCCTTGGTTAAGAAATATTGTAGTCGAGAGTTGGCCGTGCCGCGTGGGTCCCGTACAAGGTGGATAACTCGGACATCCACTAGACTTTCCTCCATTAATGGTTTAAGGTGCATAAGATTGGCCCGAATAAGCTTTGAAGCTACATTGCCCTTGTAAGCTAAACATATTTGTTTATAGACCAGTGGCGAGAGTTCCGTACATATATCCCTTTGGCTGCAAAGTGGCATGAGAGCACGACTCTTGGTACGCCCTCCCCATGCTCCGTGGCTCTTGACAAAATCGTCTGAAAATTCGCATTGGCTAATATTACGTAATAATGACGTCATTAGAGGGTTAGTTTCAATCTTTGTTATACCTTCGCTCTCCCAATCATGAGCAACATGTAAAGGCTCATAAAGGTAGAAAAAGTCTTTATTTTGATTCAACATTTGCCCTACAACAGATGAACCAGTGCGCATCTGTGCTAGTATGACAACATATTGCGGCTGATATGCACAACCAATGTTCGGTTTCTTACCCTTCTCATAGTTTGTCAGAGGCTTCCGACGGATGGGTTCATTCCCGCGTTTTTTCTCGATCACTTTCGGCGCAGACAACACAGAACTGTAGGTATTCCACACATCATTTTCCACGATATTATCAACATCGTTAACTCTCACCCTATACGCAATGTCGCTGTCAGCAGCTGCGATGTAGAGATTGTTTCGCCTCGAATGAGATTGAGAGTGACGAGTCCTAGATTTATCCTTAGATGCACGAGCGTCCAATCTGTCCAGCTCTTGAAGAATGACCAATAATGACATTCCAGTGAAGCACACACATGTTAGAATCCTCATGCGGCTACGATAGCATGCCATGACGTCACGTGGAGAGTATAAAATCAATCAAAAAACATCACAACAGAGCAAGAACTATTGAGACGATTATAGTGTACAATGGCTTCATCAGTCGACTATAGGCGTTAGATCCAGGTTGATCAGGGTGGAATAAATTATAAATAAAACAAATTAACAATCCGCTGTATTTGGAACGTGCACCGATGTAAAATGTTGATGTTGAGTAATCCAGATTAAAATGATATCGGTTTATGAACGAAATCCTTATTTTGACGGAAACTTCTCGTCTTTGTTGTAGAAATATTGAATTATATTCCTTCTGAAAAGCAGGTTAATACACGCGTGACATGTCAAGAGAAAGGGAAGAGCTTCACGATCTCTGCCTGCACCCACAACCAAACGTCTCGCGCGATTATGAGCTCACTGTCAAAATCACTGCCGCTCAACGGCAAACAGTCTGACAATATGGACGGCACACAGTGCCATAAAGATCGAACTCCAGTAAGATTCGTCTGTTTTCGTCTCGATCTATCCTCCTAAAAAAGCGATCCTTATTTGATTGAAGACATTGTTGACTAGTCAGGAAGCGAGAAAAAACCACCCCCTCAATCGAATCATGAAATAAAAACAGTTATTGAACATTTTATGTGAACAAAAAGCAACTGTCTTCGTTCAGTCTACTTAAAATCTTTGATTTAGATTTGGGTTAGGTGTTTCTATCGAGGGGTAGTCAAATCGACATTTATGGCATCAGAATGCTGTCCATATGCACGTCCGTCTGAAGAGGCGCACGGCTCGCCCGAGTTTAAGGCCAAGCTAACTCGTATGTGATGAGTTCATATCTCGAAGCAGACGAAAAGAAAAGTGACACCGTTTTACTCATCCGTTCTCGTCTGCTGATTTGATTATAAACGGTCATAATAACAAGGTCTACCAGCTAACTAGCAACCGCGTGCTGATGGAGATCTGTCTAAAGAGGAGGCCATGTTCACGGTATATCACTCCATTGAAAATACAATGAACTTTGATACGATTCACAGAAAAACACCGGGGGCTTCAGGGGCCATAAAACATATGTCCCCCTTTTCAAAAAATGTAGCAAGGCTTTAAAATTAAATTTAGTGCAGAATAAAAATGATATGCCTCCCCCAACCCAAGAGTCGAATAAAATGTGATGCATGAATATTTTCGTTTTAGCTTGTCAGAATTTTGTTCGGAATTATGCCGCCCCTCCCATTTTGTTATAATTAATTTTAACAAAAATCTGGATCCGCCCTTAATTTTCTTCGCAGTGAACATCGAACATAAAGTAATATCAAAAATGGAAATGACTGAATTTAGATCGTCCGACCTGAATAGCAAGAATATATTGCTCGAAATATTAAAATGATGTCTTTGCCATGAATATGCTAGATGATATTGGATTGTGCAATCTAAGTTGGGTTGTTGCCTTAAAATTGTACGACGCCCACACTCAAGCTTCTGTCCCCTATTAAAGGCGGCTAACCCAATATTGATTGCAATATAAAAAAAGAACGAATGTACATTCAGAGTGCAATTTTTAGCCCATTCTATAACTTTCTGTAAATTTGTTCAAATCATGTGACCGTGGTAATTTTGTTGGTTATGCATGGGGTTTGAGTTATTAGCATTCGTTCAGCGCGTGCACTGAGAGCAAGCAAATTAGCGCGGGAAATTGAAAGCGGATATTGAGGATTTCTAACACACTTTACTCTTTTTTCCTTTTTCTAGAGCAGCCAAAATAAGAGGGTAACGATATAACGATTACACGCAGTTCTATGCTCATTTCGGTAAAAGTTTTTCCAATACATGTAATTCTATTTTTTTCCTGAAAAATTGAACAGCACATTAAACTGGAAATGAAACGATCGAGACGCAATTAAGAGTGTTCCCACGACACTTACGATGCTTACGATGCTTCAGATATTTTTGAGAGTGCCTGCATGGAACGTTTGTTGTTATAGCAGGAGTGGTTTAAGAAGAGTATTCATTTCTCTCTCTCTCTCTTTCTCTCTTTCTTTTGGGGAAGGGGGGGGGGGGGCTTGATGGGTGGCATCGGGTTATTGTATTCATTTTTACATGTTTTTCGGTTTAATTGATTCATAATCGAAAGTTTTGGGTTGGACTTACAAACATTTTTAGGGGCTTGATTCCCTCGCTCCCCTCCAGAACGGTTGTTGATCGCTAGATGTATGATAAAAGGTTGATAGTTCACTGAAATATTTGAAAAATGTTTTGAACGTGGGTTAAACATTTCAAAATAATCAACAACAACGACTAAAAAAGAAATGATAAAAGGGGCGCATTGATGCCCCCCCCCCTCTTAAAAAAAATCATTCTATTTCCAGAATTAGTATTTGAATGTCAGCTCTCCAACACTCACTCGCGCAGCGACCGTTTGGGGAAAGGGGCTAGACCTAGAATCCTTTTCCATCATTATTTTGTTCACTGTTCATTTAAAGTGGGTGTCATAGCTCTACAGTTCATCCCTTGAACGGAAATAAAATGTTAATCATGGCATAGTTACACATAGTTTATTCAAGCTGTCAACCAGCAAGTTTAGCTTACTATTTTGAGAATCATCGCAATTCATCTCCGTTAGAGATAAACATCTTTGTAAATTCGATATGAATCACGTCTGATTCCACCCTTCCATAAATGGAAGGCAGCTACACCTTGAGACCCTCTCAAACTGTTCCTGTAGGATGTTAAGAAATCCACGTACATATTAATACATACTACGTCATTAGGTCGGGCTAGATTTTCCATGTGGAGGGGAGGGGGAAAGGTAAGTAAAAACAAAAAAGCTTGCACATTTCCAAACTTATTTTACATTAATGTGACAGAAATTCAGCATTTTCACTTTTTTCGATTAATTAGGTGTTGTACTTTTGTTTTCATTAGTTTATTTATTTTATATATAATTTCTTTTTTTCGGGGGGGGGGGGTTGTATTTTAGGCCTTTTGTTTTTTAGTTATTTGTTATTTTTTTATTTTATTTAGCTTCTTCATTGAATGCAAAGGCATGAAAATGCAGTATTTAAGCGATGTAGTCATCAATTGGTTAATGCTACAGAGTACGTAGGCCTCTAATACAAAATTATCTGATTTAAACCGAATTCATAGTTGTAAATTAAAAGATTAGATATACTACTACTAAAGTCCGAGCCCCTCTGGGCTTTCGGCTTCTCTCTTAACTCTCATTAATTCTTGATCTTGTCTATCAATCCCGTAGGATGCTTACCAATCTGGCACTTCGATAGTTGCTAGTACAACACTCTGCTCACTTCTTTTCCAATGACTATTCTTCGTGACCTTCATTTCCTTGACTTGTGCCACCGTGATCTCTCCTCATTTAGTACCATAACTCTGTTCCTGACCCACGCGTTTGTTATCCTGTCCTTCCACTTGACCCTGAGAAATCTCCTCCAAAGCCATACTTCAAGGGCAATGATTCGCGTTATGTCTGATACCTTCAAAGTCCAACTTTCACATCCATATAGCGCCATGCTCCAGATGAGGGACTTTGCTAGTTGCTTAATCTTCAAACGGAGACTTACATCCTGGGACTTCCACAGGGGTGTGAGTTGTGCCGTTACTGCTGCTCGTTCCCTGATATCTGTCTCTGATCCTCCTCTGTTTGATATCACTGATACGATTTACTTGAGCTTTTCTGCGATCTCAATATTCTTGCCATTGAGCTACAGTTCCTGATCCCTTTTCCCCGTCCATTCATATATTTTGCTTGAATTTATTTTCAAACCAAAAAGTGTGCTCTCCCTTTTTAGTAAGTAAAATATTTCCTCCAGTTGGTATTTCGATTTGGTGATTATTTTTGTGTCGTCGGTGTATCTAAGGTTCCAGAAACTGATACCCCCGCACTGCTCTCCTATTCTGTCATCTGCGTTCCTCACAATTTTCTCTCCACTTACATTGAATAATATTGGAGATAACATGCCACCTTGTCGTACTCCTTTATCACGGCGAAAACTGTCCGTGTACTCCCCTTTCTAAACCCGTACCAGAACGGTTGTATTATCATACAGGGCCTATAGCTTCACGAGTGCCACAAGATGTTTTTTTTGTAACTACCACAGAGTATCATGCGCGACTGTACCAAAGACCTTTTTGTAGTCGACAAAGATCGGGGACCCACATGGTCTGGTCTTGCAGCTTTTCTCCATGATGTTCCTAAGACAAAGAATGGCGCTTACAGTATTCCGTTGCCTTCCACAAAGCCAAACTGCTAATCAGCTATATATTTCCTTTTGTGAAATAACAAATCCTCCTTCGTAGTTTCCAGTAAAATCTTAGACACATGTCTGATCAGGCTAATTGTCCGATGTTTATTGCAGGATTGAGTTCCGGCTACTTTTGGTATCTTCACCAGTTCTGAGGTGACCATTCGTATGGCCATCGTATGGCCATTTTCCAGATCTTGTTATAGCCTTTAGCGCTTTGACAGTTGTTTCCCCTCCAGCTTTTAGAATTTCTGCATGTACTCCATCTTATCCAGGTGATGTGTTGTTTTTGAGTTGCCTAATAGCTGACCAAATTCAACACACACAACAAAAATTACATGGTGAAAATATCGACTAATAGCGCATCGTTGGCATGTTTATGTCATAATTCTGAAACAGTGAATTGATAGTTATACTATGAAATATTAGGGAAAGGTGAAGAATTGTGCATAGAGTTATGAATTACGGTACATATTATATCATTATATCAATTGATAATGGCTGGCAGGGGTGTCGATTTGTACTTTCTTGGTTTGAAGACTATTTGCGTAATAGACATCAATATGTTATGTTTAAATCTACAACATCTAATATTTCCACCATAGAATGCGGAGTACCACAAGGCTCCATATTAGGTCCCCTACTGTTTTTAGTATATATGAATGATATTGTTAATGCATCACCACTCCTAACATATGTTCTGTTCGCAGACGATACCAACGTATTTTATTCGCATAAAGACTTAAACATTTTCATTACAACCCTCAATTTAGAATTAAATAAATTATCATCTTGGTTCAAATCCAATAAACTCTCTTTAAATATTAACAAGACTAATTGTATTTATTTCAAAAACATACACTCTAAACATGTACTTCATTATGATATTTTTTTATAGATGACATGTCCATAATTGAAAAAGAAGTTACAAAATTCTTAGGTGTAATGATCGATTCAAATATAACTTGGAATAGTCATATTAACACCATTTGCATGCTAGCCTCGAGAAGCATAGGCATTTTATATAAATTAAAATGTTATCTATCACAAAAGTCACTATTTATGCTTTACAATTCCTTCATTTTGTCATACATATCTTATTGTAACAAAGTGTGGAGTAATAGTAGTAAGATGAAAATTATGTTAATATATCGTCTCCAAAAGAAAGCACTTCGTCTTTGTACACATTCACATTATTTAGCCCATACTGATCCAATATTTTGTAAACTAAAAACATTAAAAATCGCTGACATTCACAGTTTTCAAACTGCAATCTTTATGTATAAATGTTGGATAAATACTATACCTTTGGCATTTCGAAATATTTTTGTTTAAAATAGTGATATACATTCTTATCCAACACGACACTCATCCGATTTCCACCTAACCAACCTCAAAATTAGTATGGCCTATAAATCGATAATACATCATGGTCCAGACATTTGGAATGCTTTACCTGACAATATTAAACACTCTGCAACTCTTTATTCATTCAAAGCATCGATGAAAAAATATTTAATATCTACATATTCAAAAACATCATAAGGGTCTCAGAGGTTTTGATTGTTTATTTAAATTAATTTTAGATGACCAGTTTTTTTTTTTTTCATTAACAATACGATTCGAACACTTACTTCACCTGCACACACCCACTTGCACACACTTGCACATTTTTTTCTTTCTTTAATTTCTTTCCACGTTTTATTCAGATACTTTCTGAACAAAATCTTTATACGTGACTCTCTATCCCCCTACATACTCCTACAACAGCGCCGTGTACCCCCCCCCCCCCCCTTACGGGCTGCTATCGACTCAAGCATCCTTGCTTATGACGGTTGGCCTCTGCATCTATCTTGATTATTTTTACTTACCTCCATACTTTCAAGCTTTCAATTATGCATTTTATTTGTGTGTATTAAGTTGTCACTCTTTATGTAGGCTAAATCAATTAAATTATATACTATTATTGTTATTTGAATGTTTTATATTTGATTTATCAATAAATGCAGAAACATCTGCTAAAAAAAAAAAAATTATTGGGCTTTTCGGCCACTGAAACAAAATAGCAGAAATTTGTATCTTGCTGCACATGCTTTTCTATGGAACATCCGGGTACGTGAATATACTCTTTCCCGGGCGTGACGTCACAAATAGTGGACCAGCTCATTGACTGATTTTTCTAGGCAAAAAGAGGAGGCTATTTTTCGACATTTCAGTTGAAGATATCCAGTAGCCAGAATTCTTTGTGATGTGCTATGTATATGAACAACTTAAAAATAACATAGGCTTTCCGTAGGTACCAAATTAATGGACATTTTCTGTCCTAGAATTTCAGCTTTAAATACCTCGTATTCAGCACTTGCGTCGCCGTGCGAATTCTCGCTATGGCTACGTGCAATATGTCTGTGTATTGTTACGGCCCTCCATCCTAGAACGGGTCCTGGATGCTGGAGGGCTGGCCTGTCCCTTGCCTCTATCACCGTCATCCGACGAAGAGTTTGCCATCCTGACTAATGCGAGCGGTTTCTACTTGGCTCCGTTTTCCCAAAGTATATGGATGTGGAGATGAGAGGTGTGTTGGATAACTGGACGTGTATTCTCTATGGGAGGGTTACATTACGTCAGACTATGGAGACTCAACTAATCACACGTTATTAAACGATGGATTGTTTAACTGTATACTTTAATAATACAAACATAAGTCAACATCTCCAACATGTTATCATAGTTAACATCGACACCGATTACCTGAATTAATCTCAACAAGTAGTAAAGGCAGAGATTGCCTTTTGTAGGAATTCTATTTCTCGCTTCCAATCCTTTTCCCTTACTTAAGCTCAGCTGGAGCAAAGCGGAGAGTTCGCTATCTGACCAAGACGAGAGCCAGCGTCGAGGTGACGAAATTACCGTGAAATACTGGTATTTATAGCCTCTGAGACGCTCTGAGAGCTGCTTTACGCATGGTGCGTCCGTAATCGCGCTCTGAGCCCTTACGCCCCAAAAGCTTACTGCGCCCTCTACGTTTTCTGCAAGATAACTTAAATTGTGGCGAACTGGTTCGTTACAGTATTTTTGGATATAGATGCTTGTGCCGTCGCCCCAGAGATTCTTGCAGGGAAGGCGCCCTGGCTTCCAGTCGCTATGACGAGGTAGTCGTAGCTCACCTCCTCCCCTCCGGCCAGCCTGAACTTCTTGGCCGTCGGGTCGGCAGCCTCCACCGTGCCTCGTTTGAAGTTCTCCCCAAAGGCCGGGGCATAAGGGATGGGGTCTTCCTGGCATTACCTGCCAAAGCGGGCAATCATTCGCCATTTCCAATACTGCATTTGGACTCTGCACTCTTCCCAGCCAAAAATGCATGTATGCAAGGGAAGAGTTCCATACACAGACAACACTTGACACAAAATTTTTTAAAGTGTATTCTAAGTAAATGTTATGATTTTCTCACTGCTAAATTCGACTCGTAAGGGCATGTCTTTGCTTTTCATAGCTTGTAGGTCACTATAGGGAAAAATAAGCGCTGTCCGTGTATGAAACTCTTCACTTGCATACCTGCATTTTTGGCTGGGAAGAGTCTTCGCGCGGCGTCATGACTTTGCGATCCACCCATTGCTGCAATTTTTAGGTTTCTATTTTTGCGGCTGAAAATTAAGCAAAACGATGGACATTCAGAGTGAGATTTATCAAATAGCCAAAGTGTAATGCCTTACCAAATGGCACTATCGCATCGACTCGGTTTCGAACCTGAGACCTCGCGGTTACGAGACCACTGCTCTACCACTGAGCCATCGCGCCTCGTATTCATCCCTTGAAATTTAAAAGGCACTGCCCCCCATTGTGTTCTCCTTTCAAAGAGCACAAAAAGCCATAAGATTGAATATTCCATCTCATTCAGGAAAATCAGAACACGCCCTTAATACTGGACACAATATTCAATGGGACAAAAAAAGGATTAACCCTTCACTGAATAGGGACTCTTCTTCGCTCCGGTGATCTCGAGGCAGCAGACAGCAAGAAATTGTGTAAATAATAAAGAGTCCACAGGAGTTGTTGTTAGATAAGTACTCTCACTCTCTTCCAAGGACAATTTTATGCAAGCAAAGGTTGTCTTGGGAACCGCTTTTTATATTTACGGATGGGGTGCAGATGGAGAGCCTTTGCCGGCAGTCTAGGGCGCGGAGCCCAGGAAGTTCTAGAACTTTTCAGGATTTATTACATTCCTTTTCCTTTTTTACATTTTTCTTTAAAATTCCTTGACACTTTCAAAATTCTGTATTTACTTTAAAATAAGGCTATTTGAGACACTGTCCCGGGCGCGTCTTTTTTTTCCGTACCACTAATGCGTCGCAGAGGTTATTTCGACGTCTTGAGAGAGACTAGGGCGCTTTAGTAACGAGACGGTACGCACAGGAGACGGTAACGCGAGCGAAAAAAAACGAACTGCGCATGCACGAATCTGAAATCTCTCCGTCCCGTCGATTTTCGGAACGGTACTCGGCCAACATAGCGTTCGTTCCCTAAACACGACATAAGAGAGAGGAGCTGACAAATAATTTTGATCTAGATCTAACAATGCAGGGCACTACCATGACTACTGAAGATAAAAACAGGGAATCTACTAGTGATTCCAATGTCTGTTCGATAAGTAGCTTATTCTATACCCTAATCTACAATAAATTGATGGTTTGGCCGTTTAGGCCTACTTTGGGGGACCTTTTTCATCGTTATGCATGACGTGCATGAACGCTGTGCATTACAGCCCACCGCCGGGTCCATTGCCCCGGCGCTCCGGCCAAGCCTCAAGGCCCTAGAGCACTAGCACCAAAAGGCAGCAGGCGTGCAGTTATTTATTATTATTTGCCAATGCCAGGTTCTCATCCAAAATATCACTAATTTTACGACGTACAGTCTCCATGGTAGTGGTAAACTTTACTTCAAGAATTTCGGTAAATGACTGCCGTTCCTTCACTATGGAAGTCTCGACTGCTTTTTCCACCATTGACTGTAAGTGATCCCAGCCATGATCAGGACTGAGAGTGTCATCCCCTTTTTACGAGCGTCAGGATTTAATCCTCAGATCGTCAACCAAAAGGCAAAGTTACTGCTCCAAAAAAGTAGAAGGCGGCAACAAACCAAACTGATGGTCAGATGGGAACCATATATCGTCAATTATAAAAGCGCCCATACAATTGGTTACAAAGCGATCAAACAATAAATTGGACTTCGCGTCGGGAAGATGTAATTCCAATACCAGTGTAAGTACACTGTTGGTCATGAAGTTGGAATAATTATTTTTACTCCAATTTATGGATTGATTTTTTGGACCTACGTCCTTAAGTCATAACTGACTGTAATGAGAATTAATGCCTCACAAAAGGGCACTTATATAGCACATCGATACGTTTTTGATCCTGGGGCCTCAAAGTAACGAGGCCATTGCTTAGCCACTGATTCATTAGTGTACGCAGCGGGGGCTAGGGTACGGGGCCGCCCCCACAAATACCAAAAAACAAAGAAAATGCAATAAATTATAAATAATTCATGCATTTTGCCTCGATTCCCAATATATAACAATCCTCTGTGTGGCTATGAATTGAACCATAATGCATGGCCCTTGGAAACACAAAACACTTCTGATTCCTGGTGATTAAATAACCCCAACATCCTTGATAAAAATATCGAACAGATTCCGTGTTATAGCGGTAATTATCCAAACTGAATGTATGTACCAAGCTCCGAACATCGTTTGATTATATGTGATTTAATCAATGCCACGCCCCCAAAAATGTAAAGTCGTCTGTATAGACGCAACACAATTCAAGTCAAGCTATAAAAACAAAACCCTCATGTATTGAGATAAATATTTTATAACATCACTATTCCTATAATTGCACTAAAAGCAAAGTAAAGATCAATATCATGTTCAATTATCTCTACATGTCTATATAAAAGCTGCACCACGAGCAGGCTATCTTGACTGTTTCGATTAAACGTGTGTGGTGAAACTTCCGGATTCGTAGTGTACAAATGTCGGTTACATAAAATGCCTATCAGGGCCTCGCCTGACATACTCCATGTCCATAAGGACTTTTTTCGTGTATGAATGCATAACCTTCTGGATTAGATAATAATAATCAATTTCATTAAAAAAACCCCATTAAAACAAACATGAGAAAATATCATAATTTCAATACGATACATGTGACATTACCGAACAATTTATGCATAGATAATCAAGATACTACTTTGTCCTTAGAGTAGGTATACCAGACCCACGTGACAATTAAAGTAATTAGGCTTTTGGGTCTAACCACTGACCTCTATCAGTGGGTCTGACACGTATGCATAAATTATTAAACACACCCAAAATGCTGTAGGGTGTTCTTAAAGGGCCCATGACATCGAAATCCATGTGTATTCCTGTTGGTGTGCAATCCTGCATACATCTCATATTTTGATATGTAAACTTCTGAATTTGTTTCACCCCAAAAACCTCCAGATCTCATTCCCCTTGTGACATCATCTGTCAGTCATCAGTGAGCTAACTTGAGAAAGTGGCATATTACTTTGCCAAAGTTGACCACCTATTACAATACCACAAACAATAGCAACATATACGTTGCTATGTCAGACATGTCAGACTAAACTAATATTCTAGAATAGACAATGGTATGTAATTTCCCCCAGCTTAGCATACGATCATAATAGAATTGCATGCTTCCATACATATGTACAATACATCATCATTGCCTTTGTCTTCCTGGTGATGCTACAGCATGTCTGACATAGCAACTTGCATGTTGCTATTGTATTACGTATTGTAACAGGTGGTCGACTTCGGCAAAGATACATATCACTTTCCTGAGTTAGCTCATTGATGACTGACAGATGATGTCACAAGGGGAATGAGATCTGGAGGTTTTTGGAGTGGAGCTTAGCAAGTTTTAAAAACAAATATTTCAACAAATATTAAAAAATCTATGAAACAAATTCAGAAGTTTACATATCAAAATATGAGATGTAGGCAGGACTGCACACCAACAGGAATACACTTGTATTTCGATGTCATGGGCCCTTTAAATGAAAAATTAAGTGTTAAAAAGGTCAAAATGAGTTTGGTCACTACAATATAGATAACTTCTCTGGTCATTGACCCGTGCCGCTGATGGGCAGTGATATGTTACGCCCCCAAAAACAAATCCAAGGAAAACCTTTTATAAAGCTGAATACTCTTCCTACTTGCATGGTTGGGCATAGCATGTATGGCTACCTAGTGTGGAGTATATATGCAGCCAAAACTGACGTGTTCGCCATAAAGGCCGGTCAGGCACGTCGAAGTATATACGAGTCTATTTTGCCCGTGGTGGTTCTTACGCCAGATTTTGGTCTATTCCTTCAGTTTTGTCTTGTCATTTCAGTTTCCACAATGTGCGAGGCGACCGCAAAGCATGACTTTAATGGGCAGGAGGAAAGCGAATTGTCTTTCAAGAAAAACAGCATCCTGAAAGTAAGTGAAAGACCGTGATCTCGATAACGTTCGGTACGGTCACCATTCGTTGTTGTTTTGGCTTGATAAAACTTTGTTTTCTTCTTCAGTGTTTATCTCATTTCTTTGTTGTATATATACTGAATATTTTTTGTTTTCCTCTTGTATTTATTCGGTTATAAAATACATTTAACAACAAATAATTCAAACAAAAGTATACATTCACTTTACAATCATATTAAATCAAGGAGTATACTGTTAATATACTGAATATAATTTGCTCCAATTTGTGTTTTTTGTCATAACCGACTATCAAACACTCACACAATAAGGGCGGTTATTTGTTTGAGTTCAATTAACCATATAGAGTGTGTTTTTTGTTGTTGGTTTCTTTGTGCATACATGTAGATCCTTACATTCGAACACGAGGGCTGGTATAAGGCTGAACAGGATTGCAGGGAAGGCATGATACCAGCAAATTACGTCCAATTAAAACCTAACCAGTGAGTACAAATTAAGCCACAGGGAGAAAAAAAACACGGCTAGCATTTAATATTTAAACCCCATTGAGAGAAAAGAAAAGGCTTGAGACACGTGACTTACCACCCCTGGGGATAGTTATAACCGCCCTTTAGCTCTGAAAACAAAACGTTGGGTTTGTAGTTGGCTCGCTCTGTGCACATTAGTTTTTCCTTAAAGGTACTATGTCTTATTTGCAGCCAACATCAAATTCTGTAGAACTTTGCAGGAATTATCAATATGACACATAATTTGTGAAATTAAAAAAAAAACGTTTGCAGTGTACTAGTATTAGAATAAGCCAGTTCATAGATACAATCTGCGCATGGGCAGATAAAGGTTATTTGTACCAAAATGGTAAAACCCACAGAGATGAATACTGGATATGCGTTCATGAAAGTTATGTAACATTATTCATTTATGCACCAACGGTACATTCTATGATACGCAGGTGGAAGTTCTTTTCAAGAGGTCAAATTCTTTACCAAAATGGTAAAACCCACAGAGATGAATACGGGATATGCGCTCATGAAAGTAATGTAACATTATTCATTTATGCACCAACGGTACATTCTATGATACGCAGGTGGAAGTTCTTTTCAAGAAGTCAAACAAAAGGTATTCATGAAGCACATCTAGGACTTTGGCAGTTATTATTCTAAGATGCTCAAAGTGGAACTTCTCCATGTGTAAAAGATCTGTGGATATTTGGGGTCATTTGTACCATGTGCTATCTGTAAACTCCCTTGTTATGCAAGAAAATACATTTACTTTCTAGACTTCACTGTCGGACATTATTGAGTGACTGCCTGACTTTTTTTTCTTTCGTAATAATGAACATATATAATATGGGTTGTAAAGGGTAAATTCATGAGCATTTGTCTACTTCAATAACCAACTTCTTGTAAAGGCCAAAATTAAACTGATTGAGTCAATCAGCACAAAACGTACGACCATTCGGTACACGGCCTGTTTGAAAATCAGACTATTTACTAAAAGGACTGCCATCCCTGAAGTCGATTCGACAACTAACGGTCGTCAGTTTCCCACAAAAGCCCTTTCGTATTGAGGGAAGTTCTAAATTAGTATTATCTTTCAAATGCCGTTGGAATTTAACGTTTTCATTTTTTGGCCTACAAATGGAACATAGTACCTTTAGCGCGTTAACGGTACATACCGTTCGGTGCGTGAGTTCTTGGGCCACTTTCATTGAGCTGCTAAGCACAACAATTTGCTTTGCATGAAATTTTTTCCTTAATAAAAACAGGATTAGCAACCAAATTTCCATGTGTTGTGTATTGCTTGTTACTGGTATTCAGTTGTTGTTTGCATATCGCGAAAATTTAGCTGATAACATTTGTTAACACGCAATTAAGAGATTTATATGCGAAATTGCCCCCTTTACCCCCTGGTCACAACTTCTTTTATCAGTAGAATACAACTTGAGTTCCGTTTGCATGCTGACTAAATTTGCTGACAATACATATTCGTAGACTCCTGATCCTAGTGCAATGGAGAAGCTTTCATTAACATATCGAAAACAGTCGTTGTATTGGGTTCTGGTCATGGGGACTAGCATTAGCTCTTTCTTTTTTTATACTAGAAACATAATTATTGACAACATTCCATCAATAAACTGCAGTGATCACCGTGTCAATTCGAATTACCAACGACCCAACTTTGACTAGCTCGGTGGTTGAGTAGTAAGACATTTCCATTTGTGAGCTTGAGGTCATTGGTTCGAATCCCATTGGAGCAAGTTTGGGTAAACTCACGCTGCAACGAGTTGATTCTTTCTGTTTAAAGTTCATGGTAAAGGTTACACGAGACGGGGCCGAAGAACTACTGAAGAATGACGGGGACGGCGCATTTCTCATCCGGGAAAGTGAAGGCACACCGGGCGACTACAGCCTATCCGTCAAGTGAGTTGTAACACTAACAAAAACTTGATACATGTAGAAGTACAAATCACTTAAATTTGTGTTCACGGTTACAGTCTGAGCATGAGCAGATAAAGGTCATTGTAAAACGAATTTTGAAGTACGGAGACGAAATACTGGATACGCGTGGATACATGCTCATGAAAGTTATGTAAATCATTATTCGTTCATGCACGAGCAGTGGCAGGCGCGTACGCAGGATTTTTTCAAGGGGGGGGGGGGGTTTAACATTTATAAATCGGGCCGAAAATTTCGCAACGACTCAGCCAGCCGCTGAATAAGCGGGGGGGGGGGGGGGGGGGGGAGGGGGGGGGAGGGGGGGGGGGGGAGGGGGGTAAGAGGACACTTTTTTTTTTTTTTGGTCTCCAAATTTGAAAATTTTACATTTTGCTCCCTTGGGGGGGGGGGGGGGATAGTTCACTTTTTTAGGTCAACCATGGAGAGAATTTTTTTTAATTTTTTTTTATTTTTATAAAAAAAAAAAAAAATCCAAAGGGGGGGGGGTTTCGGGGGGTTATGGGGGGTTTACATACAGAAAATTACCAAGGGGGGGGGGGGTTAACCCCCAACCCCCCCCCCCCCCCCACTACCCCTCCGTGTACGCGCCTGAGCAGTGGACTCCATGATACCCAGGTGGAATTATTCTTTGAAAAGGGGAGACAAAGGCTATTTATATAGCACTTCCATCGCTTAGGAGTGATTATTTCAAAATGTACAAAGTAGGACCTCTTCATGTTTGAAGATCTGTGTATATTCGGGGTCATTGCAGTAATGTGCTAACCGTGAACTGGTCTATGACATACGATTTTAGGTGGCATGGGTGGATATAGTGCGCGTATTACACGTGCTTGCCTCTCATCACTGTGGCTCTGGTTCGATTCCCAGCTCGGACCGTACGTTAGTACACAGTAAAAACGCTGCTTAAAAAAGTGATGTTCACTTACAGTTGTACACTATCTTAAACAACAGTTGAACAAATTGTAAACAACGTTGCTCGAAACGAAAGTAATTTTGTTAAACATTCGCTGTTTAAAATTTAATGACTGCTATATTTACTACACGAGAGCTTTTAAACAGTGTTGTTTACATATGACGTCATGTGTCACGTGGCAGTAAAGTGCGCGTTGGCTAAAAGCTTTGTTTCACATCATGGCCGACCAAGCTGTAGAGGTGTCGTGGATGAGTGGAAACGTCGCCGGACTGTCGATCACAAGGTCCACGGTTCGAGTCCCGCCGCGGCACTAATGTCCTTTGGCAGCCTAGCATAGCCGGGTAATGTTGGAGCGCCTTGAGGACCTTGCAAGGTCGGTACGTGCGCTATATAAGAATCCAATAATATTATTAATATTTAACAACACCTCCTTTTTAAACAACTTTCTTTAAACAACCCAGTTGGTGTAAACAACCCCCACTGAACAACAGCTCCGTTTTAAACAACCGTCTTTAAACAACACCGGTTGTTTAAATTGTGATTTTAAACAAGTTGTTCAAAATGTTGATCAACTAAGTGTTTAAACTTTAAACAACTCGAGTTGCTTAACATTTTAAACAACTCTTAGATCAGGTCACCCGTTAATCCAAAGTTGTTTAAACTTTTAAACAACATGTTCACTAAAATTTTAACTGTGTAGTGCGTTAGTTTTGTCCTGTGCCACCGGGATCTCCGGTTTTACTCCCTTCGCAAAATCTAACACTTTCAATATCTGGCCTAGCTGTAATCCGTGGTCATAGTTATACACGAGTCGTATTGCTATATAGCTGCCCAAAGGTGCATTAATTACTTAAGGCATTGTTTAACAATGTTTCCAGTTAAAAAAATATCTGAGATGCATGGTCATATCACCACATATCACAGACACTGATAACACGTAGTTTTCAGACGGTGTCTGTGATATGGTTTATTTGAGGCCCCCGAAATATTGCGCTTAAAAATGGTCAAGAAGTGCTTCAAAAAAGTAAAAATCCTTGAGTGACCGGTTTTTACCATACTTGTTTTCCCCAATAGACTGTAGTGTTATCAAAGCTGTTTAAAACTGTTGGGGGAAAACGGTTTCTGAAATTTCGAATTCCAATCTTTGATATCTTGATAATATCAAACCTGTGATTGGCTTGTAAAATTTATAGGATTCATTTTTCACCTAAATGTTTATAATTACGATTGCAGCATGAGCTAAATCAAGGATTTTGTTTAGAATCAGAGGCAAAGTTACCTAATACCTTGAAAGCTTGACATGTCTTCGACTCGAACACGTTGTAGCTAGCTGCGTCCGAGTCCTTCTTATATAGCTGGATAAATAGCCCTTAAAATGATGTGGGAGAACAGCATATGAATCAGTTCGCAAATACAAAAGAAACATAGAGTATTTTGCCTTATATCAATTTCGGTCCATCATCTTATACTTGCTCCTACAGGTTTGTGGATGGTGTGCAGCATTTCAAGGTCTTGAGAGACGGGGCTGGCAAGTACTTCCTCTGGGTCGTCAAATTCAATTCTCTGAATCAATTGGTAGAGTACCACAGAACCTCATCTGTAAGCCGCAGCCAAACTATATATCTCAAAGACAGAAAGGTATAAATACCACTGTTTTTATTAGGGCGCTTTCGCAAACGCGACGGAAGCAAAGACGACGGGAGAATATACGGCGATACAGCTCCTCCGTCGTATTTAGGGAACGAACGCTATCATGGCCGCGTACGGTCGTGAAAATAAACAAGACGAAGAAAATTCTGGTTCACGCATTCGCCGATTTTTTTTTCTTCGATCGTGTTACCGTCGTCTTTGCCTTCCGTCGCGTTTGCGAAAGCGCCCTAATACATTCGAACCCCACCGTTGATATAGAGGTCATTGGGACTTTGCAGATTACCTACATTATAACAGGAACCTTGTATTTTCATGAATGAAAACAATGATGAACAGTGAATTTGAACCTTACATTTCCTTGCTTAAGCACATTGTGTGCTCTCTTATCTAGGTTCGACCGTATTTCCTCTTCGCAATTCTAGATGAGATTGAGTTTTATTTCTTGGGGGCCCCTAACCCTGTACAATACTTTCGGATCTGTATTGAAATCCCGTTCACTGAATAGCATGGCAGTTTAGCATGGCTTCCCCCCCCCCCCCCCGGGCCTCGGCGAAAAAATCCAGGGGTGCTGAGCAAAGCAGTCTTCAGCAACGTACTGACCAAAAAAAAAAAAAACAGTGGAAGGAGATACATTTTTAGATTTTTCCTTCTTTTACTTCAAACATATGGGTGATTTATGTATACCTCCATCTTTTTTCTTTCTTCATTTCTCTCACACCCCCCCCCCCTCCATGCCTAAAAGTTTACCTGATCTCTGGCTCAGGTTAAGGTGTATTCGATCCCCCGCCTCTATGCGAAATAGACCCACAAGTTGGGCTTTTTTGTGAATTAAATCACCAGCGGGTTGTAAGCGACACGTCCCAAATACTAGATCTTCAGCAATATTGCTACAACTGTCCCGGGTTTAGGCCACGAGGACGATCGTAAAAACAAAATCATCCGTTGGGATCACAAAATATTGGATGTAATGAGTGCGCGTGTAGATTTGGTGGTCCGCTGCATCCTAAGACGCCGTAATTACAGCGCCCTCTTTTGCCCTCTTTCGACGGAGAATATTAAGACTGGTTGAAATTGATTCGTATTTAATTATGAACATGAGCACTTGCAGTTATGACATCAACCTCATTCCAATCTTTTGTTTTCAGTCTGAATCTATCCATTTAGTGCTAGCCTTGTATGATTTTACTGCTGGGGAAGAAGGCGAACTCTCATTCAAAAAGGGAGACAGAATTGAGGTTATCAACGAAACTGACCCCAACTGGTGGACCGGCAAACTGGTGGCGACCGAATCGCAGGGCCTGTTTCCCAGCACATATACCAAAGAGATCACAGAATAAACGGTAGCAACACATGAGATCAGATTTCGGAGTAAAGAGTTCCATACAAGGACAATAATTGACACCCTATGCACAAACCCTTCGATACTGCTCTAAACAATTTGGTGTTTTCTTAGTAAATGCTTCGATGTTTCACTGCTAAATTCTACTTCTTAGGATATGTCATTGCTTTACATGGCTTGTATGTCTCTATAGGGAAAATAAGCGTTATTCGTGTATGGAACTCTTCCCATATCATTTTTGCGTTTCTATGTAAACTATATCATGCCTGTTTTCGTTTGGCCCAAATGGTTGAAATAAAATGAACTTCATTAGAAAACTTTGTAAGTTGGCCATTTTAGAGTGCCTCGCACGCTGTTACAAGTGTATGGAATAATTTAAATGTTAAAGGGATAGTTGAGTTCTGTTTTTCAGATCGCAAATGCCTTCAAAGTGCATGGTTATTGCTCCTTATTCTTATCTATGACATTTCTAGTGCCCTTTTAGCACCTAAAATTGCTAAGAAGGTAATTTTAGACCCAAAAATGTGTGAATTTTAGCCAATACGATCATACCAATTCGGCTCCACTTTCAAAGAAATATAGTGACCGTTAATTAATTATTTAATTAATAATAACAATACATGGACCGGCTGGTTCTGCGCAATATAATCAACACGAAAGAGCCATCAAAAAAGCCAACATCGGTATTGGCTGAAATAAAAGGCGCTATTTTGTTTTGTCAACGGCTGGTTGAAATTATCTAATATTTGTGGTGGTACACGAGTATTAAAAATCGTTATATTTATGGATATTTTAGCCATCTCTGAACTGATTTTGATCAAAGATGATTTTGTCATTTAAATTGTATGTTCTTTCAAATTTGACAGTCAGTTTTTCATTATCTCACAATTTGATTTTTTAGTGTAGCGCCCTCTGCAACAGAACTCAACTATCCCTTTAAGACCATCCGTTAATGTCGGTGATTAGACGTGATCTTCTTGATTTGATGTCTTGTGGGGGTACATTCCATTCCTTCAATCCCTTACTGCTAAAGGATTGAAGACCAACTGTAGTTGGAAGAAAAAAAGGAATATAAAGATTATTACTTTGACGGGTGTTATATTGGTGTAAATCGGAATTGAATATTAAAGATACTATGTCCCATTTGCAGGCCCCAAAAATGAAAAAGTTAAATTCCAACTGCATTTGAAAGATAATACTAATTTAGAACTTCCCTAAAAAAGGTGGGACTTGAAAATGTCTTCAAGTGGGAAAATAACGACTATTAGTTGTCAAATCGACTTTAGGGCTATAGAGCCCAAAAGTAATAGTCTTGATTTTCAGACAATTGTACCGAATGGTCATACGTTTTATACTGCGCAAAGATTCAATCAGTTTAATCTTGGCCATCACAAGAAGTGGATTATTGATGTAGACAAATGCTCATGTACCCTTTACAACTCTTTTCATGTATGTTATTACCAAAGAAGAAAAAAAGCCAGTCAGTCACTCAATAGTGACTGACAGTGAAGTCTAGCAAGTAAACGGGTTTCCTTGCATAATTTGAATACGAGGACACTGCTAACGTTTAAATTTCACAGATAGGACATACATGACATATTCATAATTCCTGCAAAGTTCTACAGCATTTGAGGTTGGCTGCAAAAGGGACATAGTACCTTTAAGTGCTAATCTTTAGACTGAGGAATTATGTTATTTAATGAAGAGTAGATATGAAATTAGTGTTTTAGAGTATTACCAAATGATAAATAGGTAATATTTCAACAACAAAAGAAAAATGGTGCAGATGATGAGCGAAAATCTGAATTTGTTATAATTAGAACAGCTTTCTTTTGAAATAGTTCAATCTTTGACCAATGAGTCTTATATGTACTTTCCTTATTTATACACAAACCTATGAACCAGGACCTGCATAATACAAGCTTTGCTTTTCAGTAGATCCCCCACTTTATTGATTGATTTATATGATTGTATTTTCTGTTATAACTATTATCATGTACATTATGTTTTCTATATTGTATGTTTAGTTATAATAATTACCATTGTTCATTATGTTCAATTATGTTATTTTTGATAAAGTGAAATAAATAAACTTGAAACTTGAAACTGCAGTATTTAATGTAAGATAAGATGAGAGTATTATTTTACATGAGCAAAATATTTGTAGGTAATATATATTTAAGCCTAGATATATTCCAACATTCTTTGATATTGTATTAAAAAGTTGAGATATATGTGCGTTCAGTTTAAATATTCATTACAATTTATACCAAGAAATTTAACATCACTTAGTCTTTTTATAGTTATGTTAACTTTATGTACATCATGTAAGTTATCAGGAATCCTCTTGTTTCTTGTTTTAAACATAACATAATTGTTTTTTTGAAATATTTAAGGATAATTTATTACATTGAAACAAACTATTTAACTTTTTTAACTCAATATTTATGGATTCAATAAAAATGATGTGTTATAGATTTATGAGGAATTACTGCAAAGGTATCATCAGCCAACAATGAAAATTTTATTATTTTATACTATTATTTGAGTTTATACTATCATTAATATTAACAAGGAACAGGAGGGGGCCTAACACTGATCCTTCCCAATCCTTCCCGATCTTCCCAATTTTTTTTTCTTTCCCTCTTTTCTTCAGCCCATCTCAAAACAAAAAACTACTTGCCATCATGTTCTTGCTCTTTTGTTTCAGCTATCTCAAGGATTTTGTGCGCTCCCTATTTCGTGCTCGATCTCTACAACTTTCCTTTTCTCTTACTCTCCTTCCCTCCAAACGCAGCCCGCATTTTTTTCCTTTTTACCCCCTTTCTTTCTTCTTCTTTTTTCTGTCCTTTCTTCGTCATGTAATTTGTTACGTCTTCTTGTTTACAGTCATTACGTATTTTAATAAATGTTCTCTGTTGGCCACTATTCTTCTTTCATCGATTATGTATTCAATATTTTGTTCACACTCATTATTATCTGAGGGGTCCACAATTTACAAGCTTTGCTTTTCAGTGGACCTCTCCATTTCCTCAAAATATAAATGCAATTAAATTTTAAGACTCATTTTTTTGTCTTCCTAAAATGTATAAATTATTATTAAGATTTGTTTATTACCAATGTAACTATGTTTTGAATACATTTTACATTGTATTCGTTATTATGTATTGTATTTTGTTGGAAATCAAAAAAATAAAAATGAAATTAAATGAAATAATCCTTGGGGTGGACCACAGCTATTTAACTGCGTAGATGATTTGACACCATCGATCACCACATATTGTATTCTAATAGTCAAATAATTTCCAAACCAGTTAAATGCATTGCCCTTTACACCATAAAAGTAAAGTTTCTGTAAAAGTGTGTGGTGATCAATGGTGTCATATGCCTTAGACAGGTCCATAAATATGCCTGCATTATACTTACCATGTTCATTATTCTCTAAAATATGTTGAAATAAATTTAAAACTGAAAGATCAGTAGAATGTGTTTTTTTTTAAAACCATATTGTTCACTTATCAAAATATTATGTAGTTGTAGAAATGGATAAAGTCTCTCATGAATAAGTTTTTCCAGTAACTTTGCAAAGATTGTTATTACTGCTAAAGGTCTGTAATTTGTAATTTCATTTGTATTACCTTTTTAAAATATAAGAATAATTTTAGATACTTTCAGTTTATGAGGTAATATAGGGACTGATTAAAGATATTAGTTAGTGGTTCTACAAAGAGATTAATACAGCTTTTTACAACACGGGATGTTATATCATGAGAGCCGCATAATGTTGATTGATTTAAAGTAGTGCATATTTTCAAAACTTCATAGACCGAAGTTGGATTAAGAAATATTAAATTTACCGGAGGTGCGTAATTGAGAAATGAACTGAATGAGCAGGGGACCGCACCATCAAATGTGAAACATTGTTTTCCATCTTATTTTGCGTAAGATTAAGCCTGCGTTTTCTGCACTAAGCGTTCTAATGTTATGTACAGATTGGTTTTTTTGAAACATATGTTCTCACACAAGGCACTTTGGCATCTGCTCACTAAGTCACGAATGAAACTTGTGCTGTAGACTTCTCTAACAAAAGATAGTCTTTACCTGCACAAAACGTGAGACCGAAGTAAGAATTGTACAAGTACAAAATCACATTACCAGTGGTTCCTAGGTGTTTTCAGGTGTCTCTAAAACATTATTGTCCAGATAAAGCAGTTGACTATTAGTGAAGTTTAACAGATAATTGCAACTCAAATGTCCAGATCGTTCTGATCGTATTCGCATCGCATTCGCGATCAATAGTATATTAGAATATAAACTTGAAATGTTTACACTCCAAATTTAGTGTTTCTAAAACTTTTGGTACATTTCAAGTCATATCAAGGAAAATGAGTGATTGCCATGCATGAAGTTCTTAACCGAAGTTATTTTCCTGCGTGGTTACATTGACGTCAGTGTTTAAATAAATAGGGTTTAGCCCCAGCGTAGTTCCTCAAATTATACTGTAAACACACAATTGTTCTTTTGGCTCCCACATCCTTTACGTCCTCAGTGCAGGATCTCAATGCACCGAAACAGTGATGAAATGCCTCCTTGGGATCGATGAAAGTGATCTTGCACTTGCCCTGGAGCTTGAGGGTCACGGTAATGCCCCCGTAACCGCAACCTACCACCGCCACATGCTTGTCCCAAAGCGCGGTGTCATGTCTTTGCGATCCATCCATTGCTGCAGTTTTTAGGTTTCTATTTTTACGGCTGAAAATTGTAAAAAAATAATGGACTTTTAGAGTGAGATTCATCAAAAAGACAAACCACAAACTTTGTCAAGAACTGTTTATCCACAATGTTCAACTCGGAAGCAATTTTTTTCAAAAGTATCTCCTGAAATGCCTTCTTCATCGTCGACAAAGGAGCGTCCTCTCTGGTTTTCAGTCGACAAAATAAAGTTTGATAAAATAGCGCCCTCACCTTTTTTCAGTTCATTAAACAGCGCCACCTAGTATCAAACAGTTAATAGTGCGCCCCCATCCCCTTTTTACGAACGTCAGTATTTAATCCTCAGATCGTCAATCCAAAGGCAAGTTACTCCAAAACGTAGAAGGCGGCGACAAACCCTACCGAAAGTGGGGGGGGGGGGGGGGGGGCAAAACGCATTTTTGCCCCCCCCCAAAAAAAAAAAAAAAAAAAAAAAAAAAAACGCGCCCCCCCCCCCTCCAAAAAAAGAAGCAGTAAAGGATACATATACATTGTTTGTAATTTAAACCCAAAAGAACATAACAATAATAAAAACCTGAATTAAATCACGTATACAATTCCATTCAAAAGGAAAGTTCACAGGAATTAAACCTATACTTATTATTATACCACCTATACGGTATTCAATGGAGGTCTTTATAATAGCGATAAAAATTATGCGCATATTGTGGACATATTGTGCGAGAATGGGAAAGCGTGTCTGTTTTTTTGTTATAGGAGTGAGAAGACATGAGCCCCTGAACGCTGGCGTAATGATGGGGGTGTATTTCTTATTCGATACCAGTGATTTACAAATGTTGCTGTTATGACATGATTTTCCGGTATTTTTTCTCCATTTTTTTTGTAAGTCATACCTTTTTTTGCGTTTGTTGGAAAATAAGAAATTCCAAAATTACAGTCGGGCGAACAATACGCTTATTTAGAAGCCTTTATGTCATGGTCTGCAAAGTGGCTGGGCTCGAGCCCCCCCCTCACTTTTTGAAAAAAAGTATGTTAAAGAGAAAAAGAAAGAAAGACGGAGAGAAAAAATAGGTGACCTGCCAATGTCACATATAAAGTATAAAAAATACTCATCTGACCGTAATTAAATACCCAAAACCCCTGAGCTTCCGGGGCTCTGCCCCCTGGCCCTCACCAAGGGCCCTAAGGCGGACCCCTGGATTCTCATCTGACCGTAATTAAAAACCTAAAACCCCTGAGCTTCCGGGGGCTTTGCCTCCTGGACCCCACCAAGGGCCCTAAGGCGGCCCCTGGATGCTCATCTGACCGTAGTTAGATAATAAAACCTCTGAGCTTCTGGGGGCTCCCCCTCCCCCTGGAACACGTCAATAACCTTAAAGAGGCCCCCTGGATGCTCATCTAACCATAATTAAATACCTAAAACCCCAGAGCTTCCGGGGGCTCGGCCCCTTGACCCCCTGCCGAGGCTCATACCCTGGACCCCACTCCAATTTACGCTCTACCTGATCGTTAATACTCCACTTTGAAAAACGTTCTGCGGGACCTGCATGGAACGTGTAAGACTGGTGGTGATGCAGATTTTTCGTCTGCCCCCCCCCCCTTCCGAATGTTTTTTCTCATTACATCACTGCCCCTGGAAGGTGAGCCCCCTGGAATGTTTGCCCCCCCCCCCCCATCCCAGTGCTTCCGGCGCGCCTGTTCAGAAGGACTACTTTTCGTCATAAAATGCATAATATATCCTTCTGGATTAGATACTAATAATCAATTTCAGTATAAAAAAACATTAAAAAACATGAGAAAATACCATAATTTCATTACGATACATTTGACATTACCTACGAACAGTTTATGTATAGATAATCAAGGTACCTACTTAGAGTAGGTATACCAGACCCACGTGACCATTAAAGTAATTAGGCTTTTGAGTCTAACCACTGACATCTATCAGTGGGTCTGACACGTATGCATAAATTATTAAACACACCCAAAATGCTGTAGGGTGTTCTTAAATGAACAATTAAGTGTTAAAAAGGTCAAAATGAGTTTGGTCACTACAATATAGCCATTGACCCGTGCCGCTGATGGGCAGTGATATATGTTACGCCCCCACACAAAAATCCAAGGAAAACCTTTTTTAAAGCTGAATAATCTTCCTGCTTGCATGGTTGGGCATAGCATGTATGGCTACCAAAGGGATACCTAGTGTGGAGTATATATGCAGCCAAAACTGACGTTTTCGCCATAAAGGCCGGTCAGGCACGTCGAAGTTTATAGGAGTCTATTTTGCCCGTTGTGGCTCGTATGCCAGATTTCGGTCTATTCCTTCAGTTTTGTCTTGTCATTTCAGTTTCCACAATGTGCGAGGCGGACGCACTGCGTGACTTTAACGGGACGAAAGATGACGAATTGCCTTTCAAGAAAGGCGACATGTTGAAAGTAAGTGACAGACCGTGATCTCTATAACATTTGGTACGATCGCCATATATTGTGGCTTGACAAAACTTTTTTCTCTTTGTTTTCAGTGTTTACCTCATTTCTTTGTTGTAGGTATACTTTTTTGTCATAACTGACTATTTCACACATATACAAAAACTAGCGGTTATTTGTTTAAATTAATCATACAAAGTGTGTGGGTACTTGTTGTGCTCATTTAACTCTTAACCTCGTTTCCCCTGATCACGCGTTTCCCTATAACAAACGAAGCGAAAGGGCAGTTTTCTTTCTCTTTTTCGCTCATAACTTGATAACCCCACGGTTGATTGTACGTTATCGAACCGTTAAAAAAGGTATAGTAGTTGTTTGCTTTTGTTATTTAAAAAAAAAACAATGTACTATTGTATTTGAACAAAATAACTTGCGCCGGTTTTCCTGAGGTAGCGCGCATTTTTCAACCCATCAGAATTGCTCATTTGAGTGCCGATTCGTATTAGTGTCGGATTCCACTGGGTCGAAAGGAATCGAATAGCTGAGATTTTCAACTACACTGTGATATAACACGTGTTTCGATTGGTTGAGAGAAACCACCGTACCTTTGAAGATGAAAAAGAGACCAATGATGATCATAGATCAATATTTTGTTCTTTAGCCGGAGTTCAAATTCAAAAGTCTTTGACAAACATACCATGCTCTATATTATAACCCATGACCATGCACATTGTGAACTTTTTACGGGGAAATTTGATCTCGAAGTAGTGTAAATTTGGAACCTAAACAATATGAAATTCAGGATGTGAGGGCCTCCATGACGTTACGTGACTTTGGGGCCTTACCATTTTTGCCAGGGGGGGGGGGGGGGGTAAGCGTGAATTCTTTGTGTTCTCTTAGAGCAAATTTCAAATTTAAATTTTCAGAAACCAACTTCTTATTGATTCAAATGTTTCTGTTTTCCATCTATACCTTATTATGTCGGTATGCTAGTTACTAATGAACGTCCCTCTTTGGCCACATAACACACACTATACCTGCAATTCATGACACTCCTTGTAGCTACTCGCCTCACCTACCATCCCAGTATAGGTTCTGGAGTGAGCTGCCAAAGGGATTACCCAACCAGGTACCAAGTACCAAATAACGCGTTAAGTTTTACCCTTTTCTATGAATGGAACATGCAACCCAGTCAATGGTCGAAAGCACAGCAACACGGGGTTAGGGTTAATCCGATTGACGATCCCAGCTAGTGAACGCCCAATAATTATGACGTAACCCTTATTAAGTCATCTTTCATTGTTTGATACCATGGTTACCATGGTTACCACAATGGTTGGTAATTTGGAACAAAAAAAAATGGTTACCATGGTTCTTTTTTATAAGGGAATCTTAAAGAGAATGTTGAGTTCTGGGAGAGGTGAAATTAATTTGTGAGCGTTTTTCATTGTTATCATGCAAGTGTGGAAGAACATCAGAGCAAAAAATGCTCCCTGAAAGCATATGGCTCTTCAAATGCCTTCATATTCTTTATATGACATGCAACAGCTTCAAAATGGGGACCACATTTTTATGTCACATATGTTTAATTGTGTAGTCCCATATACATCTTTCTGTGTACAGTGCTTGGTACTTTTACAAAGACTGGGCCGGCCAAATTTCTTATCATTTTGATGATTAAATAACCTTGCAGTACACACCAATACTTATATGCTACATGCTCAACTTGGTCTGGTCGAATCCACACCGTTTCTTTCACAATGCAATCGCATGACCAGAACTCAACTTTATCTTTAAGTGAACAAAACAGGGGTAAAAAAATTCACGTGTTTTGGTTTCTTTGTTGTACATGTAGATCTTAGATCGTTCCGAGCACAATCAGGACTGGTATAAGGCTGAGAGGTCTGGCAAGGAAGGCTTCATACCGGCGAAATACGTAAGAGTAGATAATGAGTGAGTACAAAGCCAAACAATAAGAGAATTGAAGGGGAGAAGATCAAAAAGACATATTGGTTAGCATTTAATGTTTAGACCCCATTAAAGAGGGGAAAAAAGCGAACCAACCTTAGAGGTATAGTTACGCCCCTATTTAGCTCTGGAAACACAAGTTTGAGTTTGATATGCACAAAAATTTGGTCACCATAAAACTTCTTCATTGATAAAAACAGAATTACCAACCAAATTTCCATGTGGTGTATACTGCTTGTTACTCGTATTCAGCTGTTGTCTGCTTATCGGGAAAACCACATGTAAATTTTGCTGATAACCTTTTTTTTAACACGCAAGGCCTTTATACGCTTAGCAAATTTTCGTCGCATTTATTCATTAATTCAAATAACAATTAATGGTGCCAGTAACTTTCTTTTTCAATTGCTCAATGAATTCTGTCATTAATTATCGTTGTCATTATTATTATCATTTTTCTAATAATGATTATTATTAATATTGTTATTATTATTATTATGATTATTATACTTTGATCAATGAAATCCTGTTCAGTGATTGGTCAACATAGCATCATGTGACCAAAAATAATATTGCTATGATGTTAGCAATAAGAAAAATGTGCTAAACCGTGACGTCATCCATGGGATAGTGCACTATACCATGGATTTTAAAATATTTATAAGGTATTTTATTTTCTCAATACCAGAGACAGTACATATTATAATTCAATGCAATTTATATCAAAATACAAATAAAAAGTATAATTCTTAATCAACATAAATTATTGCTAAACAGAACAACTCTTTCATACATTTCATTATTTGTTTAAAACAATAATAGTAATAATAATAATGATAAACTACTTAGTCATGTCATGTTTATTTTTTCTTTCAAAAACGTTGAAGTAAACTAAATAAATAATTAAATGCTTGTACATGAAATATCAAATAAATAAAAAATAAAAAATAAAACAAACACGAACAAAAAGCAAAGAAAGACCACAGGTATAGAGGGCTGGGAAGTTGCTTCTTTTAAGTTTATTTATATCACACAAAACCTTTCAAGGCCTCCCATTCCTTAAATTGAATTGAAAGAGTATTCCTTTCCATTGCAACTTTTTTCATCTTTCCTATTTTTAAGAAATATATCTTTTACTCCGATTACATTTTGAGGCTTTTCCTTCTCTCTGCTGTTAAAAATTATCAATTTAATCAAAATCAGAATGTAGTTAAGTAATTGCCCCATTTTCGTATAAATTACTCCCATTTATTCCAATATGAATTTCTGTCCAAAACTGTTTTTTTAAAATTGGTAAATTGAGTTTATTAGCACATTTTTCTCAGAATCTTTTTATTGTATTACATTAAAAAAAAACATGTTGATATGTTTCCTCCAAAATATTGCAATATGAACACAAATCGTTTGTACGAAATTTAAGTCTATGCAAACGATGGTTTGTATAAACTATTTTATGCAAAAGTTTAAACTGAAATACTCTCAGTTTAATGTTAAATGTGCACAACCCTGGTTGAACAAAAATCTTTTCCACTTCTTTAGTCGTAATATTATAAAGTTCCATTTCAAAGGGATAGTCGAGTTCTGTTGCAGAGGGCGCTACACAAAATATTTTTTTGTGAGATAACGAAAAACTGAGTGCCAAATTTGAAAGAACATACAATTTAAATGACAAAATCATCTTTGTTTGATCAAAATCAGTTCAAAGACGGTTGAAATATCCATAAATATAACCATTTCTAATACCTGTGTACCACCAGAAATATTAGATAATTTGAACCAGCCGTTGAAAAAACAAAATAGCGCCATATACGTTTTATTCCAGCTAATACCGATTTTCGGTATTCATGTTGGTTATAATACGCACCAACAACCGGCCCATGAATTGTTATAAATAATTAATTTAATTGATTACAATCACCATATTTTTTTGAAAGTAGAGCTAAATTCGTATGTTCGTATGGGCTAAATGTTACACATTTCGGGGTCTAAAATTACCTTCATGGCAATTTTAGGTACTAAAAGGGCACTAAAAATGTCATAAATAAGAATAAAAGCAATAACCATGCACTTTGAGGGCATTTGCGATCTGAAACAAGAACTCAACTATCCCTTTAAGTAATGAAATGCTGAGCTGATTTCTGCATTCTTCTTGATTTGACTTCTATACACCATCTTTGCAGTTATTTCTTCAAATTTAAAAACTTTCTTTGCAAATATTAATTTTAAACTAAGGCCACAGTGGTGGACTTTCTTGCAGGCTGAACATTCTGTTTCCATTCGTGAGGAATTATTGAATAGATTTTGTTAACTTTTGTAATTTTTTCCTTACTTAAACCAATGGCAATAAAATATGCATTTCGCTGCTTCCACCACGTAAATTTCTTTTAAATCTTGCTCAATATTTCTTTTTAATTCATTTGTTTTTGATATCTTCGTGGATTGCAAAATATATTCCTTATATTTTAACAGTATCGACTTGCTTCCAGAACGGAAATGTGTGAGTGGATAATTGTGAACCTAAGGGTAAAATAATTGTATTTTACTTGTGTAACTTTAATCCTGATATTTTATAAAAACATTCAAAAGTATGTTTCATTTCCTTAAATGAATTTGAATCTTTAACGAAAAGCGGTATATCGTCTGCGTTTCCTTTTATCTTATCATATGAGCGAAAATTTCAATACATAAAACAAATAAATATGGAGAGAAGGGATTTAGCTACCCTGCTCCTCTTTCAACCTTGAAATAGCCTGTTGATCCATTTATAACACAACTTTCTGCCTTAGTATTAACCCATTTATAAAACCTTGGTCCAAAATTAAATGTTTGTAAAACCTTATGTAAAAATAAAAGTGAAACAGAATCAAACTTATGCTTTTTCAAAATCAATGGCTATCAAAAAAGCGTGTTCTCTCTATTATTGGTATTGCCTCTCTAATGTTCCTATCCTCAACATATCCCAACTGATCGAAACCAACGATTTCAGGTAAAAATTCTTGTATTTTCTTTGAAAGTATAGACAGGATTTTATAATCTACGATTAGCAACGAAATAGGTCTGTAATTCTTAATAAGCTTCGGATCTTTGCCATCCTTCTGTATCAAGGTAATAACTGCTCGCCTTTGAGAGGCTGATAATTCCCCTTGTTGAAGAGCTTCATTAAAAGATGCAAGAACTAGATCTCCGAATAGTGCCCAAAATTTCTGACAACATTCTACACTTAAATCGTCATTTCCTGGAGATTTGTTAAGTTTCATATCTTTTAGTATTTCTATACATTCCCTTTCTACGATCGTTTCCTCACACGAATCTTGTGTTATATTATTCAATTTAGGCAGGTTATTGAGAAAGATGTCCAAAGTATCATCTTGTTTAGAATCTATTTTGCTATATAGCTGCCTATAGAATCATTTTATTCCTTCAATAATTTCTTTTTCGTTAGAAGTGCTATTTCCATTTCCATTTAATTTCTTTATTATACTCTTTTTTTCCTATTCGATTCCATAAACTGTTTGAAGAATGTTGTATTCTTTTCTCCACATTCATACCATAATAATAATAATAATAATAATAATAATAATATTTAATTTTTATATAGCGCTTAATACAAATGTCTCTAAGCGCTTTACAAATATACTATTACCCCGGTCATTGGATTCAGTGCTTGCCCGCACACGCTGTGTGAACAATCTCCACTCCCTGGGGAGCATTCCAGCCGGGCGTTACCATGAGGATCGTTACTAAATTTTCTTTGCTTCTTTAATACGTGTCAAAAATAATCTAAATTCGTGTCTCTAATAACATTGGAGTCACCCCAAGTGCTACTGGATTTCCTTCTATATTATTCCTATATAACTTATTGACTTAAATCACTTAAGCATTGAATTTGGTCTCCTTCACCGGTTATTTCCAGTTTCCAACATGTATTTCTTAAATTTGTTTTAAATGCTTATAATTGATTTGTAATGTTTTGTTGGAAACATGAATAATTTGAATTTGAATTTTAATGGTATATTTTTTCATTATCCTTATCATTATTTGTTCACGTTTGTCGATAGTGATATTTCGTATTGATTAAGTTACATTTATTTGATTTAAATTGTATATTGTACAGTGTTAAATTGACAATTCCAAACTGATTGTAAACTTCTCCAATACCCCCAATGTGGGTGACATAGGAAGAAATTGGCATTACCATTGTCATTTTCATTTTCCGTCCACGGCAACCTCGTCCCCAGGGTTTACTTTATTTCCAACCTCGTTTCCAAAAGTAAGCCCTGGCATTGGAACTTGCTTCCTGTATTCTGATTCGATACAGAAATTAGCAAGATAGTGATGAATTTATGACGTGTATTTGGTGTTCATATTTCCAACGTGTATTAGGCCTGCGTGTTTTCACGTTCATTTTGATTATTAAGGCCCCATTCTCTCTCCAAAAAAATGCTTTCCTTTCCAATTTACTCTTATGAATATGAAATTCCATATTTGCTTGATAAGATGGTAACAATATATAATTTGAAGAAAAAAATGTGTTTGCGTATAAACTCACGCTGCAATGAGTTGATTTGGTTTTCACCTCAGACACCACATACATAAACATGCTGATGTATTTACAGCAAGGCACCAGGCTATTCCTAATTTGCATACGTGTGCAAGATCTTGACACATTCAAATGATCAAATACCAGGTTGAGAGAGCAGGTATAGTGGTATGAGCGTACTGCTCGACATCATGGGAACGAGGTTGAGTCCACGGGGCTAACACAAAATATAAAAAAGCGCCATCTCTTGTTCGTGCTGGGAGCTCATAAAGCAGTTCCATACTCCTGGGACAAATTGTGCGAAATACTACTTACCCCCTTCCAAACTTTTTTTGTTTAAAGTTACATGGCGCTAAATGTTAGTCGACTTGAGGCAGAAGAACTACTCATGAAGAATGGCGGGGACGGCACATTTCTCATCAGGTTTAGTGAAACCACTCGGGGGGACTTCACTTTATCCGTCAAGTGAGTTGTAACAATAACAAAAACTTGATACATGTACATGTAGAAGTACAAATCACTTAAAGTTGCTCAATGTTATGTAGTAAACGGGAGTCCGCCCCCCCCCCCCCACTCAGTGTTATTTAGGGTACGCATATGCTTGTTCCCTCTATTTGAAAGCACCCCCTATCTGAGGACTGTCAACATTTCCGAACCCCCCTTTCGCGGGCTTTTCGCGGGCTTTTCCTGTCTTGGAGACCTCCTAAATTCGGAAAAATGCTCAATGTACCTCCCTAAATTCGGAATAATTTCTCAGGAGTCCAAAGAGATGAGAGAGAAAAAAAAACCTTTTTAAAGAAATCTCCGGGTGAAAAGTCAAATACACCCCCTTTTTTTTTTACAATTCTCGGGCCGGAGTTTGTCGCACGAAAAGTACCCCTTTACCGGACATTTTGGTAACACGCACGCGGTCATTCCAACCCCGGAGGTGGGGGGGGGGGGGGGGGGGGCGGGACGGGAGTATAATCGCCAAGTTGCCACGAGGGTTTTTCTCAGGCCGGACTCCCCATTTTTCCTCCATCCGCAAAAATCAAACACTTTCGATCTCTGGCCATAGGTCATACAGCCTTTTCACACAGGGGTAAAATTCTTCGTATCTAGAGCCGATGTGAACGTCGTTTATTCGATGTTCGGACAAATACGAACAGCCTTTTCACACACGGATAAAATTTTTCAAAGCTGATTAGTTTAAAGGACTTTAAACTAATCAGCTTTACATACGACATCATTCACACACACAAATTTCGGCGTGATCGTTTCGTGATTAACTGCTCTTAAAATGCGCAGTAGTGCCATTGCGCATTGAATGTCAGGTCATATCAAACAAAGCGCGCGCTCCATCGAGTTTTAACACGTATAACCGTTCACACACAAAATGGCAAGCTCTCTAGATACGGACTTCCTATCTGCAGCCTTCTTTGAGCGGCGTATGAATCGCGTCTTCGTATCTGTCCGATCATCGTACAAACGACGTTCACACAGGGAATTTTTTTCTTTAAAGCCGTTTAAAACTGTTGAGTTAAACAGCTTTAAACTAATCAGCTCTAATTAGATACGATGAATTTTAGCCGTGTGTGAAAAGCTGGAAGTCGCGGTTTTATATACGCCGTTCAAAGCAGACTGCAGATACTCTAGAGAGCAAGACGTTTTGTGTGTGTGAACGGATATACGTCCTTAACTAGACCGGGCACTGCTTCTTAAACGCTCAGTAGGACCATTGCGCATTTACGAGCAATGAGTCACTGCTCGTAAATGCACAATGGCCGTTAAAGAGCAGTGAATCTCGAACCACCGCACCGAAATTTTCTGTGTGTGAATGATGTTGTATCTAAAGCTGATTGGTTTAAAGCTCTTTAAACTAATCAGCTCTAAAGAATTTTACCCCTGTGTGAAAAGGAGGATTAGCTGCCAAAGGTGCCTTATTAAAGCTTGACATGCCTACGACTCGACAACGTAGGTAGCTGCGTCCGAGTCGTTCTTAGCTGGATAATTAGCCCTTAAATGATGTGGGAGAACAGCTTTTCTTAACACAAAAAACCTGGGGGTGTTTCACAAAGACTTAGATCGACTTTTGGACTTAACTATGGCAGGCCATTCATACCACTGGTTGCTCTTACCATTAGTCTCTCAATTATGATCTTTAGATAATATTTTTTCCTTCAATAATGAACTATCAAGAAAGGTACATTCTGTAGATTTGTGACTGCGATTTGTGCGTCCCTTGAGAGATAAATGCCAGTAAATGGTGAGAGCAAACAGTGGCATGAACTGCCTGCCATAGTAAAGTCCAACTTAAAGTCAATATTAGTCTTTGTGAAACACACCAACATGAGTCTTAACCAGTTCGCAAATACAAAACAAAAAATTGGACATTTTGCCTAATCAATTTCGGTCCATTCTTATACTTGTTCATACAGGTTTGGAGGTGGTGTGCAGCATTTCAAGGTCCAGAGAGACGGGGCTGGCAAGTACTACCTCTGGGTCGTCAAATTCAATTCTCTGAATCAATTGGTAGAATACCACCGAGCCGAATCCGTGAGCCGCTCCCAAACTATATTTCTCAACGGCTTACCGGTATAAATACCAATTTTTATAATAACATTCGAACTCGCCGTTAATATAGAGGTCCTTGGGACTGTGTAGATTACCTAGATTATAACAGGAACTTTGTATTATCAGGAATGGAAACAATGAAGAACAAGCACCAAGCAACATTTCCTTGTTTTAAAGTAGATATTCATTGATTTTAAATCTAGCTTTATTTTCATTATTGCAAAGTTGAAACTTTGATTCGACAAGGTTATCAAAATTCAATGCTTGGAAACATTCGAAGTAATGATTATTATAAATTACAAAACGCTTAAATACAGCCCCGGCGTAGCACCTGAATAGCTCTCCGAACGCTGCTGAGATGTGTGAGATCACAGCAGGGACATGATTTGCACAAGCAGACGATGTACCATGACATCTCACACATTTTCAGTGCCTGTATTTTCATCTTCTCTTGAGTTCTTTATCTTACTTCACTACCGCCAGGCTAAATGTATAATCTATTGCCTCACTCTAAACCCCGCGCATGGTTTTATTTTGATGACAAATGCATCGATACAAAAATAAAGGAATCTGTCGCTTGTAAACAAAATAAGACGCCATTGTATATTCAGCTGCAGACACCGCGGTATGTTCGGCGTTTTAAGAGGGAACAAATGCCGTCCTTAATATCAATCCGGGGGCTTTTCAATTTGAAAGGCTGGTTTCTTTGATTGTTAATTAACCCCTATCCTGTGTATTTACAAGCATAAGATTTTAGTTATCAGAATCGGGTCATGTCCCCTTTTGATCGGTTTGACGTGCCAGTACATTTATATACACTAAACTCATTATAATTTGACAAATAATAGCTTTGCAATTATGTTCATTCTTTATGGGATGTCGTCTGCTTGGGCAGTATTGGTCCCTGTTGTGACGTCATTAAAACATCGTTATTTTTCTGGCGAATCTCTCGTATATCCCAGCTGCTATGGAGGTGGTTGTATTTTTATTTTTATAAATCACCCGATATGTAGCTGACCTCAAACTTGTACGATGGCCATCTGTTAGCTTACCAGCTTCTAGTGATACATTAGTTGACATATTTGTGATTTTCTTTGAATTACACCTTTAAGGCTAAGTCCACTCCCAAAATATCTTTTTTTTTTCTTCTTCAAATAGATGAAATTAAAAAAATTAATACCATTTTCGGAATATTGTATATTCTTCATTCATATAGCTCCGTTTAGTCTCATTTGACAACGCCCCCTATCGTCAGAGTCCAGCAGGCAGCAGCCTATAAACATGTTAGCCTATGGACTTTTACCCCCCAAAATCGTTAAAAATTCATTTTTTTGTTTAAACGAAAAGCACATCAACCCCGACGTACATTATCACTAGCTCTTTCATTGGAACCCTCATGTCCCATTGACTTTTGAAAGTTTACCCACCGTAATTTGGTCAAAATAGATCGCCAGCTCGCCATTGCCTATATAACACATGTGCAGCAAGTCGGACTTTGGACGAAATTTGCCACTCGATTGTAAGGTTATAAGTCAAGCACACGAAGGATAACAAGCATGAATTATCATAGATCAGTTCTGATTTGTTCATTATGTCCATTTCAGCCAACCGTATTTTTTCCATTTAGTATAGGTAAGCATTTTGCCGAGGTAAGCAAAAAAATGAATATTCATGAATACCATGGACTAAACGATTATTAACAGAGGGATGCAATTGTGCACCACATCAAACTCCCCTACTTTCAGTCAAGTATTTCATTGTATTATATAGTTTGGTAGGTTTATTTTACTATCTGTTTAATTATCAGATATCAATGATAGTTTAAAGATATGGAAAAGGTTCTTGTATTTTATATTAAGCAAAGCAATCTCACATACAAAATCACTATCAAGTGTCGTCTGATCCGCCGATTGCCGTCTGCTATATTCGTTCAAGGCACATTTATCTGTGGACTGTGATGTTGACAGTTTACTCGTCATTGTAGACTTATGATTAGCCATCTGTCATGTATTAGTCTTTAATTGTTGACACACATACAATTACCACACACATGAACACTCTCACTTCCCCTCCCCAACACACCATTTCCGCACACCCGGTTCACACATCATACCCAATGGCATAGGGTGTATATGCCATTGGGTATGATGTGTGAACCGGGTGTATACACCCTGCAACATAGTGGAATATTCTAGTTTGGTAGTGACCGCAAACTAGCTACGTTTGTGCTGGCGAAAATGAGACAACCAGGACAATTTGATTAATTTCCATACAAGTATTTTATTAAAAATAAAAACAAATTACTACTTATTGGTGCATTCACACGAAAACACATTAGTATCAATATAACTTGTATGCTAGTGTGAGAAATTAAGATGTTTAGGGTTAAAAATCGAAAATTTATATTATCAATATTAAAAGAAGACATAGCGAGGCAATGACGTCTAAGACTTATGAGTGAGTTGCCGATTTGTCTTGTTTTTATATCATTAAAAATTGATAACTTTCTTATTAGTTATCCGATTTGGCTCACACGTATTTGGGACTTGTAACTTACAACTCGCTGGTGATTTTGTTTCGATTTTGTTCGCAAAAAAGCCCAACTTGGACAAGTTATTGTTGAAGTTGACTTGCCCTTTTAGTAAAATGTTTGCTCTTGTTATATCTAGGTTCGACTGTATTTTCTCTTCGCAGTTCTAGATGAGACTGAGTTTTATTTCTTGGTGGCCCCTCACCCTCTATAATGCTTCCGTATCTGTATATAAATCCCGTTTACTAATGCAGTTTAGCAAAGCCTTTTCCCCCTCTCCTCTCTTTTTTCGCCCCCTCCCCACCCATGTCTAAAAGTTTGCCCGATATCTGGCACAGGTCGATGTGTATTCCCCGCCTCTATGCGAAATAGACCCACAGGTTGGGCTTTTTTGTGAACAAAATCAGCAGAGTTGTAAATTACAAGTCCCAAGTACTCAGTGGCGTACGCAGGATTTTTTCAAGGGGGGGGGGGGGGTTAACATTTTGAAATCGAGCCGAAAATTTCGCAACGACTCAGCCAGCCGCTGAATAAGCGGGGGGGGGGGGGTAAGAGCCGCTTTTTTTATAATTAAAAAAGAAAAAGAAAAAAAAAGGGGGTTTTAGGGTTGTTTTCCTTAAAAATGCACACATAAAAAATACCAAAGGGGGTATTAACCCCCCCCCCCCCCTGCGTACGCGCCTGCAAGTACTTGATCTCTAGCTATATTGCTACGATCTGTCACATGGTAAAGGCCGCGAGGACGATCATAAAAATCATCCATTGGGATCACAAAATATTATATGAGCTCGCGCGTAGATTTGGTTGTCCGCTGCACCCCAAGACGCCGTAATAAGGGAGTTTACAGATACAATCTGCGCATGGGCAGATAATGGTCATTTGTACCAAAAAGGTAAAACCCACCAGAGATGAATACTGGATATGCGCTCATGAAAGTTGTGTAACATTATTCATTTATGCACCAACGGTACATTTTAAGATACGCAGGTGGAAGTATTCTTTTCAAGAGGGCAAACAAAAGGTATTCAGAAGCACATTTAGGACTTTGGCAGTTATTATTTTAAGATGCTCAAAGTGGAACTTCTCCATGTGTACAAGATCTGTGGATATTTGGGGTCATTTGTACCATGTGCTATCTGTAAACTCCCTTATTACAGCGCCCAAATTCGACGGAGAATATTAAGACCGGCTGGAATTGGTTGGTAAAATATATATATGTACATGTCTGAGCACTTGCAGTTACGACTTCAAATTAATTCCATTCTTGTGTTCTCAGGTCAAGCCTGCTCTTTTCCATGTAGCCTTGTATGATTATACTGCTGAGGAAGAACTCGAACTTTCATTCAAAAAGGGCGACAAGATTAAGGTTTTCAACAACAGTGACTCCGACTGGTGGAGCGGCGTGCTAGTCGCGACTGGAGTGGCGGGCCAGTTCCCGGTCAATTACACCAAAGAGAGCACAGAATAAACGGTATCAACACATACGATCAGATTTCGGTGAAAGAGTTCCAAACAAGGACAACACTTGAAACCCTATGCGTAAACCCTACGATACTGCTCTGAATAATTTGGTGTAAATCCTTCGATGTTTCGTTGCTAAATTCATTTTTTTAAAATTTATTTATTTATTTATTTATTTGGGGGGGGGGGGGGGCTTTCCATGGCCTGTAGGTCTCTATAGGGAAAAATAAGCGTTCTCCGTGTATGGATCTCTTCCCATTTCGGTTTTTTGTTTATATGTAAACTTTAACATGCTCGTTTTTGTTTGGCCCACATGGTTGAAATAAAATGTACTTCATTAGAAAACTTTATAATACACAGCGCGTGCTCCGTGTATGTATGGCGTTGTTCTAGCGCGCTCCGCGCATGTCCTTTTTGGCGTTTACATTCATACGTCGAGCTCCGCGCACATTTTTGAGCATGCTAACAAAAATCCTGACGCACACAGCGAATGACGTCGAATGCATAGCGTTGGTCCAGCGCGCTCGACGAACGAGTAACGAATGATAACGCACACCTAGCGAACGACAACGCACTAGCCAAAATTGCAAATTTTCGATGCGCGGACCGTGCGTCCTCTGTACGTCTCCTCTGTGCGACCGCTCCATTACGGAGGTGAAAACTAAATAAAGACCTAAATGTACAACTTATGTGTATTGGATGTTCATAGGTTCTGTACTTTCCAGATTGATTAATTCTCCCATAACAGAACCGACATGGAAATGAGCATTTAAAGGGATAGTTGAGTTCTGTTTTCAGACCGCAAATGCCTTCAAAGTGCATGGTTATTGCTCTTATTCTTATCTATGACCTTTATAGTGCCCTTTTAGAACCTAAAATTGCTATGAAGGTAATTTTAGAAAATATGTAGATTTTAGCCAATACGATCATACCAATTCAGCTCCACTTAAAAAAAAAACACACGCTGAACTTTAATTAATCATTTAATTAAAAATAACAATACATGAGCCGGCTACTTGTGGGTAGAATAAGCAACACGAAAATGCATACAAAAAAGCCAACATCGGCATTGGCTGAAATACGACGTAAAACGACGTAAAAGACGTTATTTCGTGTTTTTTTTCAACGGTTTTTTTTCAAATTTTTCAAAATATCTTACATTATTTTGTGGTGGTACACAAGTATTAGAAATCTATATATATCAGCCGTCTCTGAACCGATTTTGATCAAATATGATTTTGTCATTTAAATATTATGTTCTTTCAAATTTGACACTCAGTTTTTCATTATCTCACAAAAAAATATTTTGTGTAGCGCCCTCTGAAACAGAACTCAACTATCCCTTTAATTCCTTTGGACGAGCTATTGCTCATACTTGTGGCCGAATAAATACCTGTAGCTGTAACATAGAAACAGACATAATTCAGGTATCCTGGCATAGACTCACTATCAAGTAAAGCGATCATATCTGGAGTCTTGTTTTATGGATCATCCCATGATGGTTCTCTGACCAATATATTAAAATAAACAGTATAGGAAATACAAACATATATTATAATCTCATATGTGACTATCAATATAATTCATTTATTTATTCTTCCTTCTTCATTTTGGGCAGTCACATAAGTGTGTACGGATAACAAAATTCATGATGAAAAGAGCAGTGGAGCTACGCTCTGCTGTAACGTAGACTCTAGGTAGTATTAAAATAGATGTCAAGCATACATCCATATTTGTGTAGCTTATATTTAGCTAGCACGAGATGCATGAATAATTTGATGGCAATTGTTTGTAAATAGTTTTTAATTAAATCATTAATACATGCCCTACCTATACTAAACATACTAAGTAACTTTTTGAAGGTAATACAAAGTTTTGGGAAATTTTGAAAATTGGGTGGATAATGATTCTTTACAATTTTGATATTATTGGATACATATGTGGATGTATTATAAGCACTAGAAAATTTAGCCCTTAAAACACTTCAGCTTTCGAATTGAATATAAAATTTACCGGTGCTCCCGGTAATTTTTGATGACTTTCAAATAGTGCCTACGGCCGTACAATGGTAGCTGCGCCCATGAAAATCTCAGAATATGTAGTTGTGATATATAATTTCCAAACGGGAAAAGCTAATCGGTCGATTTCAGTCAAGAAACATTTGTTTTATAACTTAATTAATATATTGACCTTGAGAGGGAGCTATACAACATAAAGAGTTTATTATTTACAATTTCATAACTTTAGACTCGATTTCAACCGCGACAATGATCACTGATTATTATCGGTCCGCGTGTGCTTCCTATATTTGTTCATTTGAACCGAATTTATAATACCAAAACTTTGTATTACCGTTTATACAAGTAAACAGACATAAGAAAGTTATTAATTTGTCCTAAATGACGACGTAACTTTTACGAACTAAGATAAGACTAAGTGTTACGTTTGGAAGTTTGTTCTTATGTAATGTCCAATCAGACAGTTAGGGACGTGTTTAGGATTTTTTATACCGTCCTAATGCTTAGTTGGGTACCATGAGAGAATATGCTTGAACATGTAATAAATATGCTTTTTGTTACATAGAATAATGGATAGTAGAGGCCTTGCTCGCAAATTGCACCAGCGTCGTGAGTGGGGGGCTTGTATGTGCAGATTATGGAGGTTAAGAAGGCCCGTCGAGGGGTTGATAGTTCGCTGTATTACAGGAGAATGTTATGTCTTGTATTTATATCAAAGGCATCGTTTAACAATGTTAAATCTGAGATACACGGCCCTACGCGTTATCAGTGTCTGTGATATGGTGTAATATTGAAGCCCTAAAAAAATCGCGCGTCAAAATGATCAAGAAGTGCCTCAGAAAGTAAAAATCTTTGAGTGACCGGTTTTACCATACTCCTTTTCCCCAATAGACTGTAGAGTTATGAAAACCTTTAGGAAAACGCAAAATTTGGTTTCGATTTCCAATCATAAATATCTTAATAATCAGATAAGCGATCGGCGTGTAAAAGTCATGGAGTTTCTGGCTGACCTAAAGGTTTGTAATTATCATCGCAGCATGAGCTCAATCCAGGATTTTGTTTCAGAATCTGAGACAAAGTTACCGGATCCCTTTGCTTCATTACAAATCATTTTTGAAGGAATGAATATTTAAATTATAAAGATGTTTTTTTATTTTTTGTTTTTATTTCAGATGCCTAAAAGGGAAGCCAAAACTGTTAACGGTAGAAGGAGCTTAGAGAAAAGACAACAACAACAAGAAAACTTAAAGCTTATTTTTACTAGTTTATATGAGGGATTAGAGCACCCTGCTAGGTCACTGGACAGGTGGTTAACTCATCAACTCAACTCTCAATTAACATAAGAAAAAGAGGATCATGGGGGACCAATGGTCACCGATTAGGCATGGTTTTCTATATAGAGTTAGCAGCTACAAGTAGGACAGCGTGGCTTTAAGACAATAGTCAAGAGAAAGACAAAGTTACTCTCCTGCTCGAAAAGATTTTAGAATAGAAAGAAAAAAACAGACTGAATATCAAAAATATATCATCTATCATAGAAATTATCTTTAAAAAAAATAAAAAAATAAAAAAAACTACTTTCGTTAGCTCATTAACTCTATTTACACCCCATCCCATAGGTTTTCCACGGGTCCTGCTAGTATGACTTTTATTCTGGGTTGGTAACTTGCAGGGACATGTTATTACCTTCTGCAGGCAGTAAGATTTCTCACACGAGTCCTAGACGCCAAAAAAGCTCCTTTGGTTTTTAGAATCATTGTGGATAAGTAGTTGACATTTTAAAGAATGAATGAACTTTCCGAATAAGAACACAACTCTACAGAGTATGAAATGTAAAATTATAGTTATTAGAATGGAGATTAAATACCCCCCCCCCCCCCTTTTTTTTTAAACGTAAATTACAAGGTTACTATTAAGTAAGTCTAAGCACAAATTACAAGGTTATTATTAAGTAAGTCTAAGCGGAACCAATCGTGACAAATGCAGGTGTTTAACAGGGAACTCTCAGATATCATTTAGCAGACGACCCCATAATCCCGAACCCATTACCATTTCAAATCAACCAATCCCAGAGTGCGTCCATGTAAAATTGCTAGGCGTTACCATCCAGAATGACCTGAAATGGAACAAGCATGTCTGCGACGTTGTTTCAAGGTCAAGTAAAAAGCTGTACATGCTCAGAACCCTCAAAAAGTTTGGACTTCCCGTAGAAGATTTACTTACCGTGTTCCAGTCAATACATCAGACCCATTACCGAATACTGCACCCCAGTTTGGCATTCTTCCCTGACCTTAGCGGACTCCAACCAAATAGAAAGTATACAGAAAAGGGCTCTACGCATCATTCTAGGCAGAGAGTACCAAACGTATGAGAATGCACTAATAACTACAAAACTTACCACTTTGTCGGAAAGACGTGTCCAACTGTGTGTCAAGTTTGCCAAATCACTTGAGAAAAACTTTCCCCAATGGTTGCCCCCAAAGCAGTCTGAACTCCGTGCACTACGTTTCAGTGACCAGTACAGGCCTGTGAAATGTAGAACAGAGCGCTATCGGAAAATTGCTCTCCCATTTCTTGTGAGACTTTTAAACCAGAAATGATCCTTGATTATCACAAACTTGTTTTTACCCTATTTATGAATCTGGCTTAGATTAGATTAATAGTATAATTTACATTTGTACATATTAAATTTCACTCTATGACTGTATATTAAACATTTATTATATTTTCAATAGAAACGCCGAACATTCTTCTACACTCATTTTATTTAGTGTTGTTTAAGTTTAAGAATACCCTTTTTAATTAATTAATTATTTGATACAACCCAAGCATACTTTATTGACCACTTGCCAGTCTACTTCTTATAATTCAGAACTTATAGCTATTTAATCACTTGTGAATTTGTATTGATTTTTCATGTTTGTTCCATTTGATTATACCTTTACTTGTATATTTAATAGAAAACTCATACTTCTAGACTCCTTTAATTAAACTGAATGAAAAATAATCATTTTTTATCTTTTTTACCATCAGATACCACTCAAGTCACTTTACACAAAGCTTTAAATTTTGATGAAAGTGGATAATAATATTTATATTTAAATTTTAAATTCCAAAATTGTTTTTGTCTGTAAGCAATATTTTTATAATGTTAGCATTATACATGTATAGTTACTTTCATTTGCATTTAATATTCATTTTTACAATATTATGTATGATTCCTTTTAATTTGTATGATGTTTTTAATGTTTTGAATTTGTAAATTCATTTGTAATTTAGCCTTTGGCTACAATGAGTGGATAAAATACCTTGAATTGAATTGAATTGAAAGCGTGTGTGTATTGGGTTTTTTACAGACGTGTATCGATCAGATATGATTATTTACGTCTGGGGACCGACCTTCAAACGTTTCGAACCTGCGTCCTCGGCTGAATCAGTTTGTAACTTCCACTTTTAGCTGGATTACAGACGCACGCCACAACGCCTATATTACAAGGTTATTGTTAAGTAACTCTAAGCACATATTACAAGGTTATTATTAAGTAACTCTAAGCACATATTACAAGGTTATTATTAAGTAACTCTAAGCACATATTACAAGGTTATTATTAAGTAACTATAAGCACATATTACAAGGTTATTATTAAGTAACTCTAAGCACATATTACAAGGTTATTATTAAGTAGCTCTAAGCACATATTACAAGGTTATTGTTAAATAACTCTAAGCACATATTACAAGGTTATTATTAAGTAACTCTAAGCACATATTACAAGGTTATTATTAAGTAACTCTAAGCGTATATTACAAGGTTATCATTAAGTATCTCTAAGCGTATATTACAAAGGCTACTAGTTAAGAATCGCGAACTTAAGATATAAGTAACATGTATTAGTAATTAAAACTTTTAAGTAAACTAATATTGAAATTAACTTATAATTGTTAATAAATATGCACATTAAGGTTTACAGAAATGTTCAAGAGTTTTTTTTAACCTAATATCATTTTGTGAAATTCAAATTTCTTCCGTCGTACGATCCACACTGTGAGAGATTGTGAATTAAAGAATGATGAGCAGGTACCATAACTATAGTGCCTGGATTACATTTGGCCTGCGATTAGTCCACGGAGCCCATATCCCCTTTTTCGTACGGAGGCAGGAGGCGGCCGTGAGATTTTCGTACGGATTCACAGTTTTGTTTCGCGGGAAGTTAAACAAAATAATGTGAAAAATCGTTAGCCTGTAGCCCGTAGACATTATGTCGTAGGTGGCACTGCACAATCCCCGCACACAGTGCCATTGATTAGGAGAGTTTGGCCAACCCGGTTCGAGTTGGGCACAATATGGCGACTACTGCTTTGTTGGGCAAGCACACAACAAAAGAATATACACCATGATGTGACACAGTGAAACCAAGTTGGCCAAACTCTGTGAATAGATGGCTCTGCCCGCACGGGCATCCCGCGGAGGCCTCGCGCTGACCGTAGAACGCATGTTTTTTCAGTGAACATGGAGGCAAAAAAGGACACTTTTTTTTTTTTTTTGGTCCCCCCCAAAAATCGCAAAGACTCAGTCAGCCGCTGAAAAAGCGGGGGGGGGGGATAAGAGGAAATTTTTGTTTTGATATTGATCTCGTTCGGGGAGGGGGTAAGGTCTCCGTTTTTAGGTTAGTCATTGCCATAATTTTTTTAATTTTTTTTTTTTAAAGAAAAAAAACGCAAGGGGGGGGGATGCTCAAAAATACACACATAACAAATACTGAAGGGGGGTTCAACCCCCCTCCTGCGTACGCGCCTGATACAGTGTATGCATGTCTTATGAAACTGTATTTCAAGTTGATACAATTCTGAAGACATTGTCCATATACCAAAAATCTGAATTTCTTTCAGCCTAATGAATTCGTCATTTGTAAAGTCACGATCTTGTAACTTAGAACCCTACTACAATAGAAAACAAACCAAACATCCATTACACAGACATGATCTACATTGTGTTTATCCTTGTTTGTGGAAAAACATATGAATAGTATATGCCTAGCTAGGCCAGGCGCGGATCCAGAGGGCGAAAGGCCCTTGCCTTCCCCCAGCAAGCAAAAAAAGAGAGAAGGTAGGAAAGGGAAAGAAAAATGGAAAAGATAAGATAAAGGGAAGGAAAGGAAGAAGAGAAGAAAAGAAGGCGGATATCAGTTGTGATCGAGGGCCTAAAAGGCCTTTGCTTCTCCCCCCCCCCTCCCCCATAAGAAGGGAAAGTGAAAGAGGAGAGCTAGAAGGGAACTGAAAGAGGAAGAAGAAAAGAAAAGGATGGAAAGAAGGGGAGGTCAGTTGCGATTAAGCCCGCCAACAACGTGTAGGCCTATATCGGGGGACAAAATGGCGCTTCCCCCCACCCAGCAAACTTACAAGAGAGAGAAGGAAGGGAAGGTAAAGAGAAGAGGAAGAAGACAAGTGGGGGAGATCAGTTGCGATTAAGCCCGCCAATATAGTGTGGATCGGAGGGCCGAAAGGCCCTTGCCCCCCCCCCCCCCCTCGGCAAATAGCTAGTGAGTGAGAGGAGAAAAAGAAAAGGAGGAAAATAAGGACAGATCATGCCAGTTGCGATTTGTATTGCTTCTTCTATCATCATTGAACGAATGTATTTGAATATTTATTCCTTTATTTATTTATTAATATTTGATCACAATAATATAAATATTAACTCATTACAGCAAGTAAACCCCTGAGCTTGCAGGGGCTCAGCCCCTTGGATTCCACGCCAATTAGTGACCTGCCAGTGGCATAAATAAGGTGTAAAAATATGCTCATTTACCCGTAATTAAATGCCCATACGCCCTGAACTTCTGGGGGCTCCGCCCCTTGACCCCCGCCGTGTCTAGACCCCACGCCAATTTACGCTACGCTCTTCCTGATCGTAAAAACTTTAGCTCCCCTCCCCCCACCCACTTTGAAAAACGTTCAGCAGGGCTTGCATGTAAGGGTGGTGGTGATGCGGATTTTTTTCTTCTGACCCCCCCCCCCCCCCAAGGATTACGCCACTACTTTATTGGTTACCATTACGTACCGAAATTCGGCTTGCATGATTTCAAATTTGCCCCCCCCCCCTAAGAAGTCCTGGATCCGCACCTGAACTAGGCTCCCATGCCAATTTGAGTCCTTTATCAAGCTAAATCCGACAGCTTCAGGGACCCCCCTAGTCCCCTTACACGTTTACAATTCCCCCCCCCCCCCAATGTAGGCCCACAGATGTAAACAAATTGCACACCCAATGCAGCCACGTATGCAGTGGCGTACGCAGGATTTTTTCAAGGGGGGGGGGGGTTAAAATCGGGCCCAACATTTCGCAAAGACTCAGGAAAATTTGAAAATCGCGCCGGCCAAAAAGTCGCTCAGTGGGGGGGGGGGGGGGGGTGGGGGGGGAGGGGGGGAGGGGGGAGGTGAGAGGACATTTTTTGTTTTCTGGTCTCGAAATTTGAAAATTTGACATTTAGTTCCGTTGGGGGGGGGGGGCGGGTAAGGTCATCCTTTTTTAGGTCAGCCATTGGCATAATAAAAGGGGGGAGGGGGGGTTCACAAAAATCATACACAAAACAAACACATACAAAAAATAACTCAAGGGGGGGGGGTTAACCCCAAACACCCCCCCCCCCCCCCCCCCCCCCTGCGTACGCGCCTGCACGTATGTAACAAATAAAATCGCCTTCAAACGTTAAAAACATATCTCTACAAATAACCAAAAAAAAAATCCATGTTAACCTCAAAATGTAAAAACTAATTGTTTACAAAATGTACCTTCAGGATCAGTTATTATCAGATGTATGTGTGTACGTGCGTGTATGGGTGAGAGAGAGAGAGAAAGAGAGAGAGAGAGAGAGAGAGAGAGAGAGAGAGAGAGAGAGATTGTTTTGTGTAAAACAGAAGGATGCGTACATTTGTATTGACATTTCTTTCTTTATAATTTATACACCACATTAAAACTCAACATCATCTTCTTCGTCGACAGTATTATGGATTTTTACTTCAATGTAACATGTCATCCTCTGACATTTCTGCCATGCTCCAAAACAAATTGAAGGTTGGAATAGTTCATGTGTAATATCACACTGCCATGAACCTCCAAACCCTCTCTAAACAGACTAATTACTTGGCCATTCAGGTGTGTCGTCAGTTTGGTATCAGTCGCAACGTTGCGACTAGGGTATGACAACAGACCAGTTTGCAATGCAAAAGCATTAAAGCATATCTGCACTAGTTTGGCCAGGGGGGATTACACCTCCCTGCATGGTCACACACAGGTGGTTATCTCATCAAATCAACTCTCAATTAACATACGAAAAAGAGGATAATGGGGGACCAAATCCGACCAACGAGTACCGCTTAGGTTATATAGAGGGCGCAAGTAGCTACACGTAGTGCAGTCCTGCTCATGCATAAATCATGGACTGATACGTGTGACGTCAATTCAAGGCAGTGCATTAAAAGGACGTCGATCGTAGCAATCCACGTTGTCGTTGTGCAAATTTAAAAGTCCCTATTGTTAAGGCCAACAACAACATAAATCATTTGGTTGTCCTCGATTGCTTTTCTGGAGTAGTGGCGGATTTTTTTATTTTTTTATTTTTTTTTAATTTCATTTTTGGGGGTCTTTTTTTATTGTTTTTAAATTTATCCCATTAAAAAATATATATATATATATATATATATATTTTTTCCATAAAAAAACAAAAAATCATTGGGAGATCAAACATTTAAACTAACGAAGTCAATAAAACACTTTAATATTTAGTTTAATGTACAATGTGTATCAAGACCAACACAGAAAGTATTCTTGGCTTTGAAATACAGCACCTTTTAAATCCCCACTGTACTACTTATAGCTACTTGCGCCCTCTATGTAGCAAACAATGCCTAATCGGTGAAAATTGGTCCCAGGGATTGGTCCCCATGATCCTTTTTATATAATGTTAACTGAGAGCTGATTTGATGAGATAACCACCTGTCCAGTGACCTTGCAGGGTGGTCTAATTCCTCCTGTAAACTAGTACAGATGTGCTTTAAAGCTCAGAACCTGATTTGAATGAACAGCATTTTAATTGACTTAGAAAAATAAACATGGCAAGTTTAATAAATATAGAATTGCATACTGAAAAGACCAAACTGGCAACGGGACGGATTGTGATCCTTGCAAAATGCATATAATGGTACGTTTGGCTTTTAAGATTGCTCCCCCCCCCCCCCCAAAAAAAAAAAAAATAAATAAAAAAAAAATAAATAAATAAATAAATAAATAAATAAATAAAATTAAAAAAAAAAATATATATATATATATTTATATATATATATATTTAAAAATACAAAAATACGAGCGGCCTGAAAATGACGAGCGGGCGGTCGAGGACAACCAAATGCTTTTTCTTCTTTTGCCCAAGTGCCTCAATACAAATATTTCATTCACTTGAAATGAATAATTGTATTTCAATAGTCTGAAATATGAAAATCACATATAGTACATGTTGTTAGATAGGAATAATTGTATTTCAATAGTCTGAAATATGAAAATCACATATAGTACATGTTGTTAGATAGGAAAAGCCATAGCGTCTGTCCTACCGAGCGATAATTAGTGTATGCAATTTGCATTCTGACTACTCAGTAATGAAATACAATTATTTGTAACGGGTTAATGAAATAATTCGTAACGAGGCACTTAAACAAACTCATAGCCTCTCTAAATTGTTGGGAACCTCAACATTTTGATGGCAAAATTTCACTTTAATTGTATAGTGAAGTGAATAAGGATGTCATTTAACACCGACTTCTTCAAGGGTTCTCAAAATAAATAGGTTTGACGGTGAATATTGATGAAAGAAAACAAAATTTAGGTTTTCTGCCTTTCGACACAAAACCTAAATTTTGAATTCTTTCATCAATATTTGGTGTCAGGCAGCGCATTTGTTTTGAAAATCCTTGCAGAAGGGTTTTTAGATGACAAACCTCCCCAAACCTCTTTCATATCATTGTAAAATTGAATTGAAATTTTGCCATAACTTTTTTTGTTTAGAATTTGGGGGTCCCAACGTTTTTAGAGGGGCTTTAAATTTAACTCCATTGCAAAAATGGTCTATTGTTAGAACAAGGAGCAGGTTGAGATGATACAGCAAATGTTTTAGTTTTGAAATCATGTACACACATTTGAGACTCGGCATGTTTTTAAATTTTCCATTGGTTTTTATTAAGAGTATTATACCATGATATACCTTACAGTATCTCTGAAATAAGTAAAATATATACAGATGCCATAAATGCCTGGTTTTTCTCTAAAGCTCTGCATAATTATGACACAGGGGTATAGTAGACATAGTAACTTACATACATAGAGTAATGGGCCCTGTGACATGAAAACAGAAAATGTATTGCAAGTTAAAGGAAATCAACTGTATGTCCAAAATTAATAACTCCTTCATGCAACTGTACCGCAGACTAACTTGAAACAGATTTTTTTTTTTTAATAGAACCCTGGTTATTTATTATTTAAAAGGTTTACATCATACCATTGATATCAAAATCAAGGGTACCGCAATAATGTACATGTATGGCATGGAGACTTTGATCAATGCTACAACTTATAAAAGGAACAAAAAATGGAACCATTCTAAAATCTTTGGACTTATCCAAGTCTACATAATGAAACCTTGCTTCCTGCTCTTGAGAATTTTAAAATTTTAAGATTTCCAAAGAAATCAATAAATCTAATATCATCAGAAGAAAAAAAAATCTGCTCCTAAATGTCATCAGAAGAAAAAAAAATCTGCTCCTAAATGTCATCAGAAGAAAAAAAAATCTGCTCCTAAATGACAGTAAATGACTACCAAGACTAGGGGGAAATATTTCCTTTCTCAAAATAAAATTACAAATCGTTCCCAAGGCTCTGGGGCATATTATTTGCACACAAATCCTTCTTTTATATAATATTTGTTGAATTTCAAAGTAAACTTCACTTTAAAAAAAAAACAAGACTGAAGAGTGATCTATAAATGTCAGGAATGTCACGACTGACCAAATACAGCTGCCTCATAGACGACTGCCGGTGCTTTAAACATACAAACATGAGCATTATCTAACAATCATTGTACTGAATTTGCACTAATATTCCAAAGAAACTAATGACAGATATCAAAGTTGGGGGAGATCAAACACAGACAATGATGAAGGCCTTCTTTAATACAGCCCTATATTTTGATAACTCCAGACAGTTTTGGTGTGAGGTAGAATCTATAGACGGACCTAAACACCTAGATTCCTTAAATTCCACATCTATCAAAAAGAAGGACACAGCCTTGGATATAGAGGATTAAGTGTAGATTATTCTAGATCTTAGTTTACCAACAATTGGTGGTGAAAATGTTGGTGGGATTATAAACTCATCAATATTAAAGGGATCCGGTTACACTGTCTTTGATCCTTTAAAAAAATCCTTGATTTAGCTCATGCTGCAATGATAATTATAAACTTTTAGGCCAGTCAGGAACCCCATGACTTTTACAAGCCGATTGACTGTCCGATTATCAAAATATTTATGATTGGAAATTGAAATCAAATTTTGCGTTTACCAAACGGTTATCATAACACTACAGTCTATTGGGGAAAACAAGTATGGTAAAACCGGTCACTCAAAGGTTTTTACTTTTTTGAGGCACTTCTTGATCATCTTGAAGCGCAATTTTTTTTAGGGCTTCAATATAACACCATATCACAGACACTGATAACACGTAGGGCCGTGCATCTGAGATTTAACATTGTTAAACGATCCCTTTAACAATAAAGTGATAAGTATTCTGTTGTAATTCTGACAAGAAATAGGTAGTTCAAGTGTACATTTCTCTCCTTGGGGAACATGTGCTCTACTACATGCTAAAATGTGATAAATCACCACACACAGTATAAAACATGCAATTAGAGTTCTCAATGAAATAATTTGTCCTCTATCTGTGTTCAAAGAACACTTGTACAATGAACATACCATGTTCTTGAATATAGATTTTTCAGAGAGGCATGACACATGTTTATAATCTTGTCTACAAAAAAAAAAAAAAAAATGTGTAGAAAAATAGTGTCATTTACTTTACAAATCATCATATGCACATTTGAGCAGTTCCGTCAAAATTATAGAATCAGAACGTTATGACTGGGTAAGAAACTTGGCAGCATCTCCCATCATCATTATAGATCATACCATGAACCATCACAACAGGTATGTGTAAACTCCCAATGATATAGAATTACAATAGGCACACCTTTCTCCTCAGATATATGCATGGGCACTAAACAGCGAATGCAATATGCATTTTAAACGAGTTTTACCTAATGAGCAGAAAAAAGAGAAAAAACTAGATGGAACTTCGACTGCACGCAGTCGAAAATGATGCCTCTGCCATAGAGCGATTTCACAAACCAAAACAGAACCAATTTTTCAAATTCAAGTTTAATTGTAATCCATTTATAACAGGACCTCAGAATATCGCAATATCAAGCTATTTTTCATATATATGTATGACCCTTTTATCTTTGACCTCATGACCCCCAAAATCTAATCAGTTCATTGGCTCAGCAAGATACATACATGTCCTGCATTTGGCAGGAATCCATCAATCAGTTCTTGAGATAACGCGATCACGAGCTATTTTTGCATACATAATGAGCACTGTGACCTTTGACCTTGTGAACCCAAAATCTAATTAATTCATTAGCTCTGCAAGATACATACATGTCCTAAGTTTGGCAGGAATCCATGGTTCTTGAGATAACGCGATCACGAGAACCGTACGTACGTACGTACGGACGGACGGACAACCCGAAAACATAATGCCTCCGGCTACTTCGTAACGGAGGCATAAAAATGTGGTTAACATTATTAATTTCTGGCATTCCTAACGGGCCAGGAGCATGACAACATGATGGACACGAACTCTTTATAATGCTATTTTACCCCCCCCCCCCCCCAAAAAAAGGAAGAAAAGAAAATGGTAGTTTGACAACAAAGAGAAGCACCTATATATCATGGCAACCATAATCTCTCTTAATTTTGTAATGTTATACCTCAAAGCCATTACCCCCCTTCCATTCCTTTCCATTACTTACTTTATTTTCCTCACCTTAAATAAAAATACAGTTAATGTTTGCCTAATAAAGCAGATCACTGCCAGTAAAGATCACATATAAAAGCTACCAACTCCTCGTTTGTTCAAATGTAAGTAATTCAGAGTCAATCTTATGTACATATCGTATCATCGAAGAGAAGAAGAAAAAATTATACAAGCATCTTGTTCAAGAAACTAGTGACAACTACACATATTTACACTGGTATGGCAACATTGCATGAAGAGGATATACATGGTATACAAGAACAGCTTATTCAAATGATAAATGGCGGACAAGCACTTATATATTGGGAAATTGCAAATGATTTAGCAAGCAGTCCTCATAAATCAAGGCCCTTAGTTGCCTCATACTGGGAGCATGAAAGGGTTTTATTGCCGTTTGGTCTACTACCCTATTCGTCTCTTCCCATATGGTCTACACCCAGTCCGTTTACTGTCTGCGTGGTCTAATAATGATTTTGTCTACTTATCATTTGGTCTAATTACCATTTTGGCTAATAGTCATTTGGTCTAATCTCCAATAAGTCTACTATCAATGACTACATGATCAATAGACCAAATTGGTAGCAGACTAATTAGATATTAGACCGTATGGAAATTGGGCCAAATGACTATAAGCCTAAAAGGTCATTAATGATAAGTTGACAAAATGAAAATGAGACCAAGTGGAAAGTAAAGGGGCTGGGTGTAGACTATATGGGAATAGACTAATTGAGTAGTAGACCAAACGCCACAAACGCCAATTCACCCATAAAAGTTGGTATGTGTTGGGGAAAGCAAGGGTAACCTATATAATTGCTATCAATTTTGACGCCTTTGAAGCTTACATTATGTATGTCTTGAAACTGTAATTTCAGACTTTTTTTGCACATTCTTTTTATTCAAGAAAAACAGATTTTTTAATTTAATTTTTTTAAACAGAGAATAACTTTAGCATATCATAATTAAAAGGATTAAATAGAGCTCTATTCTTAAAAGAAAAGAGAAGTAAATAACAGATTTGAGAGCACACTGATTAGACAATGAAATGTACACAAAATTCAAATAGGATATTCACATGAAGTATGAATTCTTATAATCTTGTTTCAAAAGCTGAATTTAAAGAAGAATGTATGAAAAGAATGTGTCATCTTAGCTAAAAAATAATATACGATGTGAGAAAGTGTACACTTGATTATCACTTCACAAATTGTTTAAAATAGGTTTCATTTTGAGGCAACTTCGAAAGGAAATGTATGATTTCATTGATTTGACGTGGGCAGTGGATTGAGACTCTCAGACTGTGACTGCTTCTGCTTGGATGGGTGGAGCTGAGTCGACAGGTCTGGTGGTCTTTTGGATGAACTCTGGTTGTTTCCTACCCTGGACGACCTCTGCATCCACGATGACCTCCTCGATGTCGGACCCTGGGATCTCAAACATTGACTCTAGCAGGATGATCTCCTGTTAAATAAAACGATAGCTAGACAGTTTAAATTCGCAAAAACGATAATATTAATGTAAAACTTTTGGTTGGCACTATTTATTATGAAAATCAATCCACAAGATAAAAGCAAAATAAACAAACCCTAAAACAAATTATTAATGAGTATCATATCTGCCTGTAAAACCTTTCCAATTAAAGATAGAAAAGTTGTCAACTCAGATTTGATACTTTTAACGATGTCGTAGTTCTCAACTATACTAGGCTCTGTTTCATAAAACTTTTTATCAAAAAAAGATACAATAATTGTTATAAGCTACTGAAATCCTTACATTTGACTGGATATGAGCAAAATTGTCATATATTTGTGGCAGAATAACAAGTTTTATACAACAGGGCCTGTTTGTGATGTGAGAGACAGAGAGAGAGAGAGAAGAAAAAGGGGGGGGGGGGGGGGGGGGAGAGACATGGCTTACCATGATAGACCGGAGACCTCGGGCACCAGTCTTCCTCTCCAAGGCTAACTGGGCGACAGCTTTCAAGGCATCATCAGTAATCGTTAGCTGACACTGTGGGGAAGAAAGCGTTTACTGAATTAATAACAGTAATAGTCACATTTGTACAGAGCTCAATAATATGTTGTTAAGCACTTCAGATTGTAATTATCTTTACCCCAGTCACGGGATTCAACTGCTAATCCGCACATGAGAGTGCACACGCTCCGCTCCCTGAGGAGTCTTATGGCAAGGCGTCATTTCACATGCGTAAACATGCCAATATAACCACATTAGTTGAGAGTGGCAAATATAGATTACTGTTTTGCTTGTTTTCCGAACGCTGCTGAGATGTGTGGGATCACAGTATGGACATGATTTGCACAAGCAGACGATGTCCCATGACATCTCACACATTTTCAGTGCCTGTGTTTTCATCTTCTCTTGAGTTATTTCTCTTACTTCACTACCGTCAGGCTAAATGTATAATCTATTGCCTCACTCTAAACCCGGCGCATGGTTTTATTTTGATGAAAAATGCAGCGATACAAAAATAAAGGAATCTGTCGCTTGTAAACAAAATAAGACGCCATTGTATATTGAGCTGCACACACCACCGTATGTTTGGCGTTTCAAGAGGGAACAAATGCCGTCCTTAATATCGTTCCGGGGGTTTTTAAATTTGAAAGTCTGGTTTCTTTGATTGTTTATTAACCCTTATCCTGTGTATTTACAAGCAAAAGATTTTAGTTATCAGATTCGGGTCATATCCCCTTTTGAATGGTTTGACATGCCATTACACTTATATACACTAAACTCATTATAATTTGATAAATAATAGCTTTGCAATTATGTTCATTTTTTATGGGATGTCGTCTGCTTGGGCAGTATTGGTCCATATAGTGACGTCATTAAGACATCGTTATTTTTCCGGCGAATCTCTCGTATATCCCAGCTGCTATGGAGGTGGTTGTATTTGTATTTTTATAAATCACCTGATATGTAGTTGACCTAAAACTTGTATGATGGCCATCTGTTAGCTTACTAGTTTCTAGTGATACATTAGTTGACATATTTGTGATTTTCTTTGAATTTCACCTTTAACAAAAATCGGAACAACCCTCACTATACCTCTCTGGTACCCAAAGACATGCAAGCATACCTATAATAATAAAACATAGTTATTTTTCTACATAAATTAGGAAAAAGCCTCTCTTTAAATGCAATTCTGCTATTAGCAAAATCTTTCACCCAGTAATTTTATCTTTAACGGCACTGATAAATAAATGGGTATTTTACCGAGTCCATCTTGAAGAGAGCTTCAAACTGAGGTATGATGGCATTGCGTGGCTCTGTCAGGATACGCTGTAACATCTCTTCATCCAGCGAGCCCAGGCTGACAAAGATCGGGAAACGACCCACAAACTCGGGGATCATACCAAACTCAATCATGTCCCTGGACTCCACCAGTCGCAGCATAGCGTCCTTCTCCTCATTGTCTTCCTTGGCACTGGAGCCTTCCGATTGGTTGGTTTGGTCGGCGATGGAGGCGGCGCGGCGGCCTTGACTCTCGTTGGCTGGAGCTCCAAAGCCCAGGTACTGCATTCAGAGGAATCGTTTACAAACTTGTGAAATTATTCACAAGGTCATCTAGAAAACAAAGCTTTGAATGCACTTTTAACCATGCCAATACATAATGAATCTTGGTGGATAACACGTTCTCAACAGACTTGACACCCAGACATCGGAGGGACTATAGTCAGTGTGTCAAAAGATCTCATATGCCATTTGCTTGTGACTCGAAATGTGCTGTGTACAGTGTATTATATGAAAAAAATTAATTTAGTTGATATCATAATAAAGTGGTTAAAGGACCCCATCCTTACACACACTGAGAAATGTTGTCTTCTTCAATCTTTCTTCATATTTCTCTTTTATTTTCAAGCTGAAGGGAGTAGGGATGAGATGTCTCACCTTCTGTTGCTTTCTCCTACTGATTATCCTGTCCAGTCCATTGAAGGCACCCGAAGCAACAAAGAGGATGTTAGTGGTGTCCACAGGGACACTCTCTCCTCTGAGCTTCCTAGAGCTTCTCTCAGGAACGTTGACCACGGTTCCTTCCAGGAGCTTCAGTAGACCCTGCTGAACACCTTCTCCTCCTACATCGCGTAGCTGATGGATCCCGGGGACAGCTCCGATCTTATCCACCTCATCAAGGAAGATTATACCTACGGAATAAGTTCAGAGCAAGGGTATGAATAATGCGCAACCTGTATTACAAACTCGCAGAGCTCCACACAGGGACAGTGACAATAGTGAGAATTGACTGGCAAGTATTAAAGCCTGTCTGCACTAGTTTGGCCAGATGGGATTAGACCTCCCTGCAAAGTTACTGACAGGTGGTTATCCCATCAAATCAGCTCTCAATTAACATAAGAAAAAGGGGATCATAGGGGACCAACAGGCACCGATAAGGCATTAGTTGCTATACAGAGGGCGCAAGTAGCTATAAGTAGTGCAGTGGGGCTTTAAAGGTGAGACCTACAGTAACAAAAACTATGCACAACCAAAAATATACAAAACACAATGGTATTGATAAATCACAAAACAAAAATATTTTAAAGTCCTCATGATATGAAACTACCTATTAACCGTACAGCAAAGTCACAATCTCACTACGTGTGGTCATGAGTGCATCTGCCTCAAAAACTATCCAATCTTACCTACATGTAGCTGGTCCTATACTCCAGGTTTAATTCAATGCAATTTCCTAGTTTATCTTGGGATTTCTGTTTTTACTACTCAGTGAAGAAAGTATTCTCATCAATAACTTCACATGTGTGGAAACAGCACAACAGCTATGAGCCTTCAACATACATGTACATTTAACATGTACATGTATACTTCTACAGAATCGATGGCCATAAAGATGTTTCTACCATAATTAGATAGATAGATAGATAGATAAATGGTATTTATTGATTCATTTCCATTGTATGTAGATGAATGTCACACCACGGATAGGCAAATCAGTCACACACGAACGACGTTCACACATCCATGCAGTATAGTACATGTGTAACAGCCCAGTGTAAAATGGCTTTACTTGCATGTACTGTGTACACATCCGTTGAATCAAAATTTAGAAAAACAGTTTCCAGTATCTAATATATAAATACATGTACATCACCTCAAAAATGTCATGCAGTGTCACAAGTACATAAGATGACAGTTGATCAACAATAAAACAGCATACACTCAGATTATCAGTAAAACACGGTAAAATTCAGAGCAAAAACAGAGACGGCTGCCTGCTAGGCGCATTCAGTCAGCTTATACTTGTTTCTATTTCAGGAAAAGTAATAGTAGAATCCTCTACAAATCAGGGCCTTTCCTTATAAACAGTTGCAACTAATTGCTTATTTGCGATTGATATCAATTGCAACTACCTTATGTACATATTAGATAGGAGACTGCAAACTTGTGATTAGAGGACTTGCAACTTTTAAAGTACCCTACGATTGATTTGGATCAATTAAAACTCTTTAGAAAACGGGCCCAGAGGGGTGTTTCACAAAGCCTTTTGTCATAACAAATGAAAAAAATCAGTGACAAATCTGCTGATAACAAATTAGAAGCAAGGATTTTAGTAGCTTATAACAATAACGGTCAACTGATGACAAGTTTTGTGAAACGGGTCCCAGGAGAAGTTAGATTCTTACCCTGTTGTGCCTTCTCTACATTGAAGTTGGCATCAGCGAGCAGCTTGGCTATAACAGACTCGATGTCCTCTCCTACGTACCCGGCCTGGGTTAGGGTGGTACAGTCACAGATGGCAAAGGGTACATCTAGACATGTGGCTATCGTCTGGGCTAATAAGGTTTTCCCTGTCAGAATAGAAGATCAGGCTTATTTATTGATCACCCATCGAAAGGGAGAAAGAGCATCTGAAGACAAAAATGCTTTACTACCGGTATTTCACATGACACACATTCAATAATGTTTATCTATATTTACTGGGTGCAAGTCAAAATTTCTTTACAAATTGAAAGTTCTCCCAGCAAGCCCAACAATTAAAGTTGGCATATTGTCCTGATGGTGGCTGATGAAAATAAAAGGGCAATCCAACCTTTGTAAAAAACTATTTGCATTAAAGCGAAAAATAAAATAAATTTGAAATAAATCAGACAAAAAAAAGGAAAATTATATCTAATGTATGAAATATGAGAAACATAATGGCTTGCCCTACCTAACAACACGTAATGTAGGCAATTCGCGTTCTGACTATTAAAATACAATTTTTTGTAACAGGTGAATGAAATCATTTGTAACGAGGCACTTAACACAGATTTGTGCATTATATTTAATTACATTCCGAAATGGTCAATTAGGAGAGTTGCGGTATGTCTCCACAATCATTAGGACTGTGCCATGAACAAGTGATGGCCTGGTGGGCTCTCTCTCTATGTGCCATATCGTTTGACTTTGGCGATCATGCTGTTCCACAACCCTCAGCTCCTAGCCTTCTGTATTAGTACCACTCCTCTCTCTTCCAACAATTTCTGCAGACTGTCCATCCAAAGTATCCTCCTTCTTCCCTACTCCTTCTTCCCACAATTTGCACTGTCAAAGCAAGATTCTCTAGGCCTTCTTTATGTGCATTGTGACCCATGAACTTCAACTGCCTAATCAACATCTCACATATCATTTTCCTTTGCACTCCAGCTCGTGTAAGAACTTCCAAATAACTAACTTTGTCAGTCCAGGGGATTTTCATAGTTCTTCTTAAAACCACATTTCGCAACTTTCCAAACGCTTTTTAGTATCAGAGGCTAAAGTCCACGTTTCACTACCATACATAAGTACTGGGTAGATGTAACAATTCAATACTCTTATTCTGGTCCTCATACTCATAGGACTGGTGGAAGAGTCACCAAAAAAAAAAAGAAGAAAACATTTGAATAAGCTTTGCTGGTGATCTTACCTGATCCAGTTGGTCCGAGCATGAGGATATTACTCTTGTCCAGCTTCAGGTCAAAGACGTTAGCATAAAGAAGTTCACTACCCCTATGCTGATGGTCAGTTTCTGTAGGTCCTTGAGCCCCTTGCTGACCAGATGAAGCCCCTAGGGCATTGCCTTGATTACTGATGCCAGCGAGTTGTAAGAGTTCTGGAAATTAGATGCATACCATATGAGATTTGTAAAAAGAATGTGGCAATATTAAAGGCCCACTGCACTACTCGTAGCTACTTGCGCCCTCTATATAACAAACAATGCCTAATCGGTGACCATTGGTCCCCCATGATCCTCTTTTTCTTATGTTAACTGAGAGCTGAGTTGATGAGATAACCACTTGTCCAGTGACCTTGCAGGGCACTTTAATCCCTCCTGTAAACTATGGCAGATAAGCTTTAAATTCTTCCTTGTCATTTACATGTACACAACTAATTTCAAACCTTTAATTTTGAAAGTGGAAAAATTTGGCACTGTATTGCACTCTCGCATGAACTAATCAACGTTTAGGGAGTAAATAAAGTGCTTCTCACAGTGTATTCAATGTTCAAAGCTTCTTCAAAACAGCACATTTCCAAAGCTTTTGTAATATACAGTGTACATTTATATACTGTAAACTTTTTCTCACTTTCACCTACATGTAAATTCATTTCATAACATGGTCATATGTTTGTGTGCACAAACAGTACATGTAGCCAATAATTAAACTAATGACAATCACAATATTTGAGTTTGCATTATCTTTCATAATTTGGAAGGTTTCCTGACCTAATGGATACATGTACAGTGTACATGTAACCATGGTTAGCTGTTGAGTCCCACCGTGGCACTAATGTCCTTGTCAAGACATTGATCTACATGTACATGTACATTTGCTGGTCTCCACCCAGGTATTAAATGAGGAAGGAAAAATGTCAATGTGATTGGATTGGCATGTGTACTAAAACATCGCCTGGCCGGATTACTCCCTAGGGAGCAGAGAGTGTGTGCACTGTCATGTGCAGATTAGCAATTGAATCCAATGACCGAGGTAATAATTAACACAATGTACATGTAAAGTCCTCCAAAAGGTAGTAAATGTGACTAGACCCTATTGTTATGATGGCATGTTTTCTTGACCTGACACTCATATCAGGTCAACAGACCTGGACAGTGTAAATACTGACCCAACACACAAAGGTGTAGCCTACAATATTGTCAGAGAGAGTCCAAAGTACAATGAGCTCACGTAACAGCTGAGGTCATCATAATACATGTGTGTAGTTACTAACAAAAATATTCTGCAAAACAGTAAAAAGGGGATGTTATACTGTTCCAAAGTACACAGAAGTAATTTTGTGTATGACACATGTTCATGTACATGTCCTTTGAAAAATCTGAGTCTGTTTTTCTGGCTGCATGGATTGAATTCATAACATGTACATGCAGAATATCTAAACATGAATTTTATTCATGGAGGCCTACAGGTGTACATGTACAGGTGTCAGATGTACATTTACATTGTATATACATGTATACGGGATCCTCAGTACATCATGTGATCAACATACATGATTGCTGGACTTTATCATGTAAATCTTCACACATGTTCACAATCAAACTCCCTTAAATACATGTACATGTTATGGGAAGATTTCACTTATCGTGTGTTCAGAATGGTAAACATGTAAATCAACATGTACATACGTGTACTTCATATTGCCAAGCCCAAAAAATTAGTTCTTCTACATGTATGGAGACCTACAAACACTGTACATGTACATGCAGGCCTACATCAGGCCTCTAAAATAACAGGCGCCTGGGATGCATGTCATGGGCACGCAAAATATACAATACATGTACTGTACAGTAAGTCCTGACACCCAAACTAATTATTTTTGAAGTTTTTACATAGGACCTGTACAGTATACAGAGTCATACAGACTGTACAAAGTGCAATCTGGACCCTCTTCCAGACGTTCTACAAAAAGTTAGTGTGAAGCCCTGCCAACAGCCTACAGTACAGTACATGAACATGTTGTTGGTGTGTCATTAATCTAGGTCAGCACAAAGATGATACAGACTTCTATTTTGAGTGATATTGCTGAACAGTATACATGTACATGTACATGCACAGGCCTAGAACTGGATTGACAAAGTCATCTTGTCTGTGAATGGAAGTCCACTTCCAGGTTTGTTTACATGTAGTTGACATGAGCTTCAAATAGAATGAATTTTCTGTTTTTCTACTTCAAAATTCAACATCACTTCATTTATTTCTACTTATTGTTAAATTTGTGTAGCTGAAAAGCTATGAATATCTGTGATGCTCATTGAAAGAAGAAACAGTAGGCCTGTCTTCACTATCTTAAGATTGCCAAATATCCAGCTATTTGAACTATCCCGATCGCAAACTATCCAGCTAATTTGCGTCTTCATCAGAAGTAGCAATTAGAAGGATATTTGGTCAGGATTGTCATCCCAAGATATCTTGGGATAGTTTGCAAAATATTCCACTATTTGGCAAAATATCCAGCTATTTGTCCCGTGCGTCTTCACTAGACTGAAGATTCGCAATACGCGCTAACGCTGAGCAAAATATATCGAGCTAGTTTCTCAAGGTCGAGTTTCAAGTTTCGAGGTCGAATCTCGAGATAGTGAAGACGCGACTTGTTACTTCGGGATTATTTCCCAAATCAGAAATAGCGGGCTATTTGGCAATCTCAAGATGATGAAGACGCGCCTAGTGATTTGTTTTGGTGTTGTTTATCCCAGTCCTTGACAAGAACACAATCAAACAACAAATATACGCATAAATGTGACCTTTTAATTAAAAAGGGAAACATTGCGGCTTCTAAAAGCAAGTCATCTGACACTCACCCCTGGGAGTAAAGTTTCCACTTTGACCTTTGCCCTCCACGTCACCTCCATTCTTCTGAGCTGGTGCTGGGATGTTGTTGTAGATTCTCTTGTAATGGTTGTATACAGCTACAGATAACACCTTCTTGGCTTGGGACTGGCCAACAACAAACTTGTCTAAGTAATCATAAATCTGGACAGTAGTGGAAGAAGAAAAGAAGAACAATTCTTGATCAACTCCATCTTCATGATGCATCTCCATGTATCACTAACATTTTGCAGTTGTCTCCATTTCAAAGGAAATGAAAACCACAAACATTTCCTTTGCTTTGGAAATGCATTTCCTTCCAGGATGCAGCTGACTTCAACTCACTGTGTACATGTACTGTAACATGTACACTGTAAGGTCGGAGTGCATACTAGCATGTATACATGTAAGAAACTAAAAGGACAATACAATGTTCCCTTTAATACAAGTAATCAGGAAAACATCAAATGATGGCAACTGATCAAATAAGCTGCCCTCATTAGTCATAATTCAATTACAAAAAACAACATAACCATATACATGTACATCATGTATCTATACATGTGAGTTGTAAACAGTACTGCAATGTAAAATTCTTCTTTGTCATTTACACCTTCATCTACACTTTAAAAAGTGGTTAAATTTGACCCTATAATGCACTCTCAAATAACCTTATCAGTGTTCAGGGAGTAACTTGGGCACTTTTCAAACTTTACCGTACTTTAACCTACTAACATGTACAATTCATGTAATGTAGTAATGTGCATCACAAGTGCACTATTGCTTGGTTCATTTGTCATGTTTTCTTCATATCAATATATTTACCAATTACCATTAAGAACAAAACTAATCTTTGTAAAATCAAATCTCACATAATGGTAATAATACAATGAAGCATGACCTGTCACAATTTACATCAATCTAGTCTTTATCCGAGTACACATGTACAGTACATATGTTATAAATTTTGAACTTGGAACCATAAACATGTCAAAATCTAATATTGAGCATCACAGAGTCATGTATTCACTCCCTCCTTAAGGGTTTGTAAATATGTTGTTGGAGTTTCTGACCTGGCTTTGAAAACATGTTATTATGAATTGAGTCAATTTACTTCTGGACTTTGATCTAAAAGCACAAGGAGAATTTATGATAGAATTTTAATCACTTTAAATGGGGGTTAATAACCGGTTAATAGCCCCATTATAAATTCATGCACCATTTTGTAAATACATGGACATATCAGGAAAACTCTACACAGAAACTACATTGTATTCTACAGTGTATCTCTTAGTATCGCTTTTCAAGTGAACAAGTTCCACAGGAAGCTTATACATTCAAACCTTTGTCATAAGCTGTATTTTATTGTATCAAAGATTATTTACAGTACATATACATTATTATTTAATTAAACATTAGATCAACAACCTGTTAAACATGTTCATGTATATATTATACACAACATGTGAATACATGCAACTGATGCAAATCTAATCTGTTATGGGCAATTAAGAACCCCCCCCCCCCCTAAAAAAAAAAAAAAAAAACCCTTTAGCAACACAACAATGAAACTTTCTCACAAGATTAAAATTTCAAAGTCCAAGAATTAAATTTGTTGCCTTAATTAATTCATTTTTGGATAATTATAAAAAACAGGTGTACAAATGAACATGAAGAATTGTAGATGAATGCATAATTCATTAATAAGCACCAAACATAGGGTAGGCTACCCTAACCATCCATCATAATAGATATTTAGATTGAGCAGTACTTAATTACCTTCTTTGGTGGGGGAGGCGGTGGTCTATCTGATTTAGGAGCGATGGTTTCTTTCATACTCTTCTTACTGTCTGATTCAGACAATACCACAAAGAAATGATGACACTTTTCACACTTCACAAAACGTGTAGAAGCTGTAAAGATAAAAACAGATGCCAAATGAAATCATGAGATACATTTTGTACGATTCATTATTACGGTCTTTAGAATCAATTGTTGTACATTTATTTTCACATACTGATCATACATGGCACACGTCATATACATTGTACTTACACATGTACATTTTTGCTTTGTTACATCCTGACATTTCTTGATAAAGTGATGAACATACATGTAGATAACATTCATTCAACTTTCAGATCAATACAAAACATTAGCGAATCTGAACAAATACTTTCGATAACAAAAGAGCAACATTTTTTTTTCTCAACATTTTCATTTTGGTAGCATTTGCAGATGTCTACTTGTCTTCCTCCCATATTAAAGCACTACCCGGTATAGCAATTTGTAAATATACAGGAACATTTCCCATGTCTACATGGTTTCCATGTAAGGGAATACTACATGTACGTAATATATTTGAAATCAGAAATTTGATGATGCTACATTGTACATGTAAATACAGTTCCCTTCATCTACAGTGTACGTCTGCGTCTATGCTGGTACTTATCAAAAGCCTTTTCAGCAACTAAACAAGGATTTTGTGAAATTAAGATTCCTGTGATGAATACTTACAGACAAATGTTTCAACGTGGGTACATGGATCCCCACACTTAGGGCAGCTTAGCTGGTTTGATTTGTTTCCACCATCGCCACCACTACTGCTACTTCCACCACCCCTAGAAGATCTCCTGGCTGGAGGCGGGTCGTTCTTTGACCCATCGTCATCCCCAGAGGTGGAAAGATGGGGTAGAGAGGTACTCAAAGCTCTGCATTGTACAGGGACGGATAACCTACTCAGTTGATGTGTTCTAAATCTAAGGCAGTTCCTTTGTATAAGATGTCTTGAACAAGCTGTAAATGGACAAAGATGGTTAAGGTCAATGAAAATATTAGGCAAGATAAAACTGATCTCTAAACCTGTAGTTTCTAGTTCCTCTAACTTTAATTTTTTTTCCCTGCCTGCCCCATTCCTAAAATTACCAACTATAGAGTCTAATTTAAAAAAAAATCCAATTCATGAACATGAAAAGCTAATTGAAAGGACGCTCATGCTGGCCTAAGTCTAAGGAAGTGAGGACCAAGGAAGCAGGAAAAGAACATTGTAAAACTAAATATTGTTATCATGGGAACTGTACTGTAGTCTGTACATGCTGGTTGATTATGTCGTTCATCAGAAAGAAGAAGGAAAAGCAATACAAATATATGCGGGAGCTTTGCAATTTGCTTGTTATGCTTTAATATTATTAGTAATAAAAGTTGCATACATAATAATAAAGATTTACTAGGCCTACCCTATAGTCTACATGTAGAAATATGGATCATGCCTTATGGACCAGAATAGGAATATTGTTCATCTAATTTAGTCGCACTCGAACACATTTTTAAAGTAAAAGTTATAATTTTAAGACCATGTTTACGGCTTATCGCTTAGACTCTATACACCATCTGTATCTGTAACTTTGTAATTAGGCCTAGATCTAGCCTACTAATAATGTATAAAAACACCAGATGATGCAATCGCTAATACATTTTCTACTTGACTTGACAATCCTGCCTGCTATGACAAACTGCAGTACCCTGGTAGCTGCTGATCTCCGATAGAGCGGAGGAAGAAGAAGAAGAAGAAGAAGAAGAAGATGTAAAGAAATAGTCAGTTTTGGCTTTGGCTTTCAGTTTGATCAAGTTGATGGTGTGAGTCTGTGTATTCTGTGTAACTTACAGACAGTGAACAATGAATAGAGTCTAGGCCTAGACCTAATTTATATCTACCGAGTACCATACCTGACGTTGAAATTGGGCGTTTTGCTTGTTTTGATCCGGACAACAGGGCGACCCGAACAACGCCAACGGCGGCTGGCTGGCGTAATAACGGTGGCATTTTCTGACGTTGTCTTCTCCCGATTGCACAACAGACTTGTTACAATGTTGCTACCCTATTATCGCATCAGTCTTGAATTCAAAGAAAATATTTTACATACATAAAATGAAGAAATGATTATGTTTAATGTTTAATCTGCAATGAGTTGCTGCCACAGCGAGTAGTAAACACGACCCCAATTGCCAAATCATGCGATCGCGTACAGATGCCGACTTTCCGGTATGTTCTGTATGCATGCGAGAGCTGCATGCAGTTAGCTGAGCTGCACAAACAAACAATGACCAAACAGCTCCGTTTCTGAAAGGTTTTTTCTTTGGTACTTTAAATTTAAGATGGCTGCAAGTGAGCTTAGGTTTTGACGATTACAAAGATCCGAATTAAGAAACTATAATTTTAATTTGCTACAATTAGTCGCGTGTTTTGGCAGAAATATCACCACCAAGAAATTGTTGAAGTATGGCTAATCGTCAGAACATACATAACATACACAGCATACACGTAACGCGTATACTTACGTCACACACAATTCATCGTTTGAAAGGCTTTGCTTTTAGACTGTAATTTTTCAAATCCTCAAATGGTTTGGTAAATACCGTGACATTCAAAAACTTTGATAACAAAAAATAAAATATTTATTAAAAATATATACATGTAATTAAAATGAATAACCGTGCAAAATATTATAACAAGTTTTATTAGTAAAATGATAAGACCGAAATTTAACCCAAGTATAAAAGCTGTCTGGAAAATAGTCTAATGTAATCAGCTGTCTTTAGCTATGTTACATATGAAGTTATAGTACATATTTTTTCTGTTGAAATTAAATATTTTAAATGATTTCTTGAATTACAAAAGTTATTTAATAATTTAATAAATGATATTTGATATAATAATTATTTATAATGATTTTTAATAATAAAATTTTATTATGCACAATATTTGTATATACAATATGTTAATGTATGGTGTACGAGACTAAAATTGTAGTTTATTCCATCGAAATCCAAGTTTGAGTTCGTTGGTTTATTCGGATGCTCGGAGAATGGACAAATTAGAAAAGTTTGGCAAACCTGGTTGGCGGTTCAAATTGGGCACAATATTCATTGATCATTTGATTGATTGATTGATTTTATTTGCCAAGCCTCCGACATACATCAGATCAAATTTAAGTCAGCAAATGTATTGCTATGTTAGGCAACTAATCACAATATAATATTTACGGCATGTATATTATGTGACCAACTGAAACAAAGTTAGCCAAACTCCTGGACCCCGTCTAGGGCGCTAAGGCGGACCCCCTGAATGCTAATCTGACCGTAAATTAAAACCTTAAACCCCTGAGCTTCCGGGGCGGACAAGGTATCAACATATGTTCGTCTGACAGCTGGCGCGTAGCCAGGGGGCGGTGGGGTGGTCCCCCAATAAACGCCGGCCAAGAAAGAGAGGAGTGTAAAGGAAGAGGACGTAGGAAGAAAAGGGAATAGACAAAGAACATATTTAAAATTCAGACAAGGATTAAGATTCGAGAACGGTACAATGAATCGTCTTCTTTCTCTAATGAATTAATGAAACGTCAAAGCTTCCGCGCTACGCGCGGGGAGGGCAGGGGGATCTTAATTCAGACGAGAATAATTTTCGGGAACGGTACAACGATTCGTCTTCTTTCTATAATAATTTAATAAAACGTCGAAGCTTCCGCGCTTCGCGCGGAAGGGGGGGGGGAAATTGATTTAGACAAGGATTATGAGTCGAGAACGGTATGACGAATCTTCCTCTTTCTCTAATGATTTAATGAAAACTAAAAGCTTCCGCGCTTCGCACGGGTGGGGGAAGCTAAATTATTTTCGAGAGCGGAACAACGAATCGTCTTCATTCTCTAAAAATTTAATGAAACGTCGAAGCGGGGGGAAAACTGAATTTAGACAAGGATTAAGAGTCGAGAATGGTACAACGAATCGTCTTCTTTCTTTAATGATTTAATGAGACGTAAAAGCTTCCGCGCTTCGCGTGGGAGGGGGGAAACTGAATTTAGACAAGGAGTAGAAGTCATAACGGTACAACGAATCGTCTTATTTCGCTAATGATTTAATGAAACGTAAAAGCTGTATTCAGACGAGGATTATGTTCGAGAACGGTACAACGAATCGTCTTCTTTTTCTAATGATTTAATGAAACGTACAAGCTTCCGCGCTTCGCGCGGGAGGGAGGAGGGGAAAACTGAATTCAGATGAGGATTAAGAGCCGAGAACGGTACAACGAATCGTCTTCTTTCTCTAATGATTAAATGAAACGTAAAAGCTTCCGAGCTTTGCGCGGGAGAGGGGGATGAATTAAGACGAGGATTAAGAATTAAAAACTGTACAACGAATCGTCTTCTTTTGCTTCCGCGCTTCGCGCGGGAGGGGAAAAACTATTTTCAGACGAGTAGGCACGTACGGAAGGGGGGAGGGGGTTAGGGGGTTGACCCTCCCCCCCTTCGGTTTTTTATGTGTGTATTTTGGAGCAACCCCCCCCCTTTTCAGTTATTTTATTTATTTTTTTTAATTAAAAAAAATATATAACGAAATATGCCAATGGCTGACCTAAAAAGATGACCTCAACCCCCCCCCCCAACGGAACAAAATGTCAAATTTTCAAATTTCGAGACCAAAAAAAAAAAGTGTCCTCTCCCCCCCCCCCCCCCCCCCCCCCCCCCCCCGCTTATTTAGCGGCTGGCTGAGTCGTTGCGATTTTTTTTTCAGACAAATAAAAAAAAGTGGGCCCCCCCCCCCTAAGAAATCCTGGATCCGCGCCTGGTGGAATGGGCGTCTATTAGAAAGAAAAAGCGGCACCTATCTGAACCAAAAAGGACACCCTTCTTATCGGTAAAAGGGGGCACTTTTGGGGAACTTGAAAAGGGTGGGGGCGGAAGGAACTGTGCCCCCTGCCCCCCGACAGCGCCGCCTCTGCCCACACCTATAGTGATTAAAACTTTCAAATATTGACAACTTTCTCATCTTTTGTCCAATTTCTTGCAAACTTTCACTAATCTGCTTCTCTGATATTTACGCTTTCCTTTTTAGAGGAGTTTAGTTAGGTTCGACCCCGCCCCCTCCCCCCCCCCCCCCACCCCACTCCGAGAACGGACGGACCCCATGCGTGTTACCAAAATGTCCGGTAAGGGATACTTTTCGTGCGACAAAGTCCGGCCCGAGAATTGTAAAAAAAAAAGGGGGTGTATTAACTATTCACCCGGAGATTTCTTTATAAAGGGGGTGTTTTTTCTTTTTTTTCTCTCATCTCTTTGGACTCCTGAGAAATTATTCCGAATTTAGGGGGGTACATTGAGCATTTTTCATGATTTAGGGGGGTCTCCAAGGCAGGAAAAGCCCGCGAAAGGGGGGTTCGGAAATGTTGGCAGTCCTCAGATTATAGGAGGTGCTTTCCAAAGAGGGAACAAGCATAATGCGTACCCTAAATAACACTGAGTGGGGGGGGGGGGGGGGCGGGGGTTCGACTAATTTTCGACTAATTTTCGATTAATTTTGATTAAGACTTTATTGAATCGTAAGCTTTAGTTTTCTCACAAGTTCCACTTTCATTTATAGCAAGTACTCCAAACGTAGATAAAAAAAATATCATATTGCATCGGAGAGCAGCATTCAAGAGGGACACTTTTCTTCTTATTTACAACCCTTCTAAATGCATCGTTTCATCTTCTATAAAAAGGCAAGTCTCTTAATGTACATGTATCTCTTGAGGGCGTCCTTGCAGAGACAAGATTAGTGTCCCTTAGACAAGATATGCGCATACTGGCCATATTTAGATGGTATGCATCAGTTGTTGAGGCATGTTTCTAAAAAAAAGCCACAACGTAATGTTAGCTAAAATATGTCATGTGCACCATTTGCATACAGCTCTATAGGTAGGGTTATAGCGTTAGGGGCATTATCGTGAAATAGGAAACCACCATTAACTTCAGCGCTTCATTGCCAGGGGCAGATCTAGGGGGCAAATTAAAAGAAAATAGTGCTCACTACCCCCACCCCCCCCACTCACTGGACTCATCCGGGGCGGCGGAGCGCCTTTCAAATGGGGGGGGGGGGTGGGTGGCACCTACACAAAAGGGGAAAAGGAACATCTACAAAGGGAAACCTAAAAGCGAAAATATACACATTTTAAACATTGGTAGGCCTATATACCCCTACATTGTGATTAGATTATCAGAGATGATTTCATTGTTTGTTTCTCTCTTTACATGGTCCAAGATGCGGATGAAGCACTGTACTTTACAGTTGGGTGTGATGGTCTGAATATTTATTTGCGAGCGAGCGAAGAGAGCGAGAAAAAAATTTACGATTTGTGAGGTCGCAGTACGAAAAATTACATCTTATAAAGAGGAAAAAACAATCCTAATCATGAAAGACTGACAAGATCTTTAATAAGAAACAAAATCATATGAACATAAATTGCGAGCGAGCCTTAGGTGAAATTAAAGTAAAAGTTGCTGTTAGTTGCTCAAAATTTGGAGCACATTTTACGGTGAAAGGAAAAGGGGGCACATATCCAAAGTCAAAGAGACACTTATTAGAAAGGAAAAGGAGAACTTTTCAAAGTAAAAATCGGAATTGCTAGAGGTGAAAATGAGGTAAAACTCACACCTGATAAAGGGCACTCACCAGAGATTTAAAAAATGCACTTATGAGAACGGGAAAAGGGCACTTATTACAAAGGAAAATGGGCAATTATCAGAAAGAAAATGGCACTAGTTAGAAAGGATAAAGAACGTTTCAAAATAAAAGTGACACTTATTACAAAGTTAAAGAGGGCACCTCTCGAATTTTAATAAGGGCACTCACCGGAGATGAAAAGGGACACCTCTTAGATTTGAAAAAAGGCAATTATAAGAGATGAAGGGACACTTATCAAAGCTGGTCAGGTGCATTTCTTGTACCTGAAAAGGGGTACCTATGGGATTTTAGTAGATGCATTTATCTGACGTTTGATAAGGGCCATTTATGAGAAAGGTTACTGGCTCTTATAAAAAAAAGGGGGGCATTTATCAGAAGGAAAAGGGCACTTATTAGAAATACAAGGGGGCACGTGTAAAAATTAAATAATGCACTTGTGAGAGGTGAAAAGGGAAAGTCATCAAAGATGGAAAGGGGCACTTATCAGAAGGGGAAAGCGCACTTATTACAAAAGAAAAGGGCACTTGTTAGTGTAAAATGGGCACCTCTCAGGTTTGAATAGGGGCAACCAGCATCGGTGAAGGGGACACTTTTAATATTTAAAAATGGGTAGTGGGGGTGTGCCAAATGTTACATTTGGGTTTTTTATTGAATAAATTAAAATTCATTTAGATGTTATGTTTTATGGTATAGGCCGCTTTTTGAGAGAAGTTTGGAACAAAATACTTTCGTTATTTCCTCATTTCTGGATATTCACTCCAACTATTCAGGATACTGGTATTTCCTTTGACGACAGAGGTTAACGAACTGACCCAATATACACAGTGGAGCTGAATTAGGCCAGATCAATTATTGTGGTTTTACATTCGATATTACACGTGCGGTATAGTTGATTTGTACATGCAGTTTTTGGATGATTCCAGCAGCATTGGTCGTCGTTATAGCTGCTCATTAAGGGTGAGTGCAAGATAATATATTGTTTTTTTTTCTCACTACTTTCGTGTTTAAATACTGTTAAATGTTGAGTGATCGTTACCCCCATCAAAATGAAAGTAACTATGATTGTGTTTGATTAATTTGGGGAAGTTACATTTTGCTCAATTTTATCCTCCATGGACCGTGAATGAGTCCAATATATTTTCTTCATGGTGGGACATTTTATTTCAACTCGATACTTCACGGACATTGGACAATGCCAGCCACATGAGACAAGTCATTCTTTAATGTAATGTACATGTATTTGGGCTCACCCCTACCCCCCCCCCCCCACCACTCCGGGAACGGAGGGACCGCATTCATGTTCCCAAAATCTCCGGCTCGTAACAAAGAAAAAGATCTGCCTGTATTGACTTTACACACCAGACTTATAGGGGGGTGCTGAAAAGGGAGGGAACATGCATATGCGTACCCTAAATAACACTGAGCGGGGGGGGGGGGAGGCGGGGGCTCACCTCACGTCAAAGTTAGCCGTCCTACGGTGCAAAAAAGTGTTTTGATTAAAAAAAGAGCGGAATAGAAATTTCGCTTGAACTGATATTGGTTTAAATATTAATAATTTACAAAGAATGTTTCGTTGCAAGTTGAAACACAACATATGCCGAATTCTCTGATTATTTCCTTTACAACATTTTTATGACTTTCACATGCACAATTTATTGTTTCATCGTTGAAAACATGAAAAAATCGAGATATGTGCTGAGATTTTCAAATCATTTAGTTTAAAATTGAATGCTTTTAAATGGACACAAGAGTTAAAGATTAGTTGGTGGATATCAATAGGTGGGTGTGTTGGCGTGTGGGTGTGTGTGTGTGTGTGTGTGTGACAGCAAGAGATAGAGAGAGAGGAGGGAGAGAAAGAGAGGGGAGAGAGAGAGAGAGAGAGAGAAAGGGGGAATCGGAAAAAAATTGGGATGTACACATTCAGGTTTATACACAAATTGATATGATTTTAAGGACATCAGAAAGGAATTTTGAGATATTTGTTTTCAAATTTTCTGAGAATTCGTAGGCGACTTATATTTTTCTATGTAGACTGAGAGAAAGACAGTGATAACTTTACAAAATGGTTCGTAACAGTTATACTATATAAATCTTTCTTCTCACTTCCTCTTCCTCTCTTTCTATAACTCTCTCTCTGTCCATGCACTCTTCTTTCTATTTTACACTCCATTTCCGTGTCCGACCCTCTAATTATTCTATATCACCTGTATACCTTTACACATTTAATGAATTTGTTCTCTAAAGCGAAAAGTTAATGCTAGCTAGGTGCATTCGCCCAATAAACGCGAAAGAAGTTTATTCATTTATTTATGTCTGATATTCACAACGGTTCATTTTCAGGATGCATGTCGTTTCCTTGAAAATATGAAATGCTAGTAACCATAGTTTCACGAATTCATCAATTTTATCGTATTTCTCTTGATATCCCTTCTATTTTGTTATTTTGCTCAATTTTCGTTAGGCTTTGTTCCTGTAGATATAGTGCTTACATGAGAGCAGTCAGTCAGAGAGGTATATCTAAATACAATAGATACTGGTTTAACTCATATCCTGCCATGAGACTGCTAGCGCGCTATTGTTATAGTGCTCTGTGCACGCGAGCGTGCTATCGATTGATTGCTACGTTCATGCTAGCGAGCTACCGCTCGTCTGCTTTGTGCACGCTAGCAAGCATATATGTAATAACAGTGATTGCTCATGCCCATTGCACCGTGCTGAGTGCTTTTGCAGCGCTATTGAAAGTACCATCGCGTGCATCAGATTATCGGCTTTGGATTACACGTCTTTGTATACAACAGTCAGATTGGATTTTCTCGAGTAATTTAGCGATTTGTTTTTTGTAAAGATTTAAATAACACGCGCTTGAACCAACCCTAAAATTAACTTGGCACACAGGAAATTTGTGGCTGGCACAAGGGATTAGCACTGTGGCACTGGGTGCATTGTATGGGTGGCAGCTTGAGAGTTAACAAGGACACCAAGTCGGCAGAGGCCAGTATCCCCATAGCATCGGCCGGTGGGGGTCAACTTCATTGCAACATGACAATGCAGGGAGTTATAGGAACCTTGTTGATGTCTCTTCTTTTCGTTGGAACTTTAGGTAAGTCACCGACCATCGAGTTATCCCCGATTCTTTTGGTTACAATTATTCTCTCCTTCGGGAGGCATGTGCATATTTATTCTAAAAAGTTGTTTTATGTATGGAGAAATAGAAGAAAGTACAACACCTGTAACTAATGCTAAGATCGTACGAAGATTAGCGAGAAGGGAAAAGTATTGTATGGTAATGAAGCTATAGGCCAGAAGAAAGATTAAAGATATATGAAAATGACATCTCAATTCTGCAAAACGTTATCTTGTCGGCTATAACCTGTAAAGTGAAAGAGTTTTCTTGACCTCAATGTGTTATTAACCAGAACACTTTTATTGCCTGATGAGATCGTCCTTCATAGGTTGCTATTGTTTCAATTCGCTCATATCCTTTCCGGAACTTGCTGCTTATACACTTCGGAATTTCCCGATTCAATGATGTTGGTATAGTATATATATTATAAAGATAGCATCAACTAAAGTTTGGTTAAATCCCATTTCCTGACATGTAGAGAGTCATAATAATCATATAATAGAGTGTGATATGATCTATCATTTGCATATCCGGACAAATTGTCGACAAAAAAGAAAGACAAAGAACTGCACTTGAAATCGATATGGGCTAAGTGACATAATCATAATGAAATTTAGGTCCAATGATTGGAAAGTGATCAACTTACAATCACTTTGCGAGTACTACATTTATAAGGAAAAACACTATAAATCTACAAAGGTTTATAAAGTTGCATACTTTTTAAAGATTTTAAACAAAATAAAAATAAAACAGGAAGTACAGTGTATATATAAGGATCAGGGAAAGCTATAATGTAAAAGTACTAAAATGATTATGTATGCCTCAATAGTATAATTTTAGACAAGAAAAGGTTTTTCATCACCCCCTTTTACGGCCCTCCGGACGATCTGAAAGAGACATGGGGCGGCATCGGCCTGTTTTGAATGCTGTATTAATAGTAGTAGTAGTAGTATTAGCAGTAATAGTAGCAGCAGCTACAGCAGCAATAGTAGTGGTAGTAGTATCTGTAATAATAGTAGAAGTAGAAATATTAGCTGTAGTAATAGTAGTGGTGGTGGTATTAGTATTAGTAGTAGTAGTAGTAGTAGTAGTAGTAGTAGTAGTAGAAGTATAGCAGTAGTAGTAGTAGTAGTAGTAGTAGTAGTAGTAGTAGTAGTAGTATTAGTAGTATTAGTAGTAGCATCAGTAGAAGTAGTGGTATTAGTAGCAGCAGCAGCAGTAGTAGTAGTATCTGTAATAATAATAGAAATATAGTAGGAGTAGTAGTAGTTGTTGTAGTTGTAGTAGCAGTATAAATAGTAGTAGTACAAGTAGTAGTAGTCATGGGCGTAAATCTGCAATTGATACCTTGTTCAGGGGGATGATCTATTCATTCACCCCCCCCCTGAACAATAGGTATTACGTAATGATTTACGCCCATAGTAGTAGTAGTAGTAGTAATAGTAGTAGTAGTAGTAGTAGTAGTAGTAGTAGTAGTAGTAAAAGAAGTAGTAGAAGTTGCAGTAGTAGTGGCAGCAGCATTATTGTGGTAGTATTAGTCAAAGTGTACGTCTAATAGTACTTGCTTTATAGTTAAAAAGAAATATTTTCACAATTCTTAAATCGTTATTTTTATATTGCTTTTATCATCAAAATGTATGTAGTTAGGAGTGAACGGAGCGACATTCGTCTCGTCGGTGGGGTCAACAACCATGAAGGTCGTGTTGAAGTCCGAATCGATGGCGAGTGGGGGACGGTATGTGACGACGGCTGGGGTTTGACGGATGCTCACGTCGCCTGTCGTCAGCTCGGGTTTGGACCAGCCACCGATATAATAACAGACGCGGATGAATTCGGGGAAGGTACTGGCCCTATCCATCTGGATGATCTTGGTTGCTATGGTGACGAGGCGTCATTGGTTGCGTGCATCCATAGAGGATTGGGAAAGAATAACTGTAATCACGCCGAAGACGCAGGTGTCAGATGCTCCACGTCACCACGTAAGTCGCTTCCTTTGATAATCCTCATTGGAAAACGAGCTAAAAATGCTCGATATAATAGTCATATATTTATTATGTTTATGTACATCATCGGAATATGACTGAAAACAATGGTATGCCTAATACTAATCTTACCCAGGTACGTAGCCTAATAGTAAGTGGCGTAACGTGGGCTCAGTCATTAGATTACAAGATCAGCGTTTTCCAACCTTTTAGGAAAAAAGTTTCTCGTCATCCAAAACCAAATTCATCACAGATGATTTGTTTTCTATTCTTCGTATAAGGAGATCTTGCCGGAAAATATACACTGTCGCTCATAAAGGTGGAATCCTTTTTTTTCGTCCAAATTAATGGAATTATTTAAAAAATAATTTAAAAATAATAGATCTAGATAATAGTATACATTCTCAGATTTTATTGCATAATAATTTGCCAATGTGTGTTTTGCGTGACTGCTAAAGCATGTGTATGCTACTATGCTTATCAACTAGGGGACCTATGCCCTTAAGTCATAAATGACAATGATGAGGATTAATGCCCCACAAAAGGGCACTAATAGAGCACATCGACACGGTTTTGATCCTGGGGCCTCACAGTTACGAGGCCATTGCTTTGTCACTGAACCGTGACTGTACGCAGCGGGGGCTAGGGTAGGGGGCAGTTTCCATAAATAAAATAAAAAACAGAAAATGCAATAAATTTTCAATAATTTATTGCATGTTACCCCGGTCCCCAACATAAACAAATCTTATGTGTGCCCATGCCTTGAACCATAATGCATGGCCGTCCAGAGGATTTTTTTATTTAGTAAGTCCCCTAGTTAATAAGCATAGTAGCATATAAATGCTTTAGCAGTCCCGAAAAACACACATTGGCAAATTATTATTCAATAAAATCTGAGAATGTATACTATTATCTAGATCTATTATTTTTAAATTATTTTAAAAATAATTCCATAAATTGGGGTAAAACTAAAATATTCCACCTTTAAGAGCGACAGTGTACTTCCCAGATCTCAAGTATTGTGAGTGGGCGAAAAATAAAAGCACTTTTATTGTGGTAAAAGTGGTATTCGATCATCAATAAACACTATACAAAATATAACATTGAATAATTGGTCATCTCGTTGTTACGAATCATCTTGATTTATCAATCTTGCGAAAAAGTGGAGTGAACGAGGAAAGAAAAATACTTTTTTGTGGTAAAGCTTTCATTTCAAAATTATTTTGCTTTTATTCATGGCTCTGCTCCACAGTACAATATTACTTTGCACTAGCTTATACTGGTGGGGGTTTTGGGGCAGTTCCCCCCCAAATAGAATTCAAACGTGGTTTATTTCTAGTTCGATACCAGTGATTTACAAATGTTGCTGTCATTACATGATTTTCCGGGAGTTTTTCTCACTTTTTTTGTAAATTATACTTTTTTTTGCGTTGGTTGGAAAATGACAAATTCCCAAATTTACAGTCAGGCAAAAAATATGCTTATTTAGAAGCATACGTGTCAGCGAAGCGGCGGAGATCGAGCCCCACTCCCCCCCCCCCCCCCCTTCCGTCTCATTTTTTGTTGTTGAAAAAGTATGTCATAGAGAAAAAGGAAGAAAGAAAGAAGGAAAGAATAGTGGCCAGTGTCACAAATGAGGTATCAAAATATGCTTATCTTTCGGTAATTACATGCCTAAGACCTCTGAGCTTGCTGGGGGCTCTGCCCCTATCACCAAGAGCCCGAGATCGGGCCCCTGGATTCTCATCTAACCGTAATATAATGCCTTAAACCCCTCAGCTTCTCGTGCTCCGCCCCTCCCCCCCCCCCTGGAGCCCACGCCAATTAATGTCACAAATAAGGTATCACATACATGTATGTCTGTAATGTTATTTCCTCATCCAAATTCCCCAAGTTATATATCATTTACGCATCTTGCGGTTTCCGCTTCATTGTTTCCATAAAAATGACGTTATTCCAAAAAACAGTTTTAATGACTGAAGTACTCTAGATAGCTACACCCTTGTATGTAGATAGCCAACATTTGAGGAGGCATATTGACTAGGCCGGAAAGGGGATATACCCCCCTTGCCTCTTCAGAGTGGGACAATTTTGCATTTTTATTTAAACGGACACACATACATACTCTCTCTCTCTTTCTCTCTATCCCCTTCTCTTTCTCTCTCTCTCTCTCTCTCTCTCTCCCTCTCTCACTCTCTCTTTACCTATATGTCTTCTTTCATTCTTACCTCCATTTCTTCTCTTCTCTGCTATACGCTACATCAAGGATGTAGATCGGATTACCCCAAAGCATTTTTCGATAATTGTTTCAAACACCTCTTACAACGGATTTAATTTAAGACTTATCATGATTGTTGTCCCTCACGTTACTGATTCACTTAACATTGTATTTTTTGAAGAGCGTTTAAGAGCGGGCAATCTATCTTCTCATATTATCTTACGTTCTTTTCCATTTTCCTTCATCTTTTTCCTCGCTCTAACCTCTTTTTGTTGTACATTCGATTAGGGGGTGGGATGGGGGGTTATTGATAGCCCACTGCTCTTCCTGAGGTCCCTGTAATCCGTGTTATCCCAGGATAACCAGGTACATGTTTAATGGAAATGGGTTGAGAGGGACAACGAATCAGCGTGTCCATATGGATGTAAGCAACGGAGATGAATTAAACCTATATTATGAACTATCGCATTAGAGTCAAGAGCCTTCACCCATGAAAAAACAGTGCCCTATGAGCCCCGACGATGTTTAAGATTATCTTAGGATTATTAGATGTGACCTACATTTGTATGTAACTACGGATCTTATACTACCAGTCATGATAATGAAAATAAATTCCTATACACGCAGCAACATCTGGCAATGCAGACATCAGACTAGATGCTGGTGGCTCCCTTCTGGAAGGCAGGATACGGATTAAGATCGGAGGGGAATGGGGGACAGTTTGCGACGATCGCTGGGATCTGGCGGATGCCTCAGTGGTTTGTCAACAACTCGGTTTAGGTTCGGCGCTGGAAGTGCGTTCCTTCGGACCGGGAAGTGGACCTATATTACTGGATGACCTTGCATGTACAGGAACTGAAAGTTCGTTGACCTCGTGCAGCTATACCGACCGGCTCAACTGTAATCACAATGAGGATGCAGGGGCCGTGTGTTCAGGTATATAATTCTGAATTATTTCGAAACCAACCTATGTTAGGAAAAACATTTAGGATCTGTGATAGGTTGGGGAAATAAATTTACAAATACCCTTCCAATAGGCAAGTATATTGGGGTATAATAATGATGCTAAGTCGTTGATTTATCATAAAGTAATTTCAGTTTCAAGAATATTGCAAATTTCGAGTTTCAAAACTCAACTAATGCCTCACTACCGCCAATTAATTAATTATGGTTACTGAAGGAACACAGAAGGTTCGGAGTTCCTTTTTTGTGACGATCCTACAGGACTCAATAGGTTTTAGACCCGATCTTTTTTATTGCAAAATCATGGATCTTAAGGGAGAGGATAAGATTTAAGATGTACTAAGCTACAGTCTTTCAGAGATTATTACATTATTCCTATCACGGATACTTTAATCGTGCTTCCAATTGTAGGTTCTACAGGAGCAGAAAGTGTTCACCAAGGAATTCGCTTAGTCGGAGGGTCTTCAGAGTACGAGGGTCGGGTAGAAGTCTACATCAACGACAAGTGGGGCACGGTATGTGATGATCTGTGGTCTTTGACCGATGCAAATGTAGCATGCAGACACATGGGCTTCGGACGAGCCATTTCAACACCCGGTGCGACTGCATTTGGACAAGGATCTGGTTCGATTATGATGGATAATGTAGAGTGTCATGGCGATGAAACGTCACTACTTGCCTGCCCATACCAAAGCATTCATAACTGCGGTCATGCCGAAGACGCCGGCGTCGTGTGTGCTATATCAAGTACGTTTCATGAGAAATACGAAAAATTAATGTAAATAAGGATTGGAATGTAAGAGAACTGAATACTGATTTTGTTTTAGTTAAAAGCCAATATTTTGAAAGAGCTATACATGTATATACAAAATTTGTCGATTATGTCACGGGCATCAATAATGCCCTACACTCTAAAAACTAGAATGGTTTTTGGTAAATCAATAGAAGGTATTTATTTGAACAATCAAAGTCTGTTTCAAATTTATAATCAAATTGCTTAATTTCATCAAAATGAAACTTATAATTTTTTTATTTTTTTTTACCAGTGATCCTTTTCGAACGCATATCTTCCCAATACGTTGGATCTTTCTGATCCGATGAGGTATCTTCAAGTTGTAGCACCAAATGTGACTCGAAAAGATGAAAATGGTCTGGTCCTGCCAGAGGTAACAGCAAAATGACAGGTTTCCACACTGTCTACTCCCCTCGCATTGTCATTTAGTGGATGTTTCAGATCACCGTCAGTCAGAGAGTTATTAGCAATGATTGGCAACGCTGCGACCATTACACATATTTCTTACAAGCTTCGGTCTTATCTTTTTGTACTTGATATAGATTCTACAAAAGTACAATCGACGATTCGTCTAGTTGGAGGTTCTACAGAATATGAGGGTCGAGTAGAAGTCTCCTTCGGTGATCGATGGGGAACGGTATGTGATGATATGTGGTCTTTGATCGATGCTAATGTTGCATGCAGACAACTCGGCTATGGATCGGCCATTGCAGTTAAAGATTCCTCGGTGTTTGGTGGAGGAACAGGTCCCATTTTTATGGACAATGTAGAGTGCACTGGGCGTGAGACGTCACTTGATTCGTGCCCTTTCCAAAGTAGTCATAACTGCGCTCATGTGGAGGACGCTGGGATCGTGTGTGCTTCGCCAGGTAGGCTATGATTCTATAGAACAATGAGAAATGTTGAAAGAAAACAAAAAATGGAAATTGAAAAGTGTATTTACATTTGAACTACTATTACCCCGGTTAAATAGATTCTTTTTATTTGTCTTCGGGCAAGAGACGTCAGCCCTCATAGCAATATCGTGCCGGTAAACCATTCCGTTGGAGTTCAATCAGACTTTCAATTTCAATTCAAATGAATATTAAATACATTTCTTTGGGACAAGATCCTAGTCGACACGTATGTGCAAGTTACATTGGAAGGTAAATTCCGATCATGAAAAGGGTGGATATTTCTGTCCTTGTTCTTCCCGGTTCTGCCACGGCCTTCCTTACCTACAATATCTTCTATTTTACCTGTATCCCTAGAAAGTGTGCATGCTCTGAAGGCAACAATAGGAAAGTTATGCATATTTCTTATGAGTTTCGATCTTATCTTGCAGATATTTTGGAAGCATATGTGAATCAGTCGACCATTCGTCTAGTCGGAGGGACTACAGAGCACGAGGGTCGAGTAGAAGTCTATATCGGAGGTCAATGGGGAACGGTATGTGATGATGTATGGACCTTGGCAGATGCGAATATTGCATGCAGAGAACTGGGCTTTGGTCCGGCTGTTTCAGCCCCTGGCGTTGCTTCGTTTGGAGAAGGATCCGGTCTCATTTTGATGGACGACGTAGATTGTAATGGACACGAAACATCTCTGATTTCCTGTGAATATTCCCGCAACCACAACTGTGGTCATTCTGAAGATGCTGGGGTTGTATGCAGATCATCAGGTTTGATTACTCTACAAATATAAAATGGGTCTTACCTTGTGTCATATTGCCCTTTATAAATGTTTTGGAGTATATTTTGAGTAACGTTAACTTTTCATAAACTCCTAGCCCTTGTGTTTTAAGTTTACCTAGAAGCCAGAGACCTCACAACTAAATTGCCTTAATGGTCAGGAAATAAATTTAAGTTTAGAAGTTCGCCCATCATCAACATTCGACACCCATTCCCAAAATTGAAAGGTAGGATTGAGTTAGGGTGAGTACTACATTAGTTGCACAGTTGAATTGATAGTCCTATAATAGACTGTTCCGTAGTTTCGATATTCCGAAGGTCCTGCACCTGTTCAAATACATTCAGAATGTGGGCCACCTGAACAGTCTTGCTCATTACTAAGAATCTGTAGTCTAATTTATATCTAAAAGCATTTTTTTCACATGAAAAGCTCAATACTAGATAGCTTGTCAAATTGGCAGTTTGTGACAGATGCATATACTTCTTACAATCCTTCATATTTCTATAGCGTCTTCGGTAGCAAAAGAGAATCTAAACATTCGCCTCGTGGGGGGATCTACAGAACTAGAGGGTCGGGTAGAAGTTCACGTTAACGGTCAATGGGGAACAGTTTGCGATGATCTGTGGACGTTGACGGATGCGAATGTTGCATGCAAACAACTGGGCTTGGGTCCAGCAACATCAGCTCCCGGTGCATCTAGGTTCGGACGAGGGGTAGGTTCTATTCTCATGGACAACGTAGAGTGCAGAGGGGATGAATCAGCTCTCGCATTCTGCCAGCATCATACTAGTCATAACTGCGGTCATCAGGAAGATGCTGGGGTAGTCTGTTCACCTCGAAATGGTTCGTATCACACTTTTATTAGGATGAAATAGTAATAATAATAGGAACAATGAAACGGGGACATGTGTCGATATGACGTAGAAAAGTACACCAATCAGAGTCAAAACATGCTGATCCGGAATGTCGAGAAGCGGTATTGCCAGCTTGTGTAAACCTGGTGTAAACAACTTTACAACCCTGATCAAGAAAAAAATTGCTCCTCTAAACTTAATGATTTATTCCTAGGGTAAACTATTGAAGAACCTGTTAGTAAACTTGCAAACTATGGATAAATAACCTTTCGAAAGTGCTTGAAACTGTAGTCTCCTGGGTTTTTTTTTTTAAAGAGAACATCAATTCGAAATCTTTGACTTTGTACACAGGCGAGAGTTCAAACATACGTTCCATCCGTCTAGTCGGAAGTTCTTCGCCCTATGAAGGTCGAGTAGAATTACTCATCGCTGGTGTGTGGGGAACAGTTTGTGATGATATGTGGGATAGAAAAGATGGTATGGTGGCCTGCAGACAACTCGGGTACGGACAGGTCATTGCAGCCACAAGCTCAGCGCGGTATGGTCCAGGTAGTGGACCTATACACCTCGATGACTTGCGATGCGCTGGTGGTGAGAGTATGTTGGTCTCGTGTCGCCATGCCGGGAACACCCACAACTGCAACCATGGCGAAGATGCAGGCTTGACATGTTCACCCCCTGGTAAGTACCGAGGATGGCCAGAGTGTTGCTGACGTGAATGAAACTACTCCCTGTGGATATTAACAAAGGATGTTCGTTACTGGAATACATCGTCATCCTGTCTTTATAACACATCCACAGAGAATGTTGACACTGTCAACAACAAAAATGATACCATTCTAATGTTTTCACACCTTATCCACATCGAATGTTGACGATATGTAAACGATTTCACTCTGAATTCGCGGAAAATATTGTTGTGTATAGTGTCCGATGTAAGTATACCATCTTTCAACGTTCACACATGTTCACGGTGTTTACAAATTCTAGGACACTCAGGCCTACTCTTATTGTCAAGGTATATTGCCAACAATGTAGACCCCAGACACACTGACACTTCAATATAATATGCAATTTTTATTGTCCATTTGTCTCACCAAAATTAAGATGGAGTAGAACCCCCAACCGAACCAGCCGTCTCTCTCCGTCTTGTTGATGGCTTCTCGCCATTTGAGGGTCGACTGGAAGTCTACATGAACGGCAAATGGGGAACAGTATGCGATGATATGTGGTCTTTGACGGATGCCGATGTTGCATGCAGACAACTCGGGTTTGGATCAGCTTTATCAGTCAGGGGCTCTACCTATGGTGAAGGATCGGGTCGTATACTCATGGACGATGTTGAATGCACTGGGACTGAAACAACTCTCATCTCTTGCCAGTATTCAACGACTCATAACTGTAGACATGCCGAAGATGTGGGAATCATTTGCAATCAACCAGGTGAATTTCACAAGATAGCATGTAAACGGATAATTGCTGAAACTATACTTTTTTTTTATCTAGCTAGAATGAAACAAAATGTATATAGGTGTTGGGTATATAATATGATGATAGTCTTTGACAGAATTATTAATCGCAAGTTCGCAACAATCACAATTGTATAACAGCTTTTCGGTGAGAATTCTAGATCAATATTCGGATTCCAGTTGTACTGCATTAGAAATAATATGTTTAGGATGAACATGTTTTTAACTTATGTCAATCCTGGGGAAGGCGCTCGTAATGCTTCATGGCCTTTCGTTTGAAACATAATCAGGTCAATAAAATAACCCAATCCATTGTAAAATGGATGACAATGTCCATTTTAAGTCTTTTGACAGTCACGACGCTTCTGAATGTGAAAATTGTATTCACAATGATCGAACATTTTATATTTAGCGAGTAGTCCTTGAGCTTCTATATTGGTCAAGCTTTCCTCGTTTCTTCCAATATAGAGGGAGCCCAGACAGACGACGTGCGACTCGTTGGAGGATCATCACCTAATGAAGGTCGTGTGGAAATCCTCATCAATGGCGAGTGGGGAACTGTTTGTGATGATATGTGGGATATGACTGATGCAAACGTTGTCTGTCGCCAACTTGGGTTCGGAGTGGCCTTCAGAGCCTTATCCTCCTTTGGCCTAGGATCAGGTCCGATCTCCATGGACAACGTGGAATGTGATGGAACAGAAACGTCACTGCTCTCATGCACCCATTTGGGTTCCCACAATTGCCAACATCAAGAGGATGTCGGTATCGTATGCCAACCACAAGGTGTGTCTAATTTGCCTTACTCAAATCCTACTTTTGACTGAGTCTGAAATTTTCCCTTTTATTTTTCGTTCAACTTTCATGCATCTGACAGTACTCAACGTCAATAACAGAGGCCCATGTTTTGGACTAATTGCCCATAGAGCCCAGTGCCGATATCTTCAGAATATTTTAAGATGCTTGGTTTGGGATGATGATGATGATATAGTAGTACCGTGTCCTTGTAGCGAAGCCGTGGTCGACCAATCCCTCTTTCGCAAACGGGAAGTTGCGAGAATAGTAGTTGCTTTGGTAACCTCTCACATGGCATCCTGATGACATGGCCTGTCCCCCGTAGGTTCTACCTGATTGGCAGGTCCTCCACAAAAGGCGGATAAGTAGACTTTAACATACCAGGACTCTAACATCTCTAACTTAATTCGACTCGCGTACATCTAAATTTTGTTGAAGGCAAGGTCATTTACCTTTAACCAATGATTCAAGATCAAATACAGTTTTGGAAACGCTAGTTTGGCGTCCATATACCACCGTGGCTCGTAATAGTTTCTTTCACAGCACGGATACCCCTACACTATCACCCCTCGGAAAAGTGCCTCCTAGGACACCATCCTAGAGATTAACTACCCCCTCAAAGAAAAAGTGCCCAATTTACCCAGACATCCACTTAGGGGTAACCAATTTGAGAATGGTTATCCTAGGGGATAGTAGACAAGGGAGAAGTGTCCGTAGGTATAGTAGCAGAGAGTAGTCCTAGATCAGTATCTTCATAAAGCTATTTTCTCCCCTCTTTTTCAATCAATAGTGCATAATAAATGGTAGAGTAGTTGCGATTAGAAATACACCATTTATCCACAAATTGACATCACGCGCTAAGGATAAGAATTTTGGAGGTGTTGCGGTTAATGGTTCTCTTTAAATCCATGGGTTGGAGGTTCCGAATTCCAGCCCGGCACTTACGTCATTTGGCTAATCCTAAATCCACATAAATTCCCAACCCAGGTGTAAATGGGTTTCTGATATACTACAGTGCTCTATATTTGGCGGCTCGGCTTTGAATGGGGTAATGTTGGAGCACCATGAGCGTAACGACATGACGGACATGTGTGCTATATACAAAGCCGCTTTTTTCGTTAGATACCGCGAACAATTTCGTCAAGATATATTTCCTATTCATAATCTCATTCGTGATTTCCATCTATTAAACAGATGCGGTGTTGACAGCTGCACCTGCTGTTGAATGTCCTATACTCAGCCATACGAACCATCCTTTGAGGGTATCCTGTACTAACGGTACCATCGTGGGTTCTCTATGCACCTACTCCTGTGACGATGGCTTCATCCTGCAGGGAAGCTCCGAAAGAACATGTCAAACATCTGGTTCATGGCATCCTAACGGAGAAGGAATTCCTGTCTGTGAAGGTAGCCTATATATCTAGAGTTCTATACCAAACCATACAGGTCACGTGTCTTTACTCACCTAGTCTAAATTTATCTGGTTTATGTATGCTATGCAGTCAAGGTAATGGTGTCCTACGGATGTAATAAAGTCCCACGGATGGGGATTTCTAAAAAAAAGTTCGGTTCTTTGATCTGACTGATACACCCTTTAAAGAGAAATTCGAGAAACAAATTCACTCGGTCGCTTTAGATGAGTGGCACGTGTTAAGGAATCTGTGGGATATCTATTGTAGTTTCTGTAGAAACATACTGCCATAGCGCTTATGGTATTTTATATGTAACGTTAATGGCCTTTGGTAATGTAAATGCAGTTGCCTTGATTTGAAATTGTTTTATCTTTATGTTCTTGAAAGTATAAGCAATAGAATTAGCTTGGTATTCTATGAAATTCTAAAGGGCATGGGATTTAAAAGATGAGAGGTTGCAAGATGCTTATTTAAGCAGTTGAGTAGAATATGCCATGCTTATTTGAAGGGGTAAACGTTTAGTGTAAAAAGGGCACATTTCTTTAATAAACACTAAATAACCTATACAGAGGAGGGACAGTTAATATGGTTGATAACGAGCACGATAATATTCCAATAGGGGTACAGTTCGTTGTCATTAAATAAGCAGTTACTACACACAGCTGCTTCGATTCTTTGAAACTAGATATGGCTCTTTTATTTGACACCCAAAACACACACTTTGTAAGTGACAATGGGAAATATGAATAAAGCAAGGAGCACTTATCAAAGGGCAGTTATATAACGAGGGAACGTGACACTTATCACAAGTATTTAAGAAGAGCACTTTAATATTAGAAAGAAAAAAGGGGCACTAGTAAAAAGGGGAAAAGGCATTTAAAAAAGGAAAAGGGACACGCGTCAAAGTTAAAGGGGCAGTCATCAGAAGTGAAAATGGGCACTAATTAGGAAGGGAAAGATGCACTGTACTTGTCGAAGCAAAAGGGCCACCTATCCGATTCGGTTAGGGGCACCAATCAAAAGGGAGAAGGGCACTTGTCAAAGTAAAAGGGGCACCTATTATATTGAATATGGGTAATTATCAGAGGTGAAAAGGGGCACTTTTGAGATGGATAAGGGGCACTTCTCCTAAGTTAAAAGGAGCACCTTTAGGGTAATTGAAAATGTGTGCTGTGGAGAGAGGCACTGTGTTCCTCTTGCCCTCCCCCACTCCCGCCTTTGATTAATTTAGCTACAATATTGACAAAGAAACACTTTATAAATATCTCACGTAATATAGACCTACATTATACTTCATTCGTAAATCAGCCCTTATCTCTTCATATGATAAAAATATCCGGATTCGATGTTGGTTTGGCTGTTACATCAAGATGATAATCATTGCTAATTCTATATAATTCTTGAACGGTAATCTCATCGCATTAAGAATCGTATCTACTTTCTACTTCTTGGAATATCCCCTTTTTCAGCTGAGGTGGTGACGGTTGCCCCTGTTGTTGAGTGCCCGGCAATTGGTAGACCCACGTATCCATTGGCTGTATCGTGCTCTAACAATACTCAAGAGGGTTCTATGTGTACCTACGCATGCGTCGATGGCTTCAGTCTGGAAGGGAGCCCTGACAGAGTATGTCAGGCATCAGGTTCATGGAGTCCAAGTCTAGAAATAACTCCAATCTGCAAAGGTAACCAGAATGTGATAGGTCTTACTATACTCCTCCATATTGTCCCGATCTCCCTGCACTCGCAAGAAGGACATAATTAAGACCCATTTATTGGTCGATGGCACTAACTACCGTCGTGCGGACACCCGACCATAAAATTATAATCGTATTACTACGAATTTCTTGATTCTAATTAAATGATTGGTCGGACTCATAAAGTCACACGTGACATATATCTTAAGACTTTCAACGAGTTTGTGTTTACCCCTATCATTTGGTATTGTACGATAGTTGCACACATGCTGAAAGAGTGGTATAATGAACTTAATATTCAAATTACAAATTAGTTTTGTTTTCTTATTGTTGAAATGCCGTTAACTTCTTCGCTGAAATGCCTGTAATATACCACGTTAATAATATTTTATGGAAGTACAGAGTTTACGTTTTGAAACCGGTGGATATGAGGTGTAAATTGATTCATTAATAGAAATTAGCATTCTCTTTTATTTGTCCTATAATTCAGGTGTCAGTTGTCCACCACTAGCATTAGAGCATGGCACAACCCTATGCACTAATGATTGGATGTATCTGTCAGCTTGTATGCCAGTCTGTGACATAGGATATGAAATAGATCGTCATCGGGCTCTACAGTGCATCTCGTCAGGAAATTGGACAGAAGAACTACCCACTTGTCAATGTAAGGAGACACAAAATACATGAATATATGCGTATGATAATAATTTTCTGTGCTCACTGTTCTGAGTATGTCTGTGTACTTTCCCTTCTTGGTCTTAGGAGGATATTAGTCGCTCACGGCCTTCAAACTCATTATTTATATAAAGTAAACTTATCTTTCTTGCATTAATCAGATAGTGTATATTTAAATAGATACTATTTCGATTTGTGACAGATCCAGATGAAAATGGAAGTTGATTTTATTTGATCAACGGCAGGGTATTTTAGGCATTATTTATTGTTTAACAAGTTCTAATCTTTCACTGCAGATTCTCACTATGCAAAGGGACAAGACATCAATATTATTTAGATCTCATCTGGAAATAATAATGTTTGATCTATATTTCACGATCTAGTCATACTCTGTTGATGATAATTCCGCTGTTGCTTGGCCAATCACTTGATTGGTAACTCCACAGTATCAAAGTGTCCTGAGCTTCCCATCGTAGCAAATGGTGTAAAGACATGCACAAATGACACACACTTAGGATCCACCTGCAATGTCACGTGTGCAGATGGCTTCAGATTAGTAGGACCCGTATCCAGAAAGTGTGAAGGAAGAGGATCCTGGTCCAGATACCAGCCCGTCTGTCAAGGTAGAATCATCTCTTCTTTATTAACTCATAGCCTTCCATAAGGCTGCATGCAAGCAAACCACTGTTTCACTACCATGTGCGCCTTTGCACGCATTCGTCATGGCAGTTATTGTTCATGCTCATTGGACTGTGATGTGTGTTTCGCATGCGCTATTCATAGAACCGTCGCGTTAAGACTCGGTCACAAATGCCATTACGAACTGCTACGAACGCCGTACGAATGATTCTCAGACAATGAAAATTCGGGAAGACAATGGAAAAACAGGGAGATTCGTACGAAATTATCGTTCGTACGAACCTTTGTGACCGTAGCATTAATCAGATTAGCTCAAAATAAAATAAAGGCTTGGCACAATGGGAATTAGCCCTGTGGCATGATAAGAGATAAATAAATTTATCTAGAACTAAATTTATGAATCAGCAGTAAACATGAATAACATGGATGAAATAAATAAGACAATGGGTTCGGAACAGCTCAACCCAAAACGGGGAAACTGTTTATTAAAACGCGCATTTCATATTTAAATACGTGACTCCGTAAATCCTAAACAGGGCGTATACAAATGTTTCCCCGACTTTGGTATATAGCTTCTAATTAGAAAATATATATAATCATGTGACCTTCAATCATATGTCATGGTAAAGGGTGTCTAATGATGCCATATTCATAATTATGCTGTCACGGATGACTGAGCAGCAGGCTCTTCAAAGGTATTGTCAAAATCATCTTGTACCAAGTTTGGGCTGAAGGCAGCAATTAATTTGGGTCAAAAGCCCTTATGTATGTTTTTAGCTCATTCCCCCAAAAAAATTGCTCACTTATTTACTCTGAATATTAGGCTGTTGAAAAGAATTTGTGTTAATATTCACCCAGATTCAAGGAAATGCTTATTACTTGCAAAATTTATAATATTTTCCTTGTTATGATGGTTACAATATTGACTTCATTCGCTTCCCTTGTTTTATAAATCCCTCCTCATTGAGTGATACAAAAAGGATACATCTTATTTAGGATATCGTTCTTTCTTGCATTTGGGTTTAGTAATCTTTTATTTTTCATTAGCTATTCGAGATAAACACTTTATGCTCATTACGCGTGTGAAATGGCTCAGCGGACGAGTGAGGAGAGAGAACTTAAAGATCATGAGACAAGAAGATATTTGGCTGTTCAAAATAATTATATGTTATTCTATGGATTGAAATAATATTCTATTAAAGCATCATTTTTAACAATTTTTAACAATCAATGAATTAATGAGGCGAAATTTAATTTTTGAAAGGATTTAAAACATGCAAAGATGCATATGGCCTGACTCACTTTTGTTCCATCAGTCCAAACTTGGTACTAGCGATTTTTAACAATTTGTTTACACCCTGGTGCAGTCGCCCGTAACAGAAATATTTTGAATATAGTATCATTGGACTGAGAATAAGTTATTCTTCATCATGAAATAGATTTCAAAGTCATATTGATTATGATTTTTATGAGCTACCAAAAGTGGGTACATTTTTTTTTTGTACACACTGTATTTTTCCAGATTAAAAACTAATTTAATCATTCTAAATTTAATACTATGTCAAGTTTTTGTCAACATTTTGATTAAGATTTATTTAAAAGATGTGATACTAACTCTTTAGCTGCTAGGTTCGAAACATCTCCCATATAATTCCATAACTGTAAAAATAAAAATATAGGTTGTTAGTAAGATATGTGTTATGTTCGTTCTCAGATATTCGTTGTCCAACTCTGACGTCTCCTCATTTTGGATCACTCGCCTGTACACAAGGCTCAAGGCATGGATCTGTCTGTACATCTACTTGCGGAGTAGGGTATAGAGTCATCGGGAGCACAGCCACAAAGTGCAATCCAGATGGTACTTGGACTCAAGACATACCCACGTGCGAATGTAAGACTCTCTTATCAAAATCGTAATTATTTAATTCAGGGGGAAGGACGTAATTCTAATTAATTATTTTACATGAGGGCATGTCCAAAATATGAATTCCTCTTTGTTACCGAGTACATTTCCGATTTGAGTATAGGTGCTCTTGATGGTTGCATCTTTCATCTAGGGCCCGCTGGAAGAGCAGTTTCATAAGTGAAGTGGCTATACCCTGGGTAAATAAAACGTTATTATTATTATTATTATTTGTAATCCTATACCTTAGCTGGGATCAGACCAAAGACATGTATACTTTCCACGAGAACACTGCTTATTCTTCTATGAACAATAATGATTATGGGTCATAAATGAGCATATACACTCGACTTCTTTGCCCTAGGATATCAATGATGATATTTAAGCCTGTTGCTATTCAGAATTTATTCTCCATTTTTCGTTCTTCCAGTGATTACGTGCGGTCCAGAAGTAGAAGCACCTCTGAACGGGAGCGTTGCATGTTTCATTTCGGGTCGGGTCTGTATCTACAGCTGCAATAATGGTTTCGATCTAACTCCACTCACCAGTGTGGTACGAACATGCGAAGCCCACGGATGGTCAAAAGCGGCACCTACCTGCCTAGGTACAACAGTCAATTGAGATGATCTTATTAATGTTTCTAAAATTACTTAAGTGTTAGAGAGAGACTGAATGTATCATATGTGTACTAGATAAAAGAGGTGTTAGAGTCAAATTTTGTTACCGTCAGAAAATGTGGTTCTAAAACGATCGGTTGATGATGTGACTGATCGGTCATTTGGTATACTTTCTTTGGTTCAACTGTTTTAAGTTGCGGGGTGGAGCAGTGTTCTATAAGCATGACCTGAACGTTTAAGAGCAACTGAACTAAGATCATATTTGTGAACGACCATTCTTGTTTTGATTTTCATTCAAAATTCGATTGCGGAATATCAATACCCCCAAATCTTTCTTTTTTAATAATAGTGTTTGGTGACAAGTTGACACATGCCTACCATGTAGTTTTCAATACCGATACTTCCACAATCAATCTGTAAAGGCATATATACAAGAAAATCAAAAATGATCAGGGCTACATTATTAATTGTGTTCTGTTTACGCCCATACCATATCACAGACAGGAGAGCACCTGTCTTCCAGACTTGCCCTGAAGACGCAATGACTTTCATCAGTGATCCTATGCAAGAAACTGCTACGGTCAACTGGCTGGCGCCCTCCGCGTTGGACCATTCGAATAACAAGATCGTGGGTGTGTACGTCTCTGGACCCGCCCCAGGTGCATCTTTGGAAGGAGGCTCCTATCCAGTGGTTTATGTGGCTGAGGATGCAAGTGGAAACACTGCTAACTGTAGATTCACCGTCGTCGTCAGTGGTAACGCTTTGACTTTGCTTCCTACAAATAATATAGGTTCCTTTATGTTGTTCTACTTTTATAAACACATGGATAGAACATATCAGAACAAAAATGCTCTATAAGATGAACGCAGGTCTAGAGCCACTGAGGAAACATAAAATGGACTATAACAATAAATTCCATATTCCAAAGTTTATTGGAAATTGTAAGCGGAGACGTTAGGAGATCCAGCGCCAATATGCCTGATCCTTTTAAAAAATATCATATGTAGAGATGCATTATTATGATGATATGTTGTACTTTAGTACACCGCGTTTTAAGAGATACGTGTCTTGTGTTTCTCACTTTGTCAAATCCGTAGTCATTCGTTGTCCCGAGTTGTCTGATGAGGATCTGGTCAAGGTGAACTGTTCTCATGGATATCTCCGAGATTCCATCTGTCGGTTCTCTTGCTCTGCGGCTGGCTATGAAGTGGTAGGACCTGACATGACCCAGTGTGTCATGGATAGAGATGAGGCCAGCTGGAGTAGTGCTAGACCATCATGTACAGGTTCGTTTTTCCAGTGACGACTGGCTAAATTGTTTTCTATGCCTCATTGAACAACTTGGCAAATATACAGCTCAACATGTTTTATTGTTGAACTTATGTTTACCACTTATGATAACATACACTAACAAATTTCATGAAAAAAGGGCCATCTATTCTTAGTAATCTCTAAACAGAACAAAGGCTATTGGAGTAAAGTGATACTCTTGGTGTAGTTAGTTGTTTACAAAAAATCCAGTCGCCTCTTGGTTACTCAATTCTCCCCTACAGATAGTACTTATTATGTGAATGTGTGTGTGGGGTGTGTGTGCGTGCGCAAATGTGTACGTGTTTGCGTGAAAGTGGGTGTGCGTATGTGTGTGTGTTTTTGTGTGTATATGATAATATTTTACACTTGCTATATAAATGTGTGGGGGGTTTTCTTAAGTGCGCGTGTGTGTACTTATTTGCGTGAAAATGTGTGTGTGTTTGTGTGTATGTGTATTTTAATCATTACAAACATCAAACGCAGGGTTCTAGGACACCTCCCCCCTGGACATCCACCCCCGGATAACAACCCCCAGTCAACTACCCCCTAGGATAACTACCCCCTAGGGCAACCACCCTCTAGGATGATTACCCCCCGGGACAACTACCCCCGGACAACTACCCCCACGACAACTACCCCCTAGGACAACCATCCTCTATGACAATTCCCCCCCCCCGGTCAACTATCCTATGGGGTAGTTGTCCTGGGGGCCGTTGTACAGGGGTAGTTGTCCTAGAGGTTAGTTGTCCTAGGGGGTAGTTGTCCGAGGATAGTTGTCCTATAGGGTAGTTGTCCTAGGGAGTAGTTGACTATGGGTGGATGTCCAGGGGGTAGGTGTCCGGATACGCAAACGAATACCATTCATTTTTACTTTTTACTCTGTTCATTTTGATGCAGATTACTCAGCACCAGTATTTACCAACTGTCCATCATCTCAAGTAGTCTTTGCCGAGATCAACCAGACTACATCTAGTGTAAGATGGCCTGAACCACGTGCTACCGACAACTCAAACAATGCTCTGCATGTTGTAATGACTGCTGGAAACGGTTCCGGAGTCATGAGACCTGAGGGAACGATCTTAGAAGCCTATGAAGCAGTAGATGAAAGTGGTAATCGAGCAGAATGCAGTTTCAACGTAACTGTGAAAGGTAATTTAAGTTTTAATGCAGGCACTTTCTTAAGTCATGGAACTGTTTCTAAGGAAATTGAATTAATGATTTCACCTGGAACATTACAGACTTTACAGACTGATTAATGTACTTCTTGCCTTTTCCATCATAATAACAAAAATATTTTTTATGTTCAGATTATGAATGTGCTTTGGAAATCATACTTGCAAAGGTACCACACCGAGTTATTAATGGCAAAGGAATTCCTGTCACAAAATGTTTCGTATATACATCTCATATATCCGTTTCCTTGCATGAACATAATTGTGCATTGATCACTTTTGAGGCAAATACGACAGCTGTCACAAATTTTGTTTAGTGTACGATTGTTATTTGCTAGAGCTAGACACTGCATTCTCATTTCATTGTAGGAGAAGTTTAGCATACATTGCCAAATTATTTCTCTCTCTCCCTTTACTCTTTCTGTCTTTCTGTGTCTCTTTGTATATATTTCTCTTATTCTCTCTTTCTCGCTCTCTCTCTCCTTTTTCCTCCATCTCTCTTACTCTCTCTCTCTCTCTCTCTCTCTCTCTCTCTCTCTCTCTTTGTTTCCCCGACAGTGATTCGCTGCGCTCAGCTTGATAGTGACTTCATTTCCGCTTGTTCGGGTACGGTCTTGGGTTCTGTCTGTCACTTCTCCTGTCCTGAAGGTTACCTGCTTCAAGGTCATTCCTCCAAGAGCTGCCAGAGAAATGGTTTTGATGGAATCTGGTCTAATCAGCTATCATTCTGCTTAGGTATTATGATTACCCAACATAATTCTTTCAAATTGAACAAGGTCGTTCTTGCATCCACCCTCAGATTAGTTCTATGAATGAATTAGTAGGTTTTTTCAGTGATCAGAAAGGCAAGGCCGGTCTAAAAAAAAATGTTTATATTATAAACAACTGAATAGAACTGATAGATTTACTGGGGTAGCAACATGGAGCAATTATTTTACAGTTGCTAAACATGGGGTAACCCCCCCCCCCCCCCCTCCCATTTTCAAAGCCCAAAGTTATGGTCGCCAGATGTAGCTCTAGCCAGGTACCAAGCACTTTCTTTCCACCTTTCTTCTGAAACTCCTGACCCTCATTAAGTCGATGTGGCGTGACACTTCAGCGATCAATTAGCATTGTCGATAAAATCGATTGAATATAATCCATGATGACCTTTTTTTAATATCATAGATAGCCAAGCTCCAGTATTCACACGTCGTCCAGAACCGATAGAAATCACTGCACCACCTCTAGAGATGAGTGCATTTGTAAGCTGGGAGGTACCTGAGGCAGAGGACCAGGACCCGAATGTTCTAGTATTCCAGATAGCAGGACCAGCTCCAGACACGGAACTACCCGAGGGTTTCTATTTGGTGAGGTACATGGCAATGGACAGTGCAGGGAATGAAGCAGTCTACACCTTCAACATCACAGTCAAGGGTAAGATGATTTCCCAGTTTCCCCTTCCTTTCTAATTTACTACATATGGGGAGGACGGACTTCATCTTTATAGCGAAAATAATTTCTCTTTAGTAAGAGTGTATTTTCTTCAGTGTATATGCTAAATTCTCGAAAGAATATGTGATTGCAAATCAGTGTTATAACGTAATTCGTGTCTCAATGCTAGTTTGCAGTAATGCGAGGAAAAAATACAACTCGAAAACCAGATTATAGTTATATGTTATGTCTTCCTTCTTTTTTTTCGCGCCAATATGGACGCCATGATAATGCTTCCAATGAACTTTGGAAAGGAAACAGATAGAAAGTGATTTGCGTAAAACTTGATGGAACATTATCAGGCTTTAAATATCAGATGTTTAATTATTATAATCGAGAGTTTATTATACAAAGAACATAATAATGCCTCTTTATCACCTTTCCATTTTTATGCCTCCGTTACGAAGTAGCCGGAGGCATTATGTTTTCGGGTTGTCCGTCCGTCCGTACGTACGTCCGTACGTACGTACGTCCGTCCGTCCGTACGTCCCGTTCTCGTGATCGCGTTATCTGAAGAACCGATTGATGGATTCCTGCCGAACTTTGGTCATGTATGTATCTTGCAGAGCCGATGAACTGATTAGATTTTGGGGTCACGAGGTCAAAAGTCAAAGGTCACAGGGCTCATTATGTATGCAAAAACAGCTCGTGATCGCGTTATCTGAAGAACCGATTGATGGATTCCTGCCAAACTTTGGTCATGTATGTATCTTGCAGAGACGATGAACTGATTAGATTTTGGGGTCATGAGGTCAAAGGTCAAAGGTCACAGGGCTCATTATGTATGCTGAAACAGCTCGTGATCGCGTTATCTCAAGAACTGATTGATGGATTCCTGCCAAACTTAGGTCATGTATGTTACTTGCAGAGCCGATGAACTGATTAAATTTTGGGGTCATGAGGTCAAGGTCAAAGGTCATGCGGCTCATTATGCATGCAAAAATAGCTTGTGATCGCATTATCATTAGAACAGATTGATGGATTCCTCCCAATCTTAGATCATGTATGTATCTTGCAGAGACGATGAACTGATTAGATTTTGGGGTCACGAGGTCAAAGGTCAAAGGTCACAGGGCTCATTATGTATGCTGAAACAGCTCGTGATCGCGTTATCTCAAGAACTGATTGATGGATTCCTGCCAAACTTAGGTCATGTATGTATCTTGCAGAGCCAATGAACTGAGTAGATTCTTGGGTCATGAGGTCAAAGGTCATGGGCTCATTATGTATGCAAAAATAGCTTGTGAACGCATTCTCATTAGAACTGACAGATGGATTACTATTTAACTCGGGACATCTTGCAGAGCCAATGAACTGAGTAGATGTTAGGGTCATGTGGTCAAAGATCAAAGGGTCATATATGTATATGAGAAATTGCTTGTAATCACGATATTCTGAGAACCTGTTAATGGATTACAATTGAACTTGAATTTGAACAATTTCTTCTGTTTTGGTTTGTAAAATTGCTCTATGACGGAGGCATCATTTCGACTGCGCGCAGTCGAAGTTCCATCTAGTCTATCCTAACACAATCCTTCAATATTTGTGTTCTCTCGTTCAGTGGTACAGTGTAGCGACCCAGAACCGGAAGTCAATGAGGATGTCGGGGTCATTTGTAACCGTGGTAACTTGCTTGGGTCTACTTGTGTATATTCCTGTCCTGTGGGCTATGATTTGATTGGTTCTCAGAGTACCACGTGTGTAATGATGGACGATGATAGTACAATGGGAAGATGGAACACAACAACAACACCGAGTTGTCAAGGTAACGTACAGCCATTAGAACCTAAGAAACTATAACAATGATGAGAGCAGATCCAGGTGCTATACACTTGGTTTTTAGTACTAGGTTCTTACGCATACATGTTGCTCGTGTGTAAATGTCAACAAATTGTGATGGTTCTCCAATAACATTGCGTGAGAGTTATTTTTCAAAGGAGAGCAAGTGCTGAAATTAATTTCAAATACATTAATGCGATTTTAAGAGTGCGTATTTGATGAAAATATTCAACTATAGGATTCATTAACGAGCAGGAATATTTGTCAAATAACAAATCCTTGTTTATATACTCTCATCTTTTCTTCTTCTTCTTCTTCTTTTTTTTGTGTTGGTAATGCTATGTTCCTCTATAAAAACATCCGATTTTTGTATACTATGATGTACATTCATGCCTTTCCCTTCTTTTCCCTCGATCTATTTTTCCCCCTTTAACTTTTTGAAATCACACAGCTCGTAGCTGCCCTTCACTTGCTACCCCTCCTGCAGCGATTGTATCTGGATGTGTAACCGATCTGGGAAACTCTTCAACCTATGGTACAAACTGTACTTTTACCTGTCCGGCCGGGTATTTCGGTGTAGGTGAAGCAGTGAAATTCTGCCAGGCTGATGGGACTTGGTCGACTACGGGTTTCGCGTGCCAGAGTAAGATACTCATTTGTTTATACAGTGCGTCCCAGAAAAAACGAAACCGAGAAGTATCGATGTTCTATCATAACTTAATCACAACTATAATTAATGAATGATACATATTTGGAAAGCTTAGAGTCTCCCCTTTCGTTACGTTTTTTCTGGGACGCACTGTTTAACAATGTCTAAATGCCCCTGCTGACTCGAGAAGTTCCATCATTTTTGAACTGCCAAATTGTTGTAGTGCCAGGGTAATGTGTGAAGCGCCATGAGCGTCAGAGCCTAGCGGATACCGGAGTTATTTAAATATCCATATAACTATTATAATTACATCAACATGGTAAAACCTGTGTAGGCTTTGTTAGTAATAATCATATATTTAAACTTTATTTTTGATTAATCTGTAAGGTATTGGAGGTAATCGAATTCAGGCATTCATCTATTACCTAACTATGACATAACTTGGCGAGGGATGATGAATTTTACAATTTGTGTTAATGGTTCGACTGTTTTTAGAGTATTATACAGCGATAATAATAATGCTATAATATTTAATGGAGTTACTGCTGCTACCTGCTAGACATGTTATATTTTGACGATATTGTACAGCCTTGACGATAAGCATGGTGTAGAACAGACTGGGTCATCGTTTTTAGACTCTTTCTTGAATCTCCTGATCTGGATGAGTTGTCAAGTGGGTCAGATATGTTTCCACTCTGTGACAATAATACTGCCCGCCAAAGGTTTGTAATCAGAAATATTTTACATCAGATTTGTGGCACTGCAGTATGTTATGTCAAACTGAAAAGTAGTTTAAGTTGAAACTAGTTTTAAAATTCTAAAGCGATTCGGGAGGCGGTCATGCGTTTCAGTAGGCAACCTACCCCCACAGTTGTCATTTCCAGTAAAATGAGGAAGACACTGGTTTGGTCAATTGGCCATTTCGGTATTCTACAAAATCTGACTCTTGGTTGTACTGATGAACATCAACAAATCATTGACTAATAGACAACCCCCAAATAGGATTCTTCTCTCTCCGTTTTGCTTCTTTAAACAAATTATGGGATGAACACCTTCTTTCATCATAAAATCTTTTTCTTTATCAATTCCACTAGAACGACACTGCGTCGGACTCGGTGGCAACGGTATCTTTACTTCAATCCCACACCAATGCATGGGCTTTCCTGAATACGAAGACGTTTGTGTAGTCGCATGTCTTCTCCCGGGCTATCAGCTTCGTGGGCCTGGTTCGGCTGAGTTCCAATGCATGCAAAATGGGACATGGGACCAAGCATTGGATGACTTCACCTGCCTTGGTAAGCAAAATATGAAAAATATGAAGAAACATTTTTTTAAATGTAAATAATCCTCTTTCATCTGTTAAAAGTCTCCCATATAACATTAATGCAATTAATCAAAATAATGTTATTCATAATAATAATAATAATAATAATAATAATAATAATAATAATAATAATAATAATAATAATCTTTTAAAGTCCACTCCAAATTTTATTAAGTTAAAACGAAAATGGAAATTCTTTTTGCCCAATTGATCGTGAGCCCGGCAGCCACTGAGCAGCGCCAGATCGACATTGCTCTATCCCTTATTGTTGAACGCCAAACAAGGTAGCAGCAATTCCCGTCTTTTAACGTCTTTTGGTATTATTTTTGATAACTTTTTGATTTTATTTGGTAATTAGAATAACACTCTGTAACATAACACATTGAACTATATTCTAGAGCGCCTTGAGCATTCTGCGTAACGGAGATGGCATTATTAACTAGATAACTATCTAATTACATCATCATAACTAAACGTTTTGAAAATTCGAAAATGGAATTTATCAGTTTATTGATCTCTGATTATAAGTAATGTTTGTCAACTCGTTTTCCTCTGTTTTTCATTTTATTCACATTCACACTTACACCAAAGATATTGAACCACCCGAGCTCTTAACCTGTCCAGAATCATTCATCGTTGATAAAACTAACCCTGACGGAGTAGAAGTGACCTTTGACATACCAACCGCGCGTGATAACAGTAACAGCAGCCTACGAATAGTGACGTCACCAGAGAACTTGACGTCACCTCATTTCATTTTCCAGGATTCAGTGCTCTCCTTTGAATTCTTTGATGACACTAATAATAGCATCAAATGTACTTTTGATGTGCAGGTCAAAGGTGAGTGTGACGCTTATCAATTCAGCACATTGTAAAATTGTTCCTCGGAATAATCAGTGTTAGAATTGTATTTGCATTTAGTGGGCATTTTCCTCGGTGGAAATGAGCAAGTTGGTAATTATAAAGTTACCACGGCATACCAAAGATTGGCAATCAATATTGCAGAAGGAGGAGGAGGAGGAAGAGGAGAAGGAGAAGAAGGAGGAGAAGGAGAAGGAGGAGGGGGAAACGTTCGAATTTTGCGCAAGGCTGGTATTTATGGTGAAAACTTTGCTTTTCATTGTATAGTTAAACTTAAATCGTAAAAAAGTGGGGAAACCTGCTAAAAAGATCATTTTTTATCTTTATTGATCAGAGGAATTTGGTGTGGATATCCTGTATTGTCCTGATGACATCACAGTTGAAACGGAGAAGGAAGCTAATGTGACGTGGTCTCGACCAGTGTTTCGTGGAGAGAACGCGTCGAATATACAAGTAACCGGCTCCGTCAATGGTACCTCGGCAATGCTACAGATTGGTTTCCACTCCATTGAGTACACTGCAGTTAATAAATTCACTGGGAAAGAGTCTGTTTGTCGATTTAATATCACTGTTAAACGTGAGTATTCATTCTTTCTTGCAAGATTGGATAATTAAGTGGTTCTTTCCAAATGGTGTGTCAACTGTTCAAATGAATCCATACAGAATTTTTCGAATGTAAAACGCATGATATCATGGCTATACTGGTCAGTACCGCAGGGAACAGTTTCATGACCTTCTTTGGAATCCCAAAGCATTACATGTCCTAGAAATGTACGTAGTATAAGACAAGACAAATATTACAACATGGATTAAAGATAGATCTTCAGATCAATTTGGTTAAATCTGAGCATAATTTTGCTATGATATAATATGTTCTACTTGTTTTCACGCGGTATCTCCCTCTATAGCACTACCGTGTCCTCCTCTCGACACACCTCTAAACGGCGCCTTATCATGCCGTAAATGGGAGACCATTGAGATCTGCAGCATGTCATGTAAGGAAGGCTATGATATCCCTCGCTTGCCCTCCAGACAACAACCGCCAACGCTCTACACGTGTTCTGCATCACAGGGTTCATCCAGGGAATGGAAACCGAATGACAATGTCGTCGATTGCTCAGGTACGAAGCTGAGCATACTTATTTCAATATTTCCCTGGCTCAAGGGGCAAACGCACCGGAGGGGGCCCAGCATTGACTTAGTAATACATAGACCAGTTAGAAAAAGACACCTGTCTACCAAGGCAGGAACTCCAAAAGATCATTGAGGATAGAACTGAATGGTAAAAGCTTGTCAAATCAGTGCAAGTACGCTCGACCTAGTATTAGTAGTTTCCTGGCGCACAAAAGAGTTCAATACAGCTTTCAGAGTACTGTGTACATCACAGTCTTTATATCAGCTGTAGATCGCGATCGAATGTATTTGTGGCGGTGTGGTGATTTTGTTGTTGTTGCTCTCTCTCTCTTGCTAGCCTTTCCTTTCGCTTCATAACACTTCAAAGGTCAACTCCTCTCTCCTTCATCCTCCCCTTCTCTCTCTCTCTCTCTCTCTTTCTGTCTTTCTCTCTCTTTATCACTCTCTCTGTCACTCTCTGCGTGTTTCTATCTCACTCTCTCTCTTACTTTCTCCGTTTTCATCTCTATCCTTTTCTCTTTCTCACTTTATATCTGTCTCTCTTCCCCCATCTCTCCCTCTCTCCGGCTCTCTCCGTCCCTCAAACCCTCACATCACATACCTCCTTATCCAGGCTATTGCTCTCATGTTTCTGTGTCCTTACCTTTAGTACATGATTGTACTACCAGCAGATTAATAAATGCTCTCAAAACTTGATAATTCATTTTTTTTCTCATTAATCACTCACTTTGAAGGACTCAAGGGCAGGCTATCTTATCTACCGGCCGGGCTGATATATTACGAGGGTGATTGCGGTCAGTTGGTTACCCAGCAGAACATTGCTTCAGCCCTGACCACCCTGATTCAAGCATCGACGTTCGGGGATCTGTGTAACGACAAACAATGTTCAGTCACCGATGTGACCGTCACATGCGGACCCCTGGACCACTTGCCCGAACCTCCACCTGCTCAGAGACGTCGAAGGAGGGCCAGACGCGATGCGATGTCTGCGTCCATACCATCGGGTGCAGAGCGTCGTAACCTACCAAGGGCGTCCTGGGCTACCAACGTGACTATGGTCTCCTTCGACATCTCAACGAGACACGACATCGACAACGATGCCGTGGATGATGAGCCAACTAGCGATGCTGATGATCGCTTGGCCGAAATTGAGGAGAACCTTTCTCGACTGGTCCACGAGATTATCCTGACAGGGACTGCGGACGGTATGGAAGGTGACATGATGGAGAAGATCGCCCAGCTACCTCTAGATGATGCCTCATTGGTTCTTGGTGACATCAAGTCGGCCTGCGATCAAGGATATGTTCCACAAACAGGATCGCCAAACCGATGTGGTAAATCAAAGCTAAATGGCATTTGCACTGCTAATGTATGTAGTAGATATTGTTAAACAAATCCTTCGGGATTATTAAAAAAAAATACAACCTATAATTACTAAATATTAATGAATAACAGCCCCCCCCCCCCCCCCATCGATATATACAAAATATATATGAGGAGAAAATTATGATCTACACAAAAAACGATAGAAGTATGATATACCGCCATTGTAAGACTTGGTCCCATAGACGTTTTAGTAAAAATCCACCTACGATATGAGTTCCAGTAATCTAAATGATGATTACTCGAAAGCATTGTGACAAACCTTTTGCAAATATTATACTGATTTACCCTTAGGTCTCATTTCCATACATAACATGAACAATTGTAATAGTCATTTTGTAAACGTGGCATAAAAGAATTGCCACTAATGATGAATATTTCTATCTTCTAGTTGCCTGTCCGCGAGGGTATATCTCTGGTGGAGACGCTGAGATGTGTATGCCCTGTACCACTGGGTCGTACCAAGACCAATCAGCTCAGTCTGCGTGTAAACCCTGTCCAGCTGGACAAACCACCCCCAGAGAGGGTGCCAAGAACATCAACGAATGTCGAGGTAATGATGAGAAAAATACATTCGAATCATAATTTAGATTTGAATGACGCTGAATACAATGTTTCTGAGTATGATAATCATACCCTTCAAATGGGGTAAGAAAAAGGAACAAATATTAATCTTGTAGCTTTTATGTTTTCGATTTACATCATGAAGTTACATGTTGAGTAATAAGATATAAAAGTGATGGAATTGTAGGTAACTAAGTTGTCTCGATGTACAATACCTAAGAAAGTTTTTTGTGGATTCATGTTATTGCTAATTTTAGTATTCTTAACACCGTGGACGCGATATTTGTCGTAGCCGAAGATGAACTAGAACCGGTATCATGTCTTTACAATTTGCATTGCATTGTTTGTAACGTACATCACTGATTTTCACCAGCTTTCTATCTTCGTATCTTCTGACAGACCAATGTAGCCCAGGTTCCTTCTCGCCTTCTGGATTGGTTCCCTGTCTACCATGTGATCGTCAATCCTTCCAATCACAGGCCGGCCAGAGATCATGTGACCGCTGCCCCACCAATCAAAAGACGTACAGATACGGAGCCATTTCACAAGAAGAATGCACCTTTTACGACTCAATCTAATGGTGTTGATATAATTGAGATTCTTTTATGTAAATCTCGAATTTTTATTTGAAATTTATTTTGAAGACATGGCTCGTGTTTTTTTTCCCTCTCACTTGTATCAACCAGGAATGGAAGGAAAATATGTTAACGTATATAAACATGAGAAATCCTTAATGATAACAACTCCTTTATCGTGAGGTATATGACGAAAGTGTCTAGAAGTCTGCTTGTAAATGCATGATATGAATATGCTATCGAAGCTAAAGACACTTTAAAATGCCAGTTTCTACAGCAGGAACTCAACTTGCTTAACTAATCGTAGAAGTACTATCCTTTATAGCTTTAAATATAATTGTGAATTATGTCAGTGTCACCAAAGTTTAGTCTTCCGCATCTTTTACTAAATAATGTGTTATTATTTTTTTTTTAAAGATTGTAAATCTTGTATTAAAGACTTTATATATTATTTTGTGTAGTTATTCTCAATTTGTGTCATGTCATGATTCGAAATGAAATTATGTACTGAATAATGTAAGTCATGTGAATTTTTTATTTTTACTGCTTTCTTTATTATTTTGCAGGACTGTGTAGAGGACAAGTCTATTTCTTTACCTCATAAACATGCTTTGATGTAGGTCGATACTGACTGATCAATCTTGATTTGTTTCTAGCAAAAAGTATTTAACAACCCTTAAATATTGTCATGATTGTGTATCAAATATAAAATTGTAAATAACAAGTAATGTAATGTATTTTAAGCACATAACTTTGCTGTACTAGCTTACACTTACATGAACTTTCATCCAGGCATACCATTACATTTCACCCCTCACGCCCACTACATTTACGCATTATAAATCAAGGTTATATAATTTAGGGGAAAAAATGCCAACACAGTAAATGTCATTATACTATAATAGTTTACCCATTTAATTGCTACACAGTGTGTCCTAATACAGACAGTGAGGTGAAAGTTTAAATGCACTGTTGTTAACATCTGCTAATTAAATTCACTAAGTATAAATTAGTTTTCATTCGACAAAGATTCTGATGTAGGGGTCAATTTAAACATGTCTTTCCGGTAGGATACCCAGCAAAGTCAATAGCACATGCCTGGGCCAAAGTAAACTAATTTTGAACCGTAAGTAATTACATACTGACATAGATAGTTGCAATATGGCAAAATGAGTTCACCACACTTCTTGCAATATAAGTTAAATAATAGAAACTTAAAGAATATCGTAACTTCAAACGGTTTATTGCTGGTCAGATAAGAACATGATAATGTAAACTGCTGTAATGTTATGTATAAACAAAACTTATTTTAATAAATAAAGATTATATTTCCTTTTTACAATTTAAAAAATCGTATCCCTATGGCTATGTGATACACAAGGGGCATATATATATACATGGATATATTTTAGAGAGAGAGGGTGTGTGTGATGGAGAAAGATGGAAAGAGAGGAGGACAAGAGAGAGAAAGATAGGGAGAGATGGATATGTATAGACAAAGTAAGAGGAGAGAGAGAAAGAGAGATATAACGATAGTTAAAGACATAGATAGATAACTAAAGACAGAAAAATAGTAGAGAGAACTTGAGAGATAGATAAATAGTTAAATAGAGAGAGAGAGCGTGATACAGAAAGACGGAGAAAGAGAGAGTAAAAAAGGAGATAGAGAGGAGAGAAAAAGAGAAAGATATATATAGAATAGGACTCAGACAGATACAACGAACAGAAACAAAGAAAGGTAGCGAAAGAGGGAGAGAGAGAAGAAAGAGAGAGCGAAAAGAGATGTTAGCGATTTAAAATAGAGATACAGAAAATTGATTGATAAAGACAGAAGTCACGTAGTACGAGTATAATCAATTAAGATTAGATTGAATAAACTGAACTTGTGTTGAAAATATGTTGCATAGATCCTGATAATTTTTCAATATTTTCCATTGTATTTTTTTAATAAATTTCGTGGAAAGCTCTCTCGCTTCCCCCACCCTCCTTTGTATTCTAATTTTATTATTTTCTCTCATCCTCCGAATAACACCTCAAATACATCCAAATTATCCTCATGAGTCTTATGTTCATATTCATGTCCATCGGTAACGATGAGGAAGAGGTTTACATATATAACTTTGAAATAACGATGTCGTTAAAAACCACAGACGGTACATTAAGTTTCAGGATATTTCTTAGATTATTGGCGATGAAGGATAGAGACGGGGGTTATATTTGGAAAGAATCGATGCGCAATCTACCACTGAAACCTCTAAGCAATACACAGATTGTTCGGGTCAGCTTCGTTATTTCAAAATAAAGACGTGACTCAGCTGATTTCATGCTGAAGGTGTCGGGAAGTAAAGGATATGAAGAAAGACTAAAAAACGAAGAAGACGTAAAGTATACGAAGAAGAAGAAGAAGAAAACAAAACAAAGAAAGAAAGAAAGACAAAAATAAAAAGAAAAGACGGTCAGCAATGTTAAGCAGAAAATCGTGGAGAGAAAGAAGAAGAAGGTAATGAAGAAGAACAAGAAGAAACAAAAAAGACGTTTTGTTATAAGAAGTACAAAATCGTTGAGAATAAGAAAAGAAAAAAATGAAGAAGAAATAGAAGAAGAAGAACAACAACGACAACAACACCAACACCTAGCTGAAAAAGGGAGCCGATTAGTTATTATAAGCAGAAAAACAGGGAGAAGAAGAAGAAGAAAAAAGATAATGAGGAGGAGGAGGAGGAGGAGGAGGAGGAGGAGGACGAGGAGGAGGACGAGGGGATTGAGAAGTATACTAATTGCAAGAAGAAGAAGAATATAAAAAATTATCCTTTTCATACCCTGCAAGCAAACTTTTTAATTCGCTTCCAATTGCATGTCGGAATTTCACACAAATTAGCCTACATAATAAAACTGCCTATACGGCAACACCAGTCTATAATATGATATCGCAATAACTAATGCCAATTGGTTTTGTTTCATATAACAAATTTGTATTTGTCATTACTCTGACGTACATTTATGCTTTAAATGTTATGTAGTTTTTGTATTTATCTGTTTTTATGTTGTGTTTTAACTTTATACATTGTAATATCCATTTGTTACAGAGCCCCCTTGCAAAGCAGGCATTGTGGCACTGAATGGGGCTACCCTGTTTTTTGTTTAAGAAGACTGAATAAATAAATAAATAAGAAGAAGAAGAACAAGACGAAGAAGAGGAGAGAAAGGATAGAAAAGAACAGGAAAAGAAACAAAAGAGGGAGAAAAATAGGACAGATAACAAAATTAATTTGCCCGGGAGTGAGAGTCATAACCGTAAACAGAATATTTTGTGCTTACATCTATTTCAAACTCCTTTTCTAAACTGGTGATGCTATTAAATGATGACAACGTTGTTTGTAGCCTAATAATATGTGTTCATTTCTGTGTTTTAAAATCTATAGAGCTGCAACTTTGGCATGATTAAAAAAATAACGGGAAAGGGAGCGTTGCTTGATACCAGTCCCTCTATTTTTAAACAATCATTGACAATTGTGCGTTAGTATCACTTTTGTTCTGATCAAAAGTACAAAAATGAATATGACGTGGTCAGGGGCGGCGATCCCGTGGGGGACGAGGGGGACACGTCCTCCCTCAATTTTTAGGGGGGATCGTCCCCCCCCCCCCTGAAAATTTGAAAAAATGCAAAAAAATAAGTGTATAGGAAATACTGACTAAAGACTGCAACAAACTTTAAGGCTCTGGAAGGCCAAAGAGTGCAGCGTTTAGACAAATAAAAATGCTACGCTCCCTTGCACAATATTCTTTAGAGTGTACAAGTAAATATTGTAGAAAAGTGAAGTGTGTGAAAGGTATATTGCTTGTTTTTATACTATTGTTTTGTTAAGGAATGTAATTTGTTAATACAACAAAGCTTCAAAAACCTGTGCGGGGATAGTCAATTCCGTCACCGTCACCACTCTTCTTCACTATGCTCCCTCGCGCCGGCATTATGATGGGGGGGGGGGGGGCTTGGGGGCAGTTGCACCCCCCCCCAAAAAAAAAAAAATAAATAAATAAATCAAAAAAAAAATCCAAACGTGGTTTATTTCTAATTCGATACCAGTGATTTACAAATGTTGCTGAAATGGCATGGTTTTTTCCTGAACTTCCGGGGGCTCTGCCCCTTGAACCCCACCAAGGGCCCTAAGGCGTGGCCCTGGTTGCTCATCTGACCGTAATTAAATGCCTAAAAACCCTGAGCTTCTGGGGGCTCCGCCCCCTGGACCCCACCATGGGCCCTGAGGCGAGCCCCTGGTTGCTTATCTGACCGTATTTTTTTTTATATATGCCTGAAAACCCTGAGCTTCAGGGGCTCTGCCCCCTGGACCCCTACAGAGGCCCTAAGGCGGGCCCCGGATGCTCATCCATCCGTTATTAAATGCCTAAAACCCCGCCCCATGACCCGCCGGGGCTTTGCCCCTTGACCTCAAGCCAATTTACGCTCCACTTACGCTTTGCTCTACCTGACCGAAGCGCCCACCCCTTTGAAAGACGTTCCGCGGGGCCTGCATGCACCATGTGAAAGTGGGGGTGATGCAGATTTTTTTTTCTCCCCCCCCCAAAAAAAAACACGTTTTTGCTCATTACTACACTGCTCCCCGTCCCTAGCATTTCGTACCCCCCCCCCCCCGGTCATGAAAAGAAATCGCCGCCCCTGGACGTAGTACTCCATTAACGATTACTGTTGAAAATGTGTGCGAATAACCGTAATTTTTTTTGTATTGGCATAATTACGCGGCTAGGGCGTTTTTATACATTATCCATGATATTTTTCCTTGACCGATTTCAATTGAGCGAATCGTGTCTGGATTGAACAATTCAGACAAATGTTTATATAAAAATTCACTGATTAATTACGTTGCATATTTGTGGTCGCATTTGGAATTTAGTTGGTTCTGATGACTAAACTATTTTTATTCGGTATGTCGGACAAACAAATTTGGCCGCGACTCACCTTATAACAACACTCGTTTTACCAAGAAAAACAATACTGATTTAATCATGGCCCATAAATATGAACCAAATCGGGGTTTGGATAATACAGCTAATATAGATTATAAAGGTCTCTCGACGTTAGCAAAAACACATTGCGAAATCTTTTGTAATGACATTACAAAAAGCAGTAATATTTTGAATGAAAATACAACGACTTTCCATGTCATGCTAATAAGTAATCTAAGTTTGATGAAATGAAATGGATACATGGTCCTAATGATATCAGCATTCATCTATATTTGTAAAGTGGTGTGAAAGGGTAAGAGTAATGACGTCATAAAGAAAGAAGTCACAAAGAGACCCCCGCAGAGAAAAAACTACAACTTACTGACTAAAACAACATGCATTTAACACACTATGCATTGAAAAGAATCGAAGGTTCAACAATTATTGGTTTAACCTGACGTGTTTGCAATGTTTGATAACAACCATTTGGTCTGAGAGTAATCATGGCTTATCAGCAAAAAGGGGAAACACATCATTCTGACATTGCGCTAAACGACAGTGCTCCGATTAGCTGGAATATTTCGAAAGGTGAGGAAATTCGTTCTGCGCATGCTCAACTTTAGGAAGCTTTTCACAAAACACAGTGCACAATAAAAAAAAAAGTGGAAAAAGTGGAAAGGAATGGCTTGATTTGGTAAATATTAAGTAGACTTGTACTTCTCGTCCCCTTTTACGAATTGAGAAAAAAAACTAAATCGAGCATTTCTATTCTTGAATAATGATTTTGTAAAATATATAATCCGCACAAACATTGTAATGGTTGGAACGATGCGATTTTATTGTACATATTTGGTTGATTTTCATACCTGCTACCACTACATGAAAACACTGAACAAAAGAGACTACCCTGTCGCTAAAACATGAGTTGGCAGGTTGCCCTAATGTTGGTTATGTTTAATTATTAGGAGAGGGGAGTCCCCATCCCCTTTCCGCAACGTAACCTCACATAGTGACTTTGAGAATAATGCATGACTAATTATAAAGTTTCGACAAGCAAGGGCCTTTATGTTTGGAGTTTAATGTGACCGATCTATTAGACATCCTGTACACTTCAACGCCATAAACTTGATAAAGTTCAACTCATGGCAGAACACACCTCAACGTTTGATCCCAAATAAAGAAGAGCGGCGGTGGTGCCTCGCTCTGATGACAACTTTTTCTGCTCACATTTCCGCTATGGTTTCGCTGGTACTGTTATCATAGTTATGAATCACGAATAACTACCAACAGTGATCGAATAAAACACCCCTTTAGTTAGACATCCGAAACCAGAATAGGCCAGTGGGATTGATGACAGCTGAACAAATCAATGGCTCTTGGATCTTCTGCTCTTCTAGCTGTGGTTTTGGATACGTGCTTCTTCGCTCATAAATAATGTTTATATTCTAACTGCGTTTCATGAACTGGTACAAAATTAATTGCAGAGATCATACTGGCCAAATCCAGTCGGATGAAGTACATTTCGGGAATTGTATAGTCCTCCTGTTGATGTTTCAGCCTTATAATGACAGAATTCAGTGATGAAAAAAAAAACGTCCTTTTGAAGACCGACCGTTGCTTCTCATTGGTTTTAGCTTGACTGAACCGATTTGAAAACTTGCGATTTGTGTAGACCAGGTCTACTTTGTTTAAAACCTTAGAGATTACGCTGTGGGAGTCATCAGCTAAAGACTTGGATTATTCGAACACGATGGAAAACAACATGAATACGTTACTAGCAGTACTCTTTAGTGCTTACAGCTTGTGTTTTTGTCAAAGTTCTACAGAGTTCGTATCAACATTCAGAAATGAGAACATTGAGCTCGTGTGTGACATCAGTGACTCTCCGAACAGCAACACCATATGGAGGTTCGTCGACAACGATGTGTGGCTGGCCCAAGGGGAATTCGTCTATGAGAACATCGGGTCGATGTACAACCGTGTGAGCGTGGACGTCGATCGATCTCAAAGTCGACTTCGTATATTCTATGTACACCCGAGCGATGCTGGAACGTATCAATGCGGCTATGAGGCGAGTCCAAGGGTGTTTGAGAAGATCGGTGAAACACGTGTTGCTGTTGTTGATCCAGATACGACCCCTTCGTGTCACATAAGGATGCTGCCAACCCTAGGCACTGTTCAAGGGAATGAAGTGGATATTAAATGTGCTTGGCCCAGCTCCTTACCTATGGGCCATGCCATTATACATAAGAACGGGGTAGAAATGGATCCAGATGTTACCATGGATGATCACGTAGTCCTACGAACTCTGCTGAATGATGGAGATGCGTTTACTTGCCAATTAGTTTCTCCTTTAGAGACAGAGAGGAAAGCATGCACGGTGATACCCCTGACAGCATCCGGGTTAAAGGTTCGATCGGACCCTTTAGTGGCTACCGTTGAGTTGGGAGGTGATGTCCAGTTTAGTTGCACTGCAGAAGCCAATGAACCTATTGAGAGCTACGTGTGGAGTTTGAAAGCCGATGCAGTCATTCGGTTTCTGAGCCAGCCGGGGAGATTTAGGACTGATGATAATTCCCGTAGCCTTTCACTGTTCAACTTAGAGCTGGTTGATGATAGGTTGTGGGTGAAATGTTCAGCAGAGGCTCAAGATGGAACGAGTGTTCTTTCCATGTCTGCAGTGAAAATCATAATCGCTCCTCCACCTCATCAATCAACGACAATATCACCAACCCTCCACTCAACCCTCAATCCAACCCTCAATCCAACCCTCAATCCAACCCTCGATCCAACCCTTAACCCAACCCTCAACCCAACTCTCAATCCAAGTAGACGGACTCCACTCGAGTTGCCGAAGGGTACAACCACCTTTGTCTATGACACCACTGCACTGACGAGTAACTCCACCGATGTGGCCACACCAGGACGACGGACATCTTTGCCTCTCCCCATAACAGTCATATCTTTAATTGTCTTGGGTGGACTGATAGTTTTCTTGATCATGATTGCAGTAGTCGTTCTGTTCGTAAAGATCTTCCGAAGACACAGTGCTAGCAAGGACGTCGACAGACATAACGTAAACACCAGATGGGTGATGTCGACTCCAGAGATCACCACGACCGAGGAGGTTTCTGAACGGCCCAGGCGGTTCGGCAGGAAAAGCCGATCTAGCTCCAGGAAACCCCTCTACTTCAGGAAAAGTAGCAAGAAAAAGAATCGCTCCAACAGTTCTTCAGTGCAGAAGCCTACAGGAGTTGTAAGACATCTCCCTCCTCAACCCGATATACCTGATTATGTGAACCTTCCCAGGAGTGGGTCAAACAACTCACTGCACTCGATGTACTCTGCACAGCAAAAGATTCGGGGAGATTCGTCACATAACTACGAGGTGGTCAGAGCAGAACCTCCAGATGTGATCGGGTATAGTAAGCCTCGACAGAAGCAGTTGGTGTACCCTGGGGTAGGGGGAGATGTAGGGTATGCCTCGGTTGAGGGTCCAGAGCAAGTCCCTCCTGTGATATACGCCGAGTTGGACGTTACGGCTAATATACAGACAAACGCGCCGGTGGATCGAGCTTTCGATCCAAGTCACCTCTATGCTAAAGTGAAAAAGTGACATTAATCGTCTTACAATTCGCATTCATATTGATATAGGATCATAAAATAGCATATAATATTTGAAATTATATTATTCGTGTTTCCATGCCGTGCATCCACTAATTATTATACTGCAGTGAAGACGTCTTATTTTCTTTATGGACACGCTGAATGGTTTGATTTCTATCATGAGAAACTTTCAAAATTCATTGTTTTATCTCTATATTTTGTGATTGGGAAGGTATATATAAATATTAGGCCTTTGTATGTATATAAGATATGTATTTATTATATGTAATGTGACGTTATAGAATTTTATATGAATCTAGGAATCTCTGTCATTATTTGTGCTTGTTTTTCTTTTCTTATATAGTTAAGAATTAGTTCAGAATATTTCAGTCGCATTCAATTGTAGATTAACATTCAATAGACGCACATTTTGTATGTTTGATGGATAAAAGAATTTCAAAAGATGGTATCATGTCAAACTAAGACTAGAAATAAAAAGGATTAGGATATGACTAGTATCAAAAGTAGCCAGATCAAAGGGGCTGTCAAATACCAAATATATTAAACGTGTAAGCTTGTTTCAAATACCGTTTAACATGCTTAGTCACTTGCAATCTATTTCAACTTACAACAACTTTTGAACTTTGAGTTGGCATTTCCCACGGGTAGTTTTAATGACAATGCAATATTGCTTCACCTGCACGTATCCGTCGCTCATGGACATGATAACATGGCATTTTCTGCAAATGTACAGTGGTTAAACTATTTTAGATTGTAGCATTTTACCATGACAATGCGGGTGGGGAGACAAGTATAATATTTGGTCTGATTTCAAGCAAGCGTCCACCTGCATTTCATGAATTTTTTCGAAATGATTCCGCTTGGTATTATGGTATAAAGTTTAAAACAGATGAAATCACCAGTGACACTCGTAAATTAATTTCTCTATAAATTTCATAAGATAATGAATTTCTCAACTTGTACTTACAATAACGGATGCATTTAATCTTTGCATCCGACGAACCAATTGGGGCAGCCCCGCCCCGCCCCCCACCCCCCTCCCTTCCTCCGTTCTGTCAAACCAGTAAGCAGGGTAACATTAGGAAACTTGACGGGGTCATTGTTCATGATGAAATAATTAAATTCCTCAATTCACAGTCGATATCAGCCTTCTTAACATACATCATTCCTGTTTATTGTATTAGAAGTACACATTTTTGCAGATTATCTTTGTTATTTCATTGCTTTTTTCCATGAAATCTGTTTCTGGATGGTCAAAAACGGATTTGTATGAATCCGCTCATGTAAACACCAAAAATCATTTGAAGAGGACCCTCAGTGCAGTGTACTTAAATTGAATTGTATCGTTGTACTAATTAATCACACACTACCTTCAGATAAGTGATAATACTGAAGATTTCAGTCGGTCGTGTGTTTCCGTTGTGGTTTCTATGTCATAATAAAGAATGGTAAACGAACCGGATTGAAGAGACAACTATCTGATAGGAAAGAAGATATTGGTCACTCACTTCCCAGGCATGTATCATCACCCTTACCTGGTAGAAACTTGGCATATTTTACACAAACAATAATGCAATGGCAATCAACATTTATATGTCATTGTTTAGTGTAACAATGGAGTGGGCAAGTGTATTTCTTTGTGAATATTCATGCTAAATATGGTAACTGTCATCACTTCTAGCACATACGCGGCCTCTCTTTTTATTATCAACATAAATAACTTTAATAAACACAGTTGCAATTAAACGCAAAATTACGAAATTATGCTTGCTGTAAACGTATTCTGATTGGTTGAAGGTCAATTTGCATGTGATTTTCGGTGGTGCATTTAACTGTACCGTCTATCATATCTAGAAAAGAGGCAATTATGTTTGTATGTACATAAAATCATATTTGTCATGTTTTTATGCTAATCATCAGAGGAGCGATGATCAGTTATTTTGGTGGAAAATTGAATGAAATCTGATTCAATTTTGTCAATGCTGATTGATTTGATATTATGTCAGTAAATATTATAGGATGAATCAATGTATGCGTTATCATTGTAAAAATGAACAACTGGTTTTCTCGTGTTTGACCTACTGGGTAAACTTATTCATGCAATTAAACGATTGAATCGTAACCATTAATGAGCCAGATTTGTTCAGATCAGAGTTTTTTGTACGTTTGTGTGAATGATGAACTTTTAAAGATATGTGGTTGATTTCATTATTCCTTATTCAATTTGTTATTGATTGATTATTGGCTGGTGAATATGTGTGGGTTTAATGTCGGGGTCATCGCAGTGGACCGGCAGTTTATAAGAGGCCAATAGTTCATGAGACCAAGAAACCAACAAGAAATTACATAGAACAAATAATAATAGAATATAAGAAAGTTCCAAAAGGTCCATGAAACTGACGGCCTACGAGACCGACGGATCAAGAGACCGAACAGGAACAAAATACAAAATGGTGTATGAAAAAAATGTTGGTCACATTTTGGTCCTGGGGCCGCCAGCTTAGTGAAGCTTATGAAAAGTAGAAGGTCCGTGAGACTAGCATTGATGGGCTGTAGCCTTTAAATTTTTGTGCTTAAAGACCGTAATTATGAAGCTTGAAGTTTGAGAAAAGCCAATTTCACATTCGACCAAATAACATGGATTATATTCCCTGATATTAAATTGATTATGACGTAAGTGACCGAAGTTCAACCAACCAATAGGAAACAGTCCCTAATCTATCAATGATTTCAAAGGAGCTGTTACAGAAGAATTTCTCCGAAAATATCCGTGTCATTTTAATTACGAAACAACTCCTTTTTCTGTCATGTTTACCAAATTACATCCAGCACCAATTTGATATACATGTAAGTTATATCACAGTGCACCTGAATTTCAATGTTTTTCCAATCGATATTTCACATTCGACTACATGGAATATTTTCACTGCTAGGGGCTCATTAGATATGTAAATAAATCAAGTCTATTATTCCGTGAATTAATTTCAAGTTTTTTTTAAATTTCATCTTCCAAATATTACGAGCACTGTATGTATAACTCTCTCTCTCTCCCTCTCCCTCTCTCTGTATTCTCTCTCTGTGTAACTCTTTCTCTCTCTTTCTCTCTCTCTCTCTCAAACATTATTCTCCCTCTCTCTCTTTCTCTCTGTAATTATATATCTCTCTCTCCCTCTCTCTGTATTCTCTCTCTCTTTCGGTAACTCTTTCTCTCTCTCTTTCTCTCTCTCTCTCTCTCTCTCTTTCTCACACATTATTCTCTCTCTCTGTAATTATATAAAATCTCTCTCTCTCTGTATGCAGTTCGGATTATGTCTATTGAAATACTATTATTCTTACCAGGTGAATGAAATAACTTGTATTGAGGCACTTCACAAAGACTTATGCATTAAATTTGGTTACATTACGAAAATGGCCCATTGTACAGATAGGACTTTGATGTATAAACATAAAAGGAAATGACACTATATGAACTTTAATGACATTTTCCACAGGAAGCCGCATTAAGTATGGCGAGGTGGATTGTAATGTTTTTTTGTTGTTGTTAGGGCATTGTAACAAAAATCGACTTACAATCAATTATCTAAATAAATAAATTGTATCTCCAATCTTGCTACAATTTTTGATTGTATATTAATATGAAATGGATATTTTAAATTAGAATCTATTGTAAAGATACGATTGCATGGGCGTAAATCCTTACGTAATACCTATTTTTCAGGGGGTGATCTATTCATTCATCCCCCTGAACAATAGGTATTACGTAAGGATTTACGCCCATGTACGATTGATTGAAGGAAATGCTCTTCATCGGGCAGATGCAATCGATTACAACTCTTTATGTTATTTGTTTGTTTTTTTGTTTTTTGTTTTTTGTGTTTTGGGGGAAGGGGGGGGGGTTATATTACAAGTGTTAGGGCATACATTTCTATAGGCCTAATATACGGGTATTTACCACATTCCCTCAGGAAAAAAGTGGACACTATTTTTTATAGGTAAGATTCCCCTCCCCCCCCCCCCCCCCGAAAAAATAATAATATGACCTTGTCTTTCATCAAAGTAAACATTCATTTTTTACAGAGTTACGAACAGTAGCGTGAAAGTTTAATATTGATAGAGTATTACATTTTCTTTAATTTTGATTATTTTATATTTTATTATATTCTATTGACGGTTTGAAAACAGTGTCCACTTTTCTTTTACCTGAGTGTATAACGACCCTTTAAATATCACATCAACTAATAATAAGACATTCATGTACCCTAATCAAGGGAGACTTATACATATAATAATATTTACCATCTACTAACGCCGCTAACATATGGAAGTCATTAGAGCATGTGAACACGGCCATCAACAGATTATTACAAGATAATCATCTCTATCCAATCGAAGTAATGTACATGGCTCTCTCTCTCTCTCTCTCTCTCTCAGCTCATGCATTATACATCTCACGTTACATGCTAGATGAAGGATATCAACTGTACGGTATACACGGTTGATATACCAGTAACTATCATCACTTCATAAAACATTATGTTGCGCTACGCTGGGAGGGGAAGGGGGGAGGGGGATCTGAGCAATCTATACGCCGAATTTAGCCGACTTGGGTTTCAGTTGGTCACAACATGGCGTATATTCGTTTGTTTTTTATGCTGGCCCAACAAAGCAGTATTCGCCATATTGTGCCCAACTCCAACTGGGTTAGACAAACTCTCCTAATCAATGGCACTAATACGCCCTTCACAATGCAGTGTAATTCATGCAATTCATTATACATTGGCCATTGCACAAAGAGCGCTAAGCTGGGAGGGGGCATGAGGATACGCCCCTTTCCAATATAGTGCACTTCGTAACACATTGTGGCGCACTTTGTTGGGATGGGCTTTAAGATACACCCCTCTACGTACGGCTCCACGTGCCTCTCTCTCCGGATCACACTCCTTGTTTGCTTGCTAGTCGGACAATTTCTAAGAGCCCCCCCCCCCCCCCCACCTTGCCTAAGAATCCTTAATCCGCCTCTGCTTTTGTCAGAGTTGGTGAGATATTATCGGCCATAAACATATTAATTCCTCTATAAATTACTGGAACCACCATCATAATTCACCGCCATTGTTTTGTGATGATCTTTGAGCGAGATTGTTTATACGATTTGTGAACTCATTACCACCGTGCAGTCTCTTCACTATTGCAATCATTTCACATCTGAAAAGACTGAAATGCTACTTATTCTAAAATATTACGTGACTTGAGCTACCAGGCACCTGGAACGCTCTTTGAGATTGAAGTTACTAACATCTTTCATTAGCTTGGAATTTGTAATTATACACAATGCCTCGATCATCAACCACTCAATCGTCTGCGCTAAAAAACGACTTGATTTGATCTTCACCGAGCGCACACGTGTTCTTTTTGCCACTAGCAGACGTTGATTGCTGAATTGTGAAACGTTAAGATGGAATTATTTGGAATAAATTTGACGGCTGGTCGAGAGACCTACGTCGTAGGCGATGTCATCAGCGGAGAGGTGATCATACAATCTAGCAAGGATGAAGTCATCGAAGGTATGATGAAGACTACATCACTGTACAAACAGTTTTCAAATAAGTGCCAAGCATCCATCTTGGTCAATGAAGTGATGCCAGTTTACAAATGAAGAGGCCTATTTTCTTAATGTAACCAAATGTATTCATTATGCCTTTGTGAAGCGCCTCGTTATGAATTCTTTAATTCACTTGTTACGAATAAATGTATCTCAATAGTCAGACTTCAAATTGCATACATTATTTGTTGCTAGGTAGGGCAAGCATTATGGCTTGTCCTACCTAACAACATTATGTAATTCACCTAGTGACACGAATGCATCTGTATACCTGACTATTCCATCCACTATAGCTAAGTATGCTAAAGGTGAAGAAAGCAATATGCATGGATTAAATGTTGTTATGTCAGGCAAGCTTTCGGACCATCAAAAGAGTCGTGCATAACATGTGTTATCCTCACTATGAACATGACAGACAAAGAAAGCGGACAAAATATACAGTTCGTCAGGTAGACAAAGGAACATCCCTTCACTGCCATTATGTAAAAAGGTGAATATGCATGTGACACCTGTTCTACACATTTTTACATAATAGCAGTGAAGGGATCTTCTTTTGTCTACCTGAGGAGCTGTATATTTTGTCCGCTTGCTTTGTCAGTCATGTTCATAGTGCCTTTTTCTTTAATCCTCACAACTTTTCCTTTAATCTCGGCGACAGTTCTATGCAATTTCATGATCAACATCTTGCCAAGAACTGTATAGACCTTGTACTGATAACGTTATTCTCAAAGTGCGTGAGGACACGTTCTTACATTTATATATTATATTACAATCATTTTTTCATTCTTTCTTTTAATTGAATGTAATGGTCAGAATGCAGATTGCACAGATCAACTGTAACTATAGGCCTCTCGGGAAATCCCCGATACTTATTTATCTTCATGAACTATACAGTTTTCTGCTTAACATGCGTAATAGCTGTATTGAGGATGTTGTGCTGTTGAAACTGTAACAAACAGTGCTGTCATAATTATCTTTTGGTACGTTCGGAAGGATTTTTAAAAATATTCTTTATAACATGCAGCCATAAGATTTCCATCCATCGTTCATTTCCCTCTATTTTGGAGCTCACTTATTTTCAATATTATCTAAAGGGTTGGGCATTTACGATGGAAATTTAAGAAAATCAATATCTTTATTGACAAGATAGCAATTTGATATCATGGAGTATGCATGATGTCTAGTGTAGCACATACTATGGTAAAAGCCCTATACGAACCTTTATTGTTACAAGGCACGTCTCGTTGACATGTATTACACTCTCATATCATGCTTCTAAACCGACTATGCTTCTTTACTGAGAAAAATATCCTCTCATATTGAAATCGGTTATTAAAGAAACGTGTACTTTTATATGACCATATTGGTTTCGTGTGATTAATGCGATGGAAAAAAGTCTTAATAGACTAATTCTAAAACAAAAGTTTGAAAAGGAATAAAAGATCTGTATTGTGATACATTTCATAGAATTTTTACATAAACAGGAAAGCCTCGTCGAAGGGAATTGACATTAATCCTTAGTAATAACAAAAGCTTTCCGATATCGTAATCTGCATATAATTACTTGCGATATGTTAGGTGAATGCGATGACTTGAAATTATCAGATTACAAGGTGATTAAATAGCTAAATATAGTGATATTCTGTTTGATTTTTAAAACTTCCTTTCTCTAAAATTACATTACAGTACTGTGCCTGAATGTTGCTCGCATTAAACTATGAAGTTATATTATTTACCTTGATTGTGATACAAATATAATTGACATTAATTTTACTTTGGTTGAGGGTATAAGCAAAAATGAAAATCAATCATATCAAAACCCGAATAGGACCCCTATTAGATAAATCAAACAGAAATACCTCAATCTTCTGATTGTCCACCCCCCCCCTTTTATAAATCTTCTGAATGTAGATATTACTGGGATTCAAGTCACTGTATTTCCTCAAACACAGTGACCCCGTAGTATATTATATAGCATAATAACTAAAGTAAATTATAAAATGGTTAGAAAATCGAAAGTTTTTCTTTGTCCTGCATGTTAAGACTGTCCTGCATGTTAAGACTGTCCTGATTTTAATACGGTACTATATGGCGGTTTTCTGATGCTATTTCATGTTATGAAATATGTGTATATTGATAAACGCACTTTTTTTAAACATACAGGGTTAGATCTGTTTTTCTCGCATTGCCAAACCTTCACAACATTACTTACAATAATATTTTGCCTGAATTGGACCGCAGAAGTAAAATCATAAAATATATATATATATCATCGTCTATTTTGTTGACCATTTTCTTATTGTGTTGCAGTGTGCTATTCTTCAAGGGGTTCGATGACACGCACTCTACCGACACCAATACCCCCCCCCCCCCCCACTACCCCTCTCCCAACTTGCTTTCTCCAATCACACCCCTGATTACACAGTATTAGTTAATTGACGCTTGTAGTTACCATAATTATTCAAAGTTATTGATGCCACGAACTCTCTTCCGCTCTTGCTAACACCAAGCTAATAATATTAATGGTCGGAGTAGGACAGCAGCACTTAGTGAAATGATTCTTGATCTCGTTTCTGATTAGTCATGGTATTAGTTAGCATTCACACACGCCGGCTATCTTCTTGTTATTACCCATCGATGCAGTATACCTCTTCTTGTTTCGTTTTTTGTAACGCCAAGAGGATCCATCTATACCATTACACGCACTATTCGTCGGAAAAAAACTGTTAATGACAATGACACAACAAACATCATTTACTCTCAGAATTTTCAAAGAAACTCTGGCAAGTATATGCGCGAAAGCTTTAGATACCAAATCATTCAGCCTATTTAAATAATGCATTTAGAGTTACTGCCAGTCGGTGTGAGTAGTTTTAAAAACTTCTCTATATAATTGTAACATGGTATATTGATGAAGGCTTATGACTCTTTTCCGAGTTCGAGCCTCGGTAGGTGCTATCATCCGTTACCAAGGTATGTTTGCTACATCTGCCCCTCTCTTTCCAGATGTGTTATCATGAATACATGGGTACCTAATTGCAATGCTTGCGTGAGAATTATTTTTTTTTTAAATAAAAAAACCAGGTCCCTCAGAAAGAGCGTTATTTAATATATTGATTATGTCATCCTGGGTAGACCATATTATATCTTTATTAATTTTGTTTGCTTCATTCCTTTAATCTATAGATTTAGTGGTCTCGATCTGTGGAATAGCTCACGTAGAGTGGAAGAAATGTTTTACAAAGTATCAGGAAACGGAGTCATATTACAACGTGAAGAAGACACTGATAGGTATCAAGCCATTTTATACTCGTGGTCAGGTTTAACATTCTCTTTCTCTCTCTCTCTCTCTCTCTCTCTCTCTCTCTCTCTCTCTCTCTCTCTCTCTCTCTCTCTCTCTCTTTCTCTCTCTTTCTCTCTCTTTCTCTCTTTCTCTCTCCCTCTCTATTTACAACCCTCTCTCTACAACCCGCCTCTCTCTCTCTCTCTCTCTCTCCCTCTTCGTTTCTTTCTCTTTCTCTCACCCTCCCTCTCGATCCAAACGTTCGATCCAAGTAAAGCTCGACTAAAGTAATGCAAAACGCATTCATTTGTAACCGTGATTATCTTTAAAATAAATTGGTCCTTGTTTTCATATTGAATATTATTTTGCCTGTGCTAAACCTGCTTTAAGGTAATGTATCTAAAGGTAACAAATCTGATTTTTACATAATGTAAGCTTAAAATACCCTGCCTGCCTTTTGTTAAAGGGTATAGAACTGATTTAATAATTCTTGAAATGTCAGTTCCTCGATAATCGGGCATAAGCATATAAATATTGTGCTTGAAACACTTATTACATCAGAATGTTAACCATCCTGAAGCGATTAAGACACGCTTATCCATCATTATCCTAATCCGGTTGCCCTTGATGTTTTTCATTTAAGGGTATGCCTTTTCCGACTGCGATGAATCATCAAGGTGTTTTTTTTCTTTTTAGATGTGACGTCAGCTAGAAAGGAAAGGAAACTTTCACGACGGGTTCCGTGGGTGAAGTATTTCGAGTTGGACGTACCCGAGGACACTTTCCCACCGAACTTTTACAGCGACCATGGGTACATTCGTAATGACGTCACAGTGACGTTGAAATTGAAGGGCGGAAAAGAACATGTTACATCACGACCTTTCAAAATCATTGATGTGACGTCATTAGCAACGCACTTTGAAGATAGCCAGAGATCATGTAGTCAGGTATGTTGGTAAAACATTTTGTTCTTCTTTTTTCAACCGTGAAAGAGAAATTCAATATGAACATGTATTACATTCCACAGACAATTGTATTCGAACAGTATGGTCTCATGATTGGGTCCGGACACCTCCTCCTGTGTATAACTGCCCAGACAACTACCCCTCGGACAACTATCACTAGGACACCTGCTCCTTGCTATAACCGCCCGGACAACTTTCCCGGACAACTACCACTACTATACCTGCTCCTGGCTATCACATTCCGGACAACTTTCTCCGGACAACTACCATTAGGACACCTGCTGCTGGCTATAAGCTTTCGGACAACTAACGCTAAAGCCCCTTTCACACCGGATCTGCGTAGAGTTGCGTATAGTGTGGCGTACCGACTACGCCGAAATTAGGCTGCGTATTCACGAAAAAAATGTTGCTTCGGCGTAGTCCCTGCGTAGGTTATGCGTAGGCTGGCGTACGATGGCGTATGGTTACGTACCCTGTGCATAGGAACCGCGTATCTACGCGTACGTTTGCGTATAACAAGCGTAGGGTTGCGTACGTTTGCGTAGGTCAGGCGTACAGGTTTGCTTACGGTTGCGTTCGGTTGCTAACTGTGTGCGCAAGCTTTTACTGCTTCGTCGGACTGGCGTAGGGTAACGTACTATTACGTAGTCATGGCGTACTGTAGCGTAGTGTTGCGTAGTATTGATAGTACATTTCCGTATGTGATACACAAGCTGTTGAAATTGCCTAAGGTTTTTTCTCAAAAGCTTTTTCGATTTTTTTTTTTGGGGGGGGGGGTTTTGGTGTAAATTCTGACCCCACTTTCTTTACGACACAAACCCAAACAACGATAAATTCACAGGAGTGAGAACAATAACGAATGATATTGATTATGAAACCGAAAACAACAAAAATTCCCAGAGAGTATAAGCGAGGTCACCAAACCTAGATACGCCAGTCGGAAGTGTGACACTCGGAAATCTCTATCTTGGTTTCCATCTATGCAGAGAGGTCATTTTGATTTGACAATCATGTCAGGAACATTCCGAAATAACTGCCAAGCTAAATAGTGAGGTTTTCAGTGACTGTGTTAGGCACTACCAGCTCTTCCATTCAAGCAAACGTCCAAATAAATGTTTTTATGTTGGCGCATGGCACTGTCTGGGGTTTTAAAAAACTATTGCCGTTCTTCTCTCGATTTAGACATTTCTGTTCGTTCTTTTATTATAGGGATATGAATGTATTTTGGCCAGACTGTTTGACTTTAAGTCTGAATTACCTGGTCCAGTAATCTTCATCGTCATACGTCTTCAATTCAAAATTTCGAAACTTTACACACAAATTTAAAAACAAAGAACTTGGAAACAATGGCTTTTGGTTTTCACATCTAAATATTCATGACATAAATTTTCCACCTTTTCCCTATCTCTCTCTCTCTCTCTCTGTTTTTCTTCTCTCTCTCTCTCTCTCTCTATCTCTCTCTTTTTTTTTCTTCTCTTTCTCTCTCTCTCTCTATCTCTCTCCCTCCCTCCCTCCCTCTCTCTCTCTTTCTCTATCACTCAGGTGTCATCATTTAGATCATCTACTCAGTCTTGGACTCGAATACGTCTCCCTGCCCATATTTTGCCATGTGAGGGCGATAGTTCAGTTGTGAAGATAGGATTTGAGTGCTCACCTGGTTATTGCAAAGATGAGATTGATTTGATCCAGGTAAGACATGTATGAGATGAATAGTTTTGTCACTTTTATAAAGAGGAAATCATCTATTAAAGTATCCCTCAAAATCAAAGGTCTTAAATTGTCGTTAGATTTTGCAGCATTAGGGTCGGTGCAATAGCTTTAGGGTGGTGCATGACTAAATATATCTGACAAACAAACAAGAAGAAAAAAGTGTTCTCGCAATTTTGAAGCGTTTAAGTGTGTCAAAAATGTATGAAAAGTAAACATTAGAGGGGATTTTTTCGCATTATATTTCTTTAAAATCGCCTCTTTCCCAACCCCACTCATTCACCGCCCTTGGCTCAGTGTGTGCAGATTATTGCAAACCGAGTGAATGATGATCAAAATAATACCAACTTCAAATAATCAGAATGTCGCCCTCTCTCTTGTAAAACAAATGATACAATGTACGAGTATCTTGACCTATGGCTTGTTATCTTTTGCTTTAACGCACCATATCGAAATAAAGTTATGAATCAATAAATTTTTCCATTTAGATGTCTAATGTTATCTCTTTCCATGTTTCTGCATTTAATTGGTACACACAGAGGATAGATTACAGAGTGAACGAAGTAAACGTATTCACCAAATACTCTGTCATCAACTGCAACGGAACCAGGAGACAGAGTGGTGGTGACGTCACATGGACTGAGCTGATCGTTCCAAAGAAGCAACTGCCAATCATACACCACTGTCGGCTTATCTCTGTCAGATATTATCTAAAGGTAGAGAAAGAGACACCCTAACATTTCAAAGTCAGCATGAATGGCATATTTATTCTCTGGAAATAGAGCTAGGAGACGATATTAATGTTCAGTGTTGCTCGGATAAGAAAGTAAATCAAATAGAATACGAATAGAATTTATTGACTCTTGTGACCCCCTTCTGGGGTATGAGCGTACATAACATTTACATATCATGATAATGATACATAATAAAGAATACAAACATAGCATAATAATACAAAAAATACAGAATACAACAAAACAACAATTCAAATCTGATGTATTACGATAAACAGGAATGATCTAAACCTAGGCCATGACAAACATAAATACAATTAAACCATGTGGCAGGTATGTATGATAAGTGGAGAATTCCACATGACCAGTATAAATACAAATAACAAAAACTACATAATTGTCCTAATTATCTATTAAAAAATATCAGTTTCATTGTGTACATGTAAGTAAGATGTGATTGGATTGTTACGATTAATGCAGACTAACAAAATACAGCATATTTCCCCCTCATTGATATGATAGAAAAGTTAACCTTCTCAGTCGGCTATCCCTTTTCTTATCGTCTTTCTTCCTTCCTTTCTGCCTCTTTCTCGTCTTCTTCTTTGTCCTCTCCCCCCCCCCCCCCTCTCCCTCTCTCTCCTCCCCTCTCCCTCTCTCTCTCTCTCTCTCTCTCTCTCTCTTTCTCTCTTTCTCTCTCGCACCTATGTTAACACTTCGTTTAACATTGATGTTATTTTGTTACTGTTTATTTCAGAAATCTCCAATCAAATCTGACAAGTTCTCGTGGTTACCGCTAAGCTGGCAACGGGGCCCAGAAATCCTGATCATAAACTCTCTACACAGATAAAACCAAGTTTACTTGAAAACGACGCTGTCTGTAACACATTTGAGAGTCACATCAACCACTGACTATCTCTAATCAGTATGGTTTTTACGACAGGAACTATGCTTGAAAGTAATAACTAGACAGTTTACAATCTATGAAAGGAGCAGGTTCGATGGATATTGTGTACTTAGTTGAAGGCTCGTTTTTCTTGGACATGATGCATCACTATGGGTTCTAGGACACCTACCCCCTGGACATACACCCCCTAGATAACCACCCCAGTCAACTAGGACGACCACCCCACCCCCGGGACAACTACCCCGGACAACTATCCCCGGACAACTCCCCCCTAGGACAACTACCCCCGGACAACTACCCCTACGACAACTATCCTAGGGGTCTCCTAGTGGGTAGTTGTCCGGGGGTATTTGTCCTGGGGTGGTCGTCCTACTGGGTGGTTTCCCTAGGGGGAAGTTGTCGTAGGGTAGTTGTCCTAGGGAGTAGTTATCCAGGGGTGGATGTCTAGGGGGTAGGTGTCCGGATACGGAATATCACAAACACTGGGAAAATATATACACAGATTTGGATGTATAAACACAGATGTGAACAAATTAATATCAATCTGCTCACATAGGCATTCGAGCTGGATTAGGAGCTTGGAAGGGGCTACCCCTTCCCCTCCCCTCCCTTCGAGAATTTTGAAATTATCAATAAGCCTATTCGGGCAGCCATAAACTCATATTATTCGTTCAGTGAGATCATCTCTTTGCAATGTCTGTATCTTTTCTAGTATATTTTGATAAAGACTTCAAGTTTTTGCTAGCTAGTATAACTAGAAACTGATATATAAGATTATATTTATACAAAAGTGATTAGCCCCTAATCCTGTCTTGGCTGAAGTCATTTAATTTTTGGTTTTTATATATTTGAATATGAGAACATTTTATTTTTTACCAATATACAACTCTCCTTTCAGGCTGTCACCAAAACTTTGTTCAGTAACTTCCCATGAAGTAAAAAGAAGTTTTTATTTGTTTGTTTATGTATCTATCTATATATTCATTTCTTCAGTTTCTTATCTATTTATTTGTAGTTTATATATTAACAGGGTAGTATTGTCAGTTACAAAACTGTTTTCCACAAAATGGCCATGTATGGAATGGAAAATCCTTGGCCCTACAGAGCAATGAACATACGAAGGCTGCATTGATGTCATTAAGCCCCCATAAGGCATTATGATGGTTTTAATTTAGAAATAAACGTGTCAAGTAGAAGATTGTTTTGTTTGTAATTATCGAAAGCTGAGTGTAATAAACTGATTTTAAAGTAGACACGAAAAAAGAAAGCTTTATGGACGCGGGAAAAGTTAAAACAAGAACAATATGTTTTTTTAACAAACTATCATTGCAACATGCCTTTTTTATGTAAAATGTCGAATGTTTTTATTTCATCAAAAGCTTTTCAACGTGTTTTTTTTAAATAGAATAAAGGTAGGATTCATTTTTGTAATATCTTTAATATTTGAATGTGCAATGTGTTTTGGACTTTGTAATCGATTTTTTTTTTTCTTTTTTAGATGAGTGATTAAAAGGGAAAACTAGTTTGTATCCCATGGTTTTGTCGTCTTGGCAACGTTAAAAAGACTGACCTAAAAGAAGAAAGAAAACATCCCCATTGTTTTGTCATGCAAAGCATCAATAAATAAAACAGGTGACAGCACCATTGTATAATCTGTTACGATGAAAAGATATCTTATTCGGTATACGTGTATGTTACCCCAGTTTTCTTTCAAAGTTTGGTCTTTGGCCTATAATCATTTACATTGTTTTAAGTAGGCGTATAAATGAAGGTTATCATGTACAGGGCTTATTTGCATAATTACTTTATTGGCACGAACTTTACAACTTGTCACGGATACACTATTGACAATATTAAAAGCCTACTGTTTCATGCTTTTAATATTTGTAGCTCATATCGTTTTTCCATGTTGATCAGTAACACCTATCATAAAGGCTACCCGAATCTAGGTTTCAGAAATGGGGGGGGGGGGGGGCTGCTCGGTCTGCTGGCAACAGAAGAAAAATGTATCAAACTGTTCTGAAAAAATTTCATCATTACGACTACCTCTCGGCTGTTAACATGAACATATCCACACCAAAAAATGAGAGGGCAGGTTGTCGTTACCCTTCCCTCCCCCATACCCCCCCCCCCCTTCCCTCTAATCGGATCCGCTACGATGTCTGTTTATGGACCTACTACGAAGGTCACTGGTCTGTTTACAGTATTCTGAGCTTCTTTCATCATGCATTCGGTTCCATTTATCATTGCCGAAGTTGACTGCAGTGTTCGGTTCTCATATTTCGCACAAGTTTGGTTGTCCTCTGTGAGGGTATGATAATCGGGATCTAAAATGGCTTGGCATTTGTCTCACTTCGTCACCCTTCTCATACTAGGATGTTCGCTATCTGTCACTGGTGAGTTTATTAACTGTACACTTTTTGTGAAACTGATATACCATTATTTAATGGTGTGTTGGCTATTTAGCAGTAGAGAAATAAAATTCGAGGTTGTTCATTTGTTCTGGAGACCACTCGAGATATTGGCTAACTTATTTTCGATAGCCTTTTTTTATTTGCCGAAGAATACAATCTTTTTCAGTTGATATAGCCTAACAGTCAACCTACCGAAGACTTTGTACAAACTGTGATTCCGGGGGTCTCAGTCAAATCCGTGAATAATAAAACGCGAATAGGGGGTATTTTGTTATAGATTGGGCGCGGCCCGTGCAGTGCCGAATTAAGGTGTTCAAAAACGTCCATTTCGGGCCATTCTCAAGAAAAGGGTACTTTTTCAAAATGGTTCAAAATCCTGCTGTACGCGCCGGTATACGCATTTAGGGGTATTTTTTCAAGCCCTCAGGGCTAGACTGGGGAGGGAAAAGGGAATAATAATTCCCATTGGCGAGACTACCGGCCGCCGCCTGCGCTTGCCGGTCTTTAGGTCTTCAGATCAAGATGGATGCCCACGTTACCGGCCAAGAAGTCTCACGTCTATAGCTGGTCCCTTATATTTTGTTTTGCATAGTAGAATAATGACTGTTCATTGAACATTGTGTACTTTTTGTTAATTGAAATATCCGTTAAGGTGATTTCTTGAGAAAAACACACGCGAAATCCTCATTTAGAGTGTATTTTGGCTTCAGAAGCCTCGTTTAGGGGTTAAATGTACTTACCATATTTCAAATACATGAATTGCAAGTTCGATCATTTATGTATATGTACAATAAGAATATGTTACCTTCTATTTTCGATAATATGTTCAAAATAACAAAGGATGTTCATCCTCATTACACAAGACATGCTAATGATTTATATATTCCATTGTTAAAATACCATACTTCACGTAGATCAGTTAAATATTCCGGAGTAATTAGTTGGAATGCAATACCTACCCATATAAAAATGTGCCCATCTGTTGCCTCATTTAAACGTAAATACAAGAACTATTTAATGAAGGAATTCCTATCGTATGTTTAATTCAATTAGCCTGTACTTATTTGTTTATTTACTTACTACCCATTGTTTTGTTTTTTTTTTTTTCTCTGTACTTTGTATTATTATCTGAGGACACTGGAGCCCAGCCTTTGAAAGGCCAATGGCCTCTGCTGGCTCCTCCATATTCTTTGTATTATTTATATTTATATATTTGCTTATATGTATAATGTATTTTTAAATGTATTTTTATACGAGAAATGGAAATAAAATGAACTTGAACTTGTCTGTAAACAAACATGTGGTCACGCATGCTTACAGTTTGAACTTTATCTGAACTATATGGACTCAATAAAGTCAATATACTTTTATCCATGACTGGCCATGGTACGTCTGTTTTGCACGATTAAGCCGACTTTGGTTTTGGACTCTGGGTCTTGATACTAGTTTGGGTGTTGTATTGAAAATAGTCAGGCGGTGAGGAGCAGTGCAATTATCTCATGACTTCGTTTTGTGTTGACCTAATTGCTTCTCTGTTGAATAAACACGTTGTTTACGTGAAACCGCTGGGAAAAGTGTCGCAGAAAACCTGCCATATATTGGGGGGGGGGGGGGTAAGCACTCTTTTTTCAACACCCATCCCCACCCCTTGACCAAAACAAACAACAACCTCAAAATACTTTTTTTTTGCAAGGGAGGGCCCCATTTTCATTTTTTGTCTAAAAATGGTAAAATTAACGTTACCATCTTCTTCTTTTTTAAACCTGTTTTTGTTGTTGCCAGTGGGGCGGGCCTTCCCCCCCCCCCCCCCCCTCCCCCATGAATCCGCGCCTGAATACGACTACAGACGACGCGACCGCAGCAATCATGTGGGTGCAACATACGCGAAACCGAAGCATGAGGAGAACTTCGGTCTGTTTCGCCAACGCTGACTATGTAGAGATTAAGTCGCTGACTACCGTTAATCAAATCCATTCGTGTACGTGCAGTTGTCATAAAAGGAGACGTAAATGGCATGAACCATTATTTGCTTAACTACACGGCCTTTAAACCAATACTTGCATAATAAGATTTCATCTACTCCTGATATGCTGTCTTTAATAACTAATAATGTGTTAAATCTGAAATAGAACACAATCATTTGCCCGTATCGTTTATGACGTGTTGACATTAACATTATGTGGAGGGGGGGGGGGGGGTATTGTTTATAATACTAGACACCGGCCAGATATCACCCGTGATGTTTAATTAATAAAGTCTAAGTTATATAAGCAGATCCACTATCTTATTTCTATGCTTAATACTAGAAATAAAGTTTTCCTTTTCTCTAGCCATCAGTTCAAACGTTCACGTCTTTGTGACGATTAGCGCCCAAGTAGATTAAAACTAGAGATTCACAAATATTGAGTATTGGCGAGATGTGCCTGCATTACTTGAAATAAAATGCATTCAAAAAATTTCATTCGTTCGTAATATAATACACAAAATAAAGCGCAAAAAGATCATTATAAGAAAAGGGAGGGTGTCTGTTGAATTTGAAATAAAATTCGTAGCCATGCATTTGATGATCTGTGTAATGTATTTCATACAACCCCTTCATGATGTGATTATTGTACCACTATTGCCGTTTATAGTTTTTTCTTCTTCAGTATTATGATTGTAAGTCTGTCGATCACGTTCAATACATATTTTCCAAAATAATGATTTCACCGTCAATTTTTTTTTTTTTTTTTAAATAACAGGAGGAACGCTAGAGTTTCACCAAAGTGGTGCGGTGGCGACCGATGTGCAATTATGTTCAGAAATGGGAAGGTAAGTTTGGCGATCGATCTAATCAAATTCACTGAAGCTAGAATGCAAAGTTCTTATACTGCAAAATGCAAAGTACTCTTATTTTCTTTTTATTTCCACCCCCCCCCCCCCCAATTCAAAATGAACACACCTGCATGGAAGAATAAACTTCGAATATTGGCATCAAGCACCGACGCACAGTGGGCCAGGGAGGAACCAAAGTGCGCCAAAATTAAGTTTGGGTGATTGATTTTTTTTCAATTTTTTTCTTGCCCAGTTGAGAGGTAATACATAGAGGAATACCTCAGTGAAATATCCGGTATGCACAATAAGGGTATAAATTTACTACTTCAAACAGCAAAATCCTACATATTCACAGTTTTAGTGCAAAAGTGACTTATTTTATAAATCTTTCAATTCAACATGAAGTTTTTAAGTTATTGATATGAAATTGCCCTCACATATTCCTGATAGTTCATTTCGTTGAATGAATGGGCTAAAATTAATAGAAACACAATCTTCATGATATATTATAGGGTAATTCACTGAAAAATAGACTAATTATCCATGTTTTTTTATAAATCCGGAAGAAATGTTTAGATCTCCGCGGTGTACCGCTTAAATTTTAATACCACCATTTTTTCTGATGTCTAAGCTTCAAGTACGAAATTTGGCTGCCCGATCTTGCCCGTTGTTATGTTAGAGCCTATTTCCCTTGCCACATTGCCCCCCAAAATGTGGGGTTTTTTTTGGTCCGCGGCTGAATCATGAAGGATTCGTGGTCATAAACCACGGTGCGAGGGGGCGTGTGACACTTGTTCTGACACCGCGGACCAAAATAAACACATTTTTTCGGGGCAATATTGCTAGGAAAACGGCTCTTACATAATAACGGGCAATATCGGGCAGCCGAATCTGGTATCAACTTAAAGCTTAGACATCCGAGAAAATGTTGGTAATAAGTTTTAAGCGAAAATCCCTGGAAATCCAAACATTTCCTCTGGATTTATAAAAAATAAATCCCCAAACATGAGTTTTGGCGCACTTTGGTTCCTCCCTGGCCCACTGTGCGACGATCAGTCGATCAAATCTCCGAAATTGTAATTACTTTCATAAATCATTTTAGGTTCTATACTTCCATCATTTTTTTTTTTCATCGATTTCACGGTTTCTTGTTTTGTTCTGTTTTTCTTTTGATTCTCAAGGAACGTTTCTATTCACCTTATCTAATGTTCATTCTCCTACATGTCGTTTTTAAATAATGTTCTTTTCCTTTCCTTCATTTCTCTCTTTGTGCGCTTTCTCTCTCTCTCTCTAATATTATATTTGTAAAGCGCTAAGAGACATTTGTATTAAGCGCAATATAAAAGCTACATATTATTATTATTATTATTATTATTATTCTCCTTCTTCCAACCAATGTCACTTCCTTTCACGTTTCCATTCGGTCTCTCTCTCTCTCTCTCTCTCACTCTCTCTCTCTCCCCCTCTCTCTATTCTTCTTCTCTCTCCCTCTCTATGTTTTCTCCCAATGTACCTTCCTTTCACGTTTCCATTCGGTCTCCTTCTCTCTCTTTCTCTCTCTCTCTCTCCCTCTCTCTCTCTCTCTTCCTCTCTATGTTTTCTCCCAATGTAACCTCATTTCACGTTTCCATTCGTTCTCTCTCTCTCTCTCTCTCTATTTTCTTCCAATGTTCCTTCCTTTCACTCTTCCATTTGTTCTCCCCCTACCCCCCCCCCCCCCCTCCCCCAGAGATATTCTTGAGAGGGGTGGTTCTGCTGTAGACAGTGCCATTACCAGTATGTTATGTGTAGGTGTGGTCAATGGTCAGAGTTCCGGGATTAGTGGCGGGTTCTTCATGGTGATCTACACCCGAGCTAGCGGCATGGTAGAGTTTCTGGATGCTCAGGAGACAGCACATGCTGCTACCTATCCAGAGATGTTTAATGACCAAGGTCCTGACGGTGCTAAATACGGTAAGCAAATATAAAGTGTCACATGCATTGAGACATTAGCCACGTTGACAACGGAAATTAGTTTTGGAGCAGATATGTATATAAGATTCTTTTTATTTCTTCCATTTCCCATATCCTAATATGAAATGAATCGGTTATAAATGAATGAACTACAACACTCGGAATCCAGTCTGAATATATGACTTGCTGCTATATGTCGAGAAACCTCGCAACGTGTAAGGACATGTTTGCCATCAGTTCAAAGCCAAAGGCTTATACAATACAATATATGCACTGATCTATAATCGACAGGTAAACATGCCGAAACATACGATTAGTATACACACAAATATTGCAATGCTTCCTAATGGGGCTATATAAGGGCCTATCTCACTGAGCAGCGAATGCTTGCGAACGTTGCGAATTTGGATTCGCCAACTTTTCTGACGAATGTTGGCGAAAATCAGCGACATTAAGTGACGTTTAGCGACAATTAGCAACATTTGAGCGAATGTCTCCGAAAGTGTTTGCGAAAGGCAGTTGGCGACTATTAACGACTGTAAACAAATGTTAGCGACAACTTTTGCGAAGATTAGCAATTATTTGCCAATCCTTTGCCACTATTTGTGAACGTTTCAGACCTTTTGCTAACTACTGGTACTCAATGGGTCGATTTTATAAAGGAACCATATGGTAACGTGGTCGCTAGCTTTGGCGAAACACAGAGAACTGACGAAAACAAAGAGCAAAACCGTTTAACAACCGTTTGCAAAGGCTTCCGACTGTTTTGCAAACGCTAACGACTGTTTTGCAAACGCCTGCAACTGTTTGCGGAAAAATAAATTCGCAAAGAAATTTTGAACATGTTCAAAATTTCTTTGCGACAAGAAAAACTGTTTACAACAAAGAAAACTGTTTGCGATCTTTCTTGCAACCTTTTACAACATTTTACAAACTCTGGCGGAACCCCAAATTCGCTACGTTCGCAAGTATTCGCCGCTCAGTGAGATAGGCCCTGTAAGTAACAGGCCATTTTCGTAATGTAATATGTAAAGAACAAATCTTCGTTAAGTGCCATGACACAAATTATTTCATCCACCTGTTACGAATAATTGCATTTCAAAAGTCAAAACGCGAATTGCATACATTATGTGTTGTTAAGCAGGACAAGTCATAATGTGTGTCCTACCTAGCAACAATAAGCCAGTTCGTAAATAGCTTCGGTACCCCCAAAATATCCACAGATCTTTTAAACGTTGGATACGTCCCACTCTTGCATTTAAGCATAATCACTGCCGAAGTGGGTGATGGAGGTGCTTCATGTATACCTTTTGTTTGCCTCTTGAGAAGAATACTTCCACTTGTGTATCAGATAAATGTACTGTCGGTGCTTAAATGACTGATTACATAATTTTCAAGAGCAAGATACCAGTATTCGTCTCGATTTTTTTACAATTTGGGAACGAATGATCATGCGTAAATAGTATTTATGAACTGGAGTGTATCCGGACGAGACTACGTGTCTTTCCCGTGGCCTCGCGGCCAATCAGGTATAACGACTCAGGACGTATGGCAAGCCGTTTTAACATTTATTCCTATTTCTTGATATCAAGAATTCAATTCTTGATATCGAGAATTCGATTTCTTGATATCAAGAAATGATTTTCTGTTGAAAAGCAATAGAAGTTCTTGATATCAAGAAAAAGGAATAAATGTTAAAACGGATTATTATGGACGACGCAACCGCAGCAATCACGTGCGTGCCTGCAACCAGGAAGCTGTAATGAATGGAGATACCGTCTCGAAAGAATTTTCCGAGGGTAAAATATTCAAGATTAACCTGGCTTAACAAAGAGAAATGTAACCTTCTCCCGCCATCATTTCCATCAACAGCTGTCCATATCAATGCACAGTTCCTCTCTGGCATTCCAAATAGTACGAAATGTTACGCAACGCCATCTGCTTCCCTAAGTTCTCTATTCACTCTTTTGCAAATATATGCAAGCATCGAGCTTTGAAGCCATGCGAGGCACCGAAAAATTAAGTCATGTTCAGTGAAGATGTATTTAGCTATAACATATAAAATGCAGAATTCACAGCATATCACTAATGCAACTTTCTATTAGTCATCAAATGCGTTTTCCGTTCTCGGATAGCTCTACTGAAGATATGGCCATTTCAACCAGCGAAATCGACCAAGGAAATCATGAGTTACAGCGAATGAAAGGTTTTCATCATCATGATTTTCTCATCTAATTATTGACATTTTCCGAAAATTTCCGAAATTTGTACATAGCTAGGAAGGTAGTCCAAAGGTTTATCTTCCTAAAGAACTAAATGAAATTGTGTTATATGTTTGCGCATTTATTGATTTAGGGCTAGAAGTTGTCAAGTTATCACTACTATTCACCCAGAGTACGGGCCGGCAAAGCAAAAGCCGCCGTGCTCGCTGGGCTGGGCTGTGGGTGGAACGGGAGGACTAAGAGCCACTAGGGAGCTGTATGGTCTCGGAGAGGGATTAAGGGGATTACGGCAGGGGAAACAAAAGACGCGCGGTGCCACGGATGGCTTCAAAGGGGCCTCTTGGACGGGATCTCCATTCATTACAGCTTCCTGCTGCAACATACGCGAAACCGAAGCATGAGGAGAACTTCGGTCTGTTTCGCGAGCGCTGACCATGTAGAGACTAAGTAGCTGACTACCGTTAATCAAGTCCATTTGTTCAGGTGCAGTTGTCCAAAAGAAGACGTAGATGGCGTTAACCAGTTACACTCCGTTCAATGTATGCAATTCAAATTCTGACTATTGAATTAGCACCAGTCCAAAATAGCATACAAATGGTTTGTCAACATTAATGCTAAGTTTATTACGAGATTGTAAATTTTACGTAGATTAAAATTGGTAATCCTTCAATATAATTAACTCTTTTATCATAAAAAAAACACTACGGTGTCATCTGCATATTGATGCAATTTACTGTTTTTTTTTAAACTCCTCTCACATGATTGTTGAAATAGATACATTAAGTAAACGATATTGGGCCAAGTGTTTAGCCTTGAGGAATTCCATAATATATATTTACAATTCTTGATGTAGCAAAATTAATACAGGTACACATCCGTCGGTTACATAAATAACTCTCAAACAACGGTAAAAGATATTAAGAAATACCAACTCTGGGTAGTTTAGTTACAAGTACATAAACGTCCACAGTGTCGAAAGCCCTTTTCAGGTCAAATAAACACAGCTCAAGTATAAAGGCCGTCTTCCATTGTTTTCAGCCAGTAATCAGTGACTTTCAATAAAGATGTTATAGTCGAATGCTTTCGCTTAAAACCGGATTTTTGTTTGGCGCAAAGTATATTGTTTTCTATCATGCACAACGGAAAGTTCAATTTCAGTTCAATTAAATTAAAATTTAAAAAAATAAAAAGAGAAGAACTTCGGTCTGTTTCGCGAACGCTAGCGCGCTGAACCAGTTAATCAAGCCCATTCGTTTACGTGCAGTTGTCCAAAAGAAGTCGTAGATGGCGTTAACCAGTATTTGGCATACTACAGCCCCTTTAATGTACCTTCATTTTTGTATTGCCCGTAGGGATGGAGAGTGTTGCTATCCCGGGTGAAGTGAGGGGTATGTGGGAGGCTCATCAGAGATACGGTAAGCTACCTTGGTCTGAGCTCTTCCAACCTGTCATCAGTATATCAAGGAATGGGTTTACAGTAGGAGCTCATCTTCATAATGCTCTACGGAGTATCGACGACCAATGGGATGACTACCCTCATATCAGGTTTGTTGATATCGATTCAGTTCAACTCGGTTCAATTGAATTCGATTCAGTTCAATTCAATTTATTTAAACATATGAAAGAAAGAAACTACCCTATTGAAAGAAATCATGAATAAATAAATAAATAAAAAAAATAAAAAAATTGATTTACAGTAGGAGCTCATCTTCATAATGCTCTACGGAGTATCGACGACCAATGGGATGACTACCCTCATATCAGGTTTGTTGATATCGATTCAGTTCAACTCGGTTCAATTGAATTCGATTCAGTTCAATTCAATTTATTTAAACATATGAAAGAAAGAAACTACCCTATTGAAAGAAATCATGAATAAATAAATAAATAAAATAAAAAAAATAAAAAATTGTTTTACAGTAGGAGCTCATCTTCATAACGCTCTACGGAGTATTGACGACCAATGTGATGAATACCCTCATATCAGGTTTGTTCATTTCAATTCAGTTCAACTCGGTTCAATTAAATTCTATTCAGTTGGATTCAGTCCAGTTTATTTCATTTCATTTCAATTAAATATTAAGTTTGTTCATTTCAATTCAGTTCAACTTGGTTCAATTAAATTCGATTCATTCCAGTTGGATTCATTTAAGCATATGAAAGAATTGATTTACAGTAGGAGCTCATCTTCATAAAGCTCCACGGAGTTTTGACAACCAACGGGATGAATACCCTCATATTATGTTTGTTCATATCGATTCAGCTCAATTCAGTTCAATTCAATATAGTCCAGTTCAATTCTCGTTTCGATTTAATTTGGCATATGAAGGAATGGATTTACAATAAGAGCTCATCTTTAGCGTGCTCTCGGAGTATCAAAGACCAAGGGGATGAACACCCACATGATGGGGTATATTAAATATACCATATCTTTGTCAAGTGCCGTGCTACAAATTATTTCATTCACCTGTTATGTATAATTGTATTTCAATAGTCAGAATGCAAATTCCATGCATTAATTGCTGATACCTAGGACAAGTATGACGTCGTTTCATTACCTAACAACACATTCTTCCCTTCTCTTTTTATTCTATTTATTTCACAGAGAATTATATTACAACACGGAGGAGGACCGTGTGGCTATCGAGGGTGACGTCATCACTAATCCAAAGCTAGCCGACACTCTTCAAGCGATTGCTGAAAACGGGGTGGATGAATTCTATCAAGGGCCGACTGGTTCTAAGCTCGTCCAAGACATACAGGATGGCGGTAAGTATTAAAAGCGAAGATGTTTTGTTTTCTCTATCATTTAAGACTCATCATTATCATAGACAATTTTTGATGAACCAAGATTCATTATCTATTAAACATTGATTTGATTTGATTCGATTTATTTCTTTTCGATTTTCTTCTTTTTTAATTTTGCAGGTTTGTAAATCATATTTTTTTACTGCGAGATTAAAGTATTTTTCACTCGACTGGTACACCTCTAAATGTTTTGTAGCATGACCTCATAACCAAATCAATGCCGCGCGCGGCAATTCTTGCCTAATAATGTAATTTTTGAAAGCATGTTCGGACTAGGACATTGTCGGAAGTCTAGGTTTTTCTTCATTTAACAGAACGGGTACCTTTATGGTCAGTTCGTATCAATAAAAGGCGCTTTATGCCCATTCCCCATGATATAAACATTATTAATGAAGTTGAGGGAAAGATGTATTGGTGAAGGCTCATTTATTAATTATCACAGAGCAGAATGGGATTAATGGTCCTCCTCTCTTATTTCTCTATCCAGGTGGTAATGTGACCATGGGCGATCTTGCTGACTACGCCGCCATCTGGAAAGGGGTAGAAACCCTACAAGATGTTCAGTCTCCAGACTACACGATCTACAGCTCCGAGCTCACATCTAGCGGCCCCTATTTCCAGTTTATGCTGAGGGCACTGGAAGGTAACGTTCATAATGGAACTTGATTAGCAATTCCAAAGTACTGTGCTCATTGATATTATTACATAATAAATATAACCATAGTAGATAACATTAGAATTCACAGAGTGATGCGATGGATATAGCTTCTAATACTGATAAGCCCAAGCAATGCTGTTTTCAATCGAGATCTGATGCTACTGTTGAAACGTCCTAATGTCGGTGCTCAATCTCCCTATCAACCCCCTCCCCCATTTCATTAAGCTATGATATTAACCTTGTTGGGCCAAATAAAAAAAAAACATGTTTAGCGTCCTGTTTTTTCGAAAAATAGGAAGGAGGAGGCCCTTTTCTTCTTCTTTTTTTCAAAATGGCCGCTCAAAATGGCCGCTCGGTACATTTTCCCCGACATTCGGGTTATTTTTCAAGATGGCGGCCGACATTTTTAAAAAAAAATTTTTTTAATCAGATATAGATCCCTTTTAGCAGTGTTTTTCATGTTGATTTTCTTTTTTTTTTTTTTTTAAATCAAAAATTTCAACAACAACAAAAAAAAAATAGGAGGCGGCCCCCAAAAAGAAAGCGGGCGGGGACGCTAAACATGTATATTTTTTAATGGCCTTGTACATGTCCGGCTCGAACAAACATGACACACCGGCCAGGGTCGGCGAAAGATGTCCCCCTAGCTATAGCTAGCCTACTTGCAACGTTGAAATCATTCAAGGTTTCGGCCCTTCTCTTAGCAAGCTCTAGATGCCTTGCTATTTCATTCTTGTTTCCTATTGTCTAAATATACCTATGGAGTTCTTTAAGCTTAATTGGCACTCTTTGAAGGTAGTATCCCTTTTTCAGCCAGCATCATATTCTGTAGAACTTTGCAGGAATTATGAATATCTCTCGTATGTCCTATCTGTCCTAATATTCAAATTATACAGGGAAACCCTTTTACTTTCTGGACTTCACTGTCAGACACTATTGAGTGACTGGCTGACTTTTTTTTTGTTTTGGTAATAACATACATAAAATGAGCTGTAAAGGGTACATGAGCATTTGTCTACATCAATAATTCAATTCTTTTAATGGTAAAAATTAAACTGATTGAATCTTTGCGCAGCACAACACGTATACCATTCGGTACAATGGTCTGAAAATCAGACTATTGCTTTAGTGCTTGCAGTCACTAAAGTCGATTCGACAACAAATGGTCTTTATTTTCCAACTAAAAGATATATTCAAGCCCTTTCATTTTGAGGGAAGATCAAAATTAGTATTTTCTTTCAAATGCCGTTGGAATTTAACCTTTTATTTGCTTGGCCTGCATATGGGACATAGTACCTTTAAGTGCATTCCTAATCAAGGAAATTTAGAGAGAGAGAACAGGGGAGTGTTTCACAAAGACTAAGATCGACTTTAAGTTGGACTTTACTATGGCAGGCCATTTATGCCACTAGTACCCGTACAAATCATTTTTTTATTTTTTATTTATAGTTCATTATTGAAGGAAAAAATATTATATTAAGATCATAATTGAGACACCAATGGTGAGAGCAAACAGCGGTATGAATGGCCTGCCGTAGTTAAGTCCAACTCAAAGTCGATCTTAGTCTTTGTAAAACACTTCCTAGAAGTTTTTTGTTTGTGTTTGGGCGTGGGGTTGTGGGCGAGAATTTGAGCTCCCTTCCCCCCTCCCCAAAGCCCCTTTCAAGAACCGCTAATGGCATGTCGTTGAAATAATAATGCATTTGCTTTGTTTGGTTTCAGGTTTCGGTCTGCCTACCTCGGATGATATGACATCGGATCAGAGGATCCTCTTGTATCATAAGTTTATTGAAGTATGTAAAGTAGCCTTTGGTCTCAGGACAAAGCTGGGTGATACGAGGTCTGAAGAGGTTGAAAAGGTAGGACACGCTTCACATGGTATAGTTCTTTTATATTTGTTTAAAGAACACCACATAATAATAATTATCTTTTAACATTGGATACAAACGAAAGCATGATGAACGTGTCTGAGAAAGATGGAGATAAATTTGATATAGAGTAAGAAAGTTTGAATTTAGAAAGTTTGGGATCACTGATTGTAGGATCTTCCACTAACAATAGCGTCGTCTTTCAAGACTAAACTATCAAATTCTGTATCTTAAGACTTGTCCACAAAACATAAAGGGTAATAAACCTGACATATTGATCTCTAAGACTTCTTTCTATCATGAAGGAAAAGAAATGTGGAAAAGAATATTTTGAATATAGGACAAATTGTATTGGTGTAGATATTTGAAATTGTCATGCCCTCATTGTACCGAAATAAACAGTTTCATTACAGTCAAAATCGCTTTATCATTGAAGAACTTCTTTAAACTTTAAAATTTAAAATCTGCATTATTAAAAAGAAAGTAAGTTGTGTGGATATCTTTTAGACTCTGCAGGATCTACGCTCACCTGAGTTCAGTAGATACGTCCGAGAATTGATCACAGAAGCACTCCCTAACGTGTACTCTACATCATCACATGATTACGTCATTGACCAGGATGTAACTGTGCAGGCGGGTAATAGCATTGGTACAGACCCGGATGTGGGTGATACGAGTCACATCAGTGTTCTAGCGTCGAATGGTGACGCGGTAGCTGTGACGACATCGATTGGTTATTAGTAAGTATAGAACAAACAAACACAACAAGTTAATGTATTATGAAGTAATCGAATAAAAAAATTTCAGACTCCGTCTTGACCAAAAGATTTTTCTCCACAAGATAACATACTGGTGTTCCACGTATACTACATTTGGTTCTGATAGTCGCCTCCATTTAAGGGGAAGACTGATGAAACTCATGTATATATTTTTTGTCCTGATAAAACATTGCTCTTGCGAGACGGTCATTTTGGGCTAAGCTCCGCCTACAAATCAAAAGTGGTTCGGGCTTTGGGAGTTTTATAACATTGTTTTTCCTGAACATATTTAGCCGTGCTTTCACACTGAACTTTATTACATTAAGTATGATGATCGCTCTCATTATGCTTGAAAAATAATGTATGGTTTGCGGGTCTTCTTTCAGTTTCGGATGCAAAGATGCATCCATGTCGACTGGTATCATTCTCAACAATCATCTACGAAACTTCTACTTCGACACCAAGTATCAAACCTGGACCCTGCCAGCTAACCAGCTATCACCTGGCAAACGCCCTCTATCGACCATGGGACCAACCATCGTCATCGGTACCGAAGGGGATGTAAAGATGGTCATCGGCGCGTCGGGAGGTTTCCGTATTCCTACCTCCGTCGCATGGGTAAGATCCTCGCGCGTTATATTAACTGGAAGAAGAAAATTTAAACCTATTATTTTAAACATTACAGTTTCCATGATAACAGAAAAGTTAAACACGGCCGGGCAGCTTGCATATTCTTCTGCTGAGCTTTAAGCCACATTGTCCTACTTGTAGCTATTTGCTCCCTCTATATAGACAACAATGCCTAATCGGTGACCATTGGTCCCTCATGATCCTCTTTTTCTTATGTTAATTGCGAGCTGAGTTAATGAGATAACAACCTGTCCAGTTACCTTACAAGGCGGTCTAATCCCATCTATAAAATAGCACAGATAAGCTTTAAGTAATTTGGATGTAGCGGTTAGTTTGATAGGAATCGTCATATCGTCATGGATTTCCAAATTATACAGTCCTGATTCATGAAGTTGTCTAACACTGATCGTAGGTTACGGAGTACTGATCGCATGAACCTATCGAGATGTGCAACGCGCTTAGCACAAAGACCATACATTAATTTTCAAGCAAAATGAGAGCGATCATCCTACTTAATGTTATAAAGTTTAGTGTGAAAGCACGGCTAATTGTGTTAGGGAAGAAAATGTTATGAAACTCCCATAACCCGAACCACTTTTGCTTTTTAGGCGGAGCACTGCTATGCCCCATGCCTCCCCAAATGCGGCAAATAATCGTATGCAGAACAAGACAAGGGTAATCAATGTCGCTTTTTTCTCGCAGGTCATCCTCCGAACTTTGATAATGAATGTCTCCCTGGACGAAGCCATCGATGAGCCACGTATTCACAATCATCTTCTAACAAACATAGCCTACATCGAAGGGGGTTTCTCTCAGGTAAGTGTCCAAGGGAAAATAGTAGAGAAATTAATAAAAGAGAACATTATTGCAAAACAAATCTTAATCTCTTTTTTTTTAAACCACAGAAAAATTAATATTGATTTGTACAAATAATACATGGAAAAATCTAACTTCTTTAGTGACGTTTGGGGCGATGTGTATTATAATAGATGATGATTTAAAAAGGCCTTCAGAGATGAAGGAAATAATGGGTGTTCTTTTAATAAATTCGACTACCTTTCAATTGTTAAATCTGAGGCAGAATGACGTCATAAACTGTTACTCCCCTTTTAAAACTTCCTAATTCTATTACCACTGATTCATTTGATCCTTTCTTCCATGGGACAGAACATAGTGACGGCCCTTCAGGACCGGGGCCATGTGGTGGCAACCTCGTCTAGCTTCGGGGTTGTTCAGGGGATTTTACGAACTCCTGAAGGAATAGCAGCTTACTCGGACCCAAGGAAGGGAGGAAAAGCAGCGGGGTATAGTCGGTCAACGTCGTCAAGTCTACACAAGGTTTCTTCTCTAAACCTTTGGATAATCTCCTTGATCTTATTGAGCAGGCAAATGCATTAATATATGCAATCATTCTTTGTTGTCATTGTTAAAGAAATAGAAGTCTTGCGAGAGGAATTCTCCAACCATAACTTTGTGCCTGTAATGTAAAGTATACGAAAAACTGACGAAATCTGCATTTAGCACACTCGTTAGTTATGATGAACGGATTATTAAAATAAACAGAAAAGTGAATCTGTATGTAACTCCAGTTCAGTCTATATCAAAAACTCATCCAGGTTTTATTTTGTTAGGAACAATATCCATGGTAATGCTGGTAATGTTGTCTATCATTAATGACATTTTTATATTTTCAATATTTTTGCTGCTATTTAATGGGGGCCGGGCTGGTGCCAAATGTCCCAGTAGCTATATGCCACTGATCATTGATAGAATGATGTTGTAAGTGATTTTTGTTTTATTTTTATTGTAATTTATACAATATTTCCTTTTCTATGTTTGTCTTGAGTTCGTATTCATGCTTGCTCCCTGACTATATTAGTACAGCTTTATTTTTTACAGGGCATAGTTTACATCTGATCGAATCTCTTGACCTTGACAGAACCATTATTAATAATTATAGCTCACATTCATAATGCGCCTAATACTTTGTTTGTAGGCGCAGCACATATTATTACCCCGGTCATCGGATTCAGGCTTACCCACAAAACAATATATGCACATTTTCCACTCCCCGGAGATCATTCCAGTCAGTCGCCATTTTATAAGCGCCACTTGCTGATCCAACCACATTAACTTTCGCATCCTGCCGGTGCCCATTTGACACCTGGGTGGAGAGTTGCAAATGTAGATCATTGTCTTGCCAAAGGACATTAGTGCCGCGGTGGGGCTTGATCCGCGGACCTTGTGATCCACAGTCCGGTGACATATCTACTCGACCACGACCCCATTGGTTGGGAGAGTTGGGCGAGTTTGGGAGAGTTTGGCCAACCCGGTTCACGTTGGACACAATATGGCGAATATATTGCTGTTATGGGCGATAACATCTTAATCCGAAAGAATATTATGCCATGTTGTGACCATCTGAAACCAAGTTGGCTAAACTCTGTGGCAATTATGATCCGTTAATCGTCTTTCATCCGGGAGAATCAAAATTATTCCCATCCCCCCTCACCTCTCTCTCACTCTCTCTCTCTCTCTCTCTCTCTCTCTCTCTCTCTCTCTCTCTTTCTCTCTCTCTCTCTCTCTCTCTCTCTCTCTCTCCCTCCCTCCCCCTCTCTCTCTCTCTCTCCTTTCCCGTTTCTTCCTCTCTCTCTCCTTCTCTCTCTCTCTCTCTCTCTCTCTCCCCTCTCCCCCCTCTCTCTCTATATTCATCTCCCTCACTCTATCTCTCTCCGTCTTTTAAAATTGTTATCCGACTGTTTTTTTTCTCTCCCCTTTCCCTCTTTTCATTATTATCATTATCGGTCGAACTTGACCTTTCACTTTCACAAACATGATAAATGATTCAAATCCCATACAAGGAAAGCTAGGTACACGTACATCATGTGGAAAAATGCATTGAGAGACAACCTGAAGATGGTAGTATGCTAAGGGGCCAAGGGAGATGACAACGTTTAAAATTGACTTTCTGACAATTTGATGGAAGTTAGATTATTCATTCCACTTTTAAATTAACGTATTCCATTCGGGATAGATAGCTGGGGGCATTACATCCACTTGAGACACATTTCCATATGAAAGTAATGAGAGTCGGGGTCGGCTTAAAGCATTGCTCACGATTTCAAACGAATCAGGGCCCCTCGTATCTCCATGATCGATGATTATTTTTTTTTAAATTGTCGCTCAGCTTCATATGCCTTGTAGTCATATGCTTTTGTAAATATTTTAATTCACATACCCTAATTTATATTCAAAACCTATTAACTGGGACCTACACAATACAAGTTTAGATATAATCCAGGAATACAAGCCTCATTACATTTCGTGTTTACTTGTTGTCAAATCGTCTTTACAGTCATCGCTCTTTTTGCAAAGCTTCTGCTGAACAAACCCCCTTCGCATGTCACAAACTGTCAGGCTGTCAACCAAATCAAAACTTGTCTTTTATAGACACATTTATTCAAAATTGCTTTTGATGAATAACTTACTTTGTTCACATCGATGTATAGTTCAAATGTATTGTATTTTGAAGGTTTATTTGTATTTTTTGGTTTAATATATCATTGTTTGTCATTGTATATTTTTTGTTATAGCGCTTATAGAGACTTCGGTTGAAAGCGCTTTATAAGCACCGTTTTATTAGTATTATTGATTATCATGAAAGAGACATCATAGCAGTGAAAGTAACATATTTCTGTTATACCGTAGACTCCCACTATAGGTAAAGTACACTCAAAGGTAAAGCATATTTTGACGCCTTAGACGTTGTATCTAACATACGTTCATTGAAGACGAACATTGATGAAGATATTGAAGGGTGTATTCAAAGTATTAATTTTAACATATTAAGCCTAGATTGTTTGGTATGCCCGAAATGCACACATTTTCTATGGCATTTGCACCAAAGCGTAGAATATGTTATTGTAGTAATATTTGCACTATACATAATTACCTCTTTATGATAAGCAGCGGGTTATTATGCAATGGCTTCTCATTCACGTTCTTTGAAATAATACATGTATGTCACGTACAAATTCAATTATTTTCATTGTTTCCACGTATCCTTCACGTGACTTTTCATATTGGTATTAGACTTAATTTTCGAACAACTTAAATATTCATGTACCATGAGAATGAAGTTTTCCAAATAAATACAAACCAAACACACAGGTATATATGACATGGTTTTTTTTATATGCCTTGAGATATAATTAGCTAAACTGCATTTTCATGGTGATACATTTAAGACAGATCCTTGATCAGGAATCACAGACAAAAGACAGTTTTCAATTCGGTGACAGCTCGAGCTTTTGTAAGCATTAAATTAAAAGAAATCAACATGTTATAATATTTACGGATATGATTACAGCGTCATATTGTACATTAAAAATCTATTTGGTCGGGCCCGGCATTGCTCAGATCAGTCAGATGAACTTTTTTGCAACAATGAGATTTAATCAGAATAAGGGTACAAATGAGATATATGAATGTAATATCGAATGGAACATGCATCCATCTTTATCATGGCATTTATCGTTATCTCTTAAAAGTAGTACACGTAGTACTACGATGTCTGTTTTTGGACCTACTACGAAGGTCACTGGTCTGTTTACAGTATTCTGAGCTTCTTTCATCATGCATTCGGTTCCATTTATCACTGCCGAAGTTGGCCGCAGTGTTCGGTTCTCATATTTCGCACAAGTTTGGTTGTCCTCTGTGAGGCTATGATAATCGGGATCTAAAATGGCTTGGCATTTGACTCACTTCGTCACCCTTCTCCTACTAGGATGTTCGCTATCTGTCACTGGTGAGTTTATTAACTGTACACTTTTTGTGAAACTGATATACCATTATTTAATGGTGTGTAGGCTATTTAGCAGTAGAGAAATAAAATTCGAGGTTGTTCATTCGTTCTGGAGACCACTCGAGATATTGGCGAACTTATTTTCAAGAGCCTTTTTTATTTGCCGAAGAATACAATCTTTTCCAGTTGATATAGCCTCACAGTCAACCTACTGAAGACTTTGTACAAACTGTGATTCCGGGGGTCCCAGTTAGGGCTCAAATTGATTTTTTGTCCACGGGGGCTCTTCCCCTAAAAAAAAAGAGCCCCCGTGAGCCTTTTCACGGGGGCTCTTTTAGTACTGACGGAGGCTCTTTTTTATACAAATATCCATTGAATTGGTACCTATGATACTCCTCAATTATTTGCTATTTCATCATTATCATTTCAATCAGCATTTTCCCTCTTACAAATTTACAAGCTACATAGCTGTTACTGGCTTGTGTATACAATATATACGCATACAACACTGATCTTTATGATGTCTTTAACGTGACATATTTTCTTCTCCCCTTGCAAACGAGAAAGAAAACAAGGTCATTAAAAGGGATTAAGCGACAAATAATGATTGTGATTCAAATTGATGCGAATATTTGTTTGAATAAGCACTGCTATTCACCCGAATCTTCTTTGTAAAAACAACTTTTACAAATCTCAGCCATGCTTACTGAGTTGAGACGTTCCATTCAATGTAAAATACTCATTAAAGAATACACTTCTCCTAATCTGAAAGAGATCTTACAACACAGTGGCCAGGCGCGTAGCCAGGGGGGCGGTGGGGGCGGTCGCCCCCCCCCCCCCCAAAAAAAAAAAAAAACGCCGGCCAAAAAAAAAAAGAGAGAGAAAGAGAAGAAAAAAAGGAAGAGGACGTAGAAAGAAAAAGGGAAAAGGAGTCGAGAACGGTACAACGAATCGTCTTTGCAATCGCCCCCGTGAGCAACCTGACGGGGGCGATTATGTAGCTCACGGGGGCGAATCGCCCACCGCCCCGTGTATTTTGAGCGCTGGTCCCAGTCAAATATAACTAAAGCATGCGTGAACAATAAAACGCGAATAAAGGGGTGTTTTTTATAGATTGGACGCGGTCCGCGTAGTGCCGCATTAAGGGGTTCAAATACTTCCATTTTCGGGCCATTCTCAAGAAAAAGGGTACTTTTTCAAAATGGTTCAAAATTCTGCTGTACGCGCCGGTATACGCATTTAGGGGTATTTTTTCTAGCCCTCAGGGCTAGACCGGGGAGGGAAAAGGGAATAATAATTTCCATTGGCGAGACTACCGGCCGCCGCCTGCGCTTACCGGTCTTTAGGTCTTCAGTAGATCAAGATGGATGCCCACGTTACCGGCCAAGAAGTCTCACGTCTATAGCTGGTCCCTTATATTTTGTTTTGCATAGTAGAATAATAACTGTTCATTGAATATTGTGTCCTTTTTGTAAATTGAAATACCCGTTTAGGGTGTGATTTCTTGTGAAAAAACACGCGAAATCCTCATTTAGAGTGTATTTTGGCTTCAGAAACCTTGTTGATGGGGTGTCTGTAAACAAACATGTGGTCACGCATGCTTACAGTTTGAACTTTATCTGAACTATATCATGGACTCAATAAAGTCAATATACTTTTGTCCGTGACTGGCCATGGTACGTCTGTTTTGATTAAGCCGACATGGTCTGGGACTCTGGGTCTTGATATTTTGGGTGTTGTATTGAAAAATAGTCAGGCGGTGAGGAGCGGTGCAATTATCTCATGACTTCGTTTTGTGTTGACCTAATTGCTTCTCTGTTGAATAAACACGTTGTTTACGTGAAACCGCTGGGAAAAGTGTCGCAGAAAACCTGCCATATCTTGGGGGGGGGGGGGGGGGGGTAAGCACTCTTTTTTCAACACCCATACCCACCCCTTGACCAAAACAAACAACAACCTCAAAATACTTTTTTTTTGCAGGGGGAGGGGCCCATTTTCATTTTTTGTCTAAAAATGGTAAAATTAACGTTACCATCTTCTTCTTTTTTAAACCTGTTTTTGTTGTTGCCAGTGGGGCGGGCCTTCCCCCCCCCCCCCCTCCCCCATGAATCCGCGCTTGAATACGACTACGGACGACGCGACCGCAGCAATCATGTGGGTGTAACATACGCGAAACCGAAGCATGAGGAGAACTTCGGTCTGTTTTGCCAACGCTGACTATGTAGAGATTAAGTCGCTGACTACCGTTAATCAAGTCCATTCGTTTACGTGCAGTTGTCATAAAAGGAGACGTAAATGGCATTCAACCATTATTTGCTTAACTACACGGCCTTTAAACAATAATTGCATAATAAGATTTCATCTACTCCTGATATGCTGTCATCATCTACTTAGTATTAGGCGCATTATAAATGTGAGCTATTATTATTATTATTATTATTACAAAACTAATAATGTGTTAAATCGGAAATAGAACACAATCATTTGCCCGTATCGTTTATGACGTGTTGACATTAACATTATGTGGAGGGGGGAGGGGTATTGTTTATAATACTAGACACCGGCCAGATATCACCCGCGATATTTAATTAATAAAGTCTAAGTTATATAAGTAGATCCACTATCATATTGATATGCTCAATACTAGAAATAAAGTTTTCCTTTTCTCTGACCATCAGTTTAAACGTTCACGTCTTTGTTATGATTAGCGCCCAAGTAGATTAAAACTAGAAATACACACATATTGAGCATTGGCGAGAGGTGCCTGCATTACTTGAAAGAAAATGCATTCAAAATATTTCATTCGTTCGGAATATAATACACAAAATAAAGCGCAAAACGATCATTATAAGAAAAGGGAGGGTGTCTGTTGAATTTAAAATAAAATTCGTAGCCATGCATTTGATGATCTGTGTAATGTATTTCATTCAACTCCTTCATGATGTGATTATTTTACAATTTCATTTTACTATTTTATTGTAAGCCTGTCGATCACGTTCAATACATACTTACCAAAATAATGATTTCACCGTCAATAATCTTTTTTTTTAATTCCAGGAGGAACACTAGAGTTTCACCAAAGTGGTGCGGTGGCGACCGATGTGCAATTATGTTCAGAAATGGGAAGGTAAGTATGGCGATCGATCTAATCAAATTCACTGAAGCTAGAATGCAAAGTTCTTATACGGCAAAAGGCAAAGTAGTCTTATTTTCTTTTTATATCCACCCCCCCCCCCCTATACAAAATGAACACACCTGCATGGAAGAATAAACTTCGAATATTGGCATCAAGCATCGACGATCAGTCGATCAAATCTCCGAAATTGTAATTACTTTCATAAATCATTTTAGGTTCTATACTTCCATCGTATTTTTTTTCATCGATTTCACGGTTTCTTGTTTTGTTCTGTTTTTCTTTCGATTCTCAAGGAACGTTTCTATTCACCTTATTTAATGTTCATTCTCCTTCAATTACATGTCGTTTTCAAATAATGTTCTTTTCCTTTCCTTCATTTCTCTCTTTGTGCGCTTTTCTCTCTCTCTCTCTCTCTCTCTCTCTCTCTTCGGTAATATTATATTTGTAAAGCGCTTAGAGACATTTGTATTAAGCGCAATATAAAAGCTACATATTATTATTATTATTATTATTCTCCTTCTTCCAACCAATGTCACTTCCTTTCACGTTTCCATTCGGTCTCTCTCTCTCTCTCTCTCTCTCTCTCCCTCTCTCTCTCTCTCTTCCTCTCTATGTTTTCTCCCAATGTACTTTCCTTTCACGTTTCCATTCGTTCTCTCTCTCTCTCTCTCTCTCTCCCTCTCTATCTATCTCTATTTTCTTCCAATGTCCCTTCCTTTCACTCTTCCATTTGTTCTCCCCCTACCCCCCCCCCCCCCTCCCCCAGAGATATTCTTGAGAGGGGTGGTTCTGCTGTAGATAGTGCCATTACCAGTATGTTATGTGTAGGTGTGGTCAATGGTCAGAGTTCTGGGATAGGTGGCGGGTTCTTCATGGTGATCTACACCCGAGCTAGCGGCATGGTAGAGTTTCTGGATGCTCAGGAGACATCACATGCTGCTACCTATCCAGAGATGTTTGATGCCCAAGGTTCCGACGGTGCTAAATACGGTAAAGCCCCAGTCCCATATAAAGCCGGACCAGCACGGACGAGCACGGACCACTCCGGACCATCCCGGACCATGGTCTGGGGTGATCCGGGATGGTCCGGGATGTTTTGTTCAAAAAAAGTGTGATGCTTTTTAGCTACAGTCCCATATACGTCCCGGACCGTCCCGGACCATCCCGGACCCCATCCGGGGTGATCCGGGATTCGGTCCGTGTTGACACCGTGTTGGCACCGGGGTGGTCCTGGATGGTCCTGGATGGTCCTGGGCGGTCAATAACTCACTCCCGGACTGCCACGGATCAACACGGACCGCCCCGGCGCCACTACGGATGACCCCGGACCCAGCACGGTGGCTACACGGATCACCCCGGATCAAACTATTGTCCCGGACCGTCCCGGACCACCCCGGCAGTTTTTGACCGTCAAAAACATCCGGGGTCGACTCCCGGACCGCCCAGGACCATCCAGGACCATCCAGGACCATCCAGGACCATCCAGGACCACCCCGGTGCCAACACGGTGTCAACACGGACCGAATCCCGGATCACCCCGGATGGGGTCCGGGATGGTCCGGGACGGTCCGGGACGTATATGGGACTGTAGCTTCAGCAGGACAAGCCATAATGTTTGTCCTACCTACAAACAATAAGCCAGTTCGTAAATAGCTTCGGTACCCCAAAATATCCACAGATCTTTTAAACGTTGGATACGTCCCACTTGTGCATTTAAGCGTAATCACTGCCGAAGTGGGTGATGGAGGTGCTTCATGTATACCTTTTGTTTGCCTCTTGAGAAGAATACTTCCACTTGTGTATCAGATAAATGTACTGTCGGTGCTTAAAATGACTGATTACATAATTTTCAAGAGCAAGATACCAGTATTCGTCTCGATGCTTTTACAATTTGGGAACGAATGATCATGCGTAAATAGTATTTATGAACTGGAGTGTAGCTAGCCTTTAAACAAGGCCACTTGTCTGATAGACGCCGAGCGACTAAAACGAGACTAATCGCGAAAACCCAAGTGAACGCGAGAGCGAGGAGCCCATCCTAGTGGCCTTTATCAATCTGATTTGGATTTCTTATGTTAACCCTTGTTTCCGACTGGAATTCGCTCCAGAAAATAGAGCGTCCAATCAGCGAACGTATCCTCGCACGACGTCAGCATATAGTATCCATCACACACACACACACACACACGCACACACACACACACAGTAAACTCTACGTAGTGCGAACATGGACCTACATGCTATGAACTATTACGTACGTGCTAAGACCACTGACCTCTACATGGAACGAATCAAGAACGAAGCCAACTGGGAGATCGCCGTTCTGATTGGTCAATAAATCCAAAGTAGGCGTATTGGCATGTTAATATGTATCTATGAATAATTCATGCGCAGCAGTGAAACCCACTTTTCAAAAGGCCTCGTGACGTTCCGTCACTCGGTCGCGCGTTCACTCCGGGTATCTAGACTCATCTCAGCCGCTTAGAGTCACGAGGCCTTGTCAAAAGGCTAGAGTGTAGCCGGACGAGACTACGTGTCTTTCCCGTGGCCTCGCGGCCAATCAGGTATAACGACTCAGGACGTATGGCAAGCCGTTTTAACATTTATTCCTATTTCTTGATATCAAGAATTGAATTCTTGATATTGAGAATTCGATTTCTTGATATCAAGAAATGATTTTCTGTTGAAAAGCAATATAAGTTCTTGATGTCAAGAAAAAGGAATAAATGTTAAAACGGATTGCCATATGGACGACGCAACCGCAGCAATCACGTGCGTGCGTGCAACGAAACCGAAGCATGAGGAGAACTTCGGTCTGTTTCGCGAGCGCTGACCATGTAGAGATTAAGTTGCTGACTACCGTTAATCAAGTCCATTTGTTCAGGTGCAGTTGTCCAAAAGAAGACGTAGATGACGTTAACCAGGTACACTCCGTTCAATGTATGCAATTCAAATTCTGACTATTGAATTAGCACAAGTCCAAAATAGCGTACAAAATGGTTTGTCAACATTAAGGCTAAGTTACGGAAGCCCATTAGTGCCACCTACGAAATAAATTTAAGAGAAATTATCTGGCGGCCGCCAGATAATTATCTGGCGGCCGCCACTTAATTATCTGGCGGCCGCCAGTTAATTATCTGGCGGCCGCCAGTTAATTATCTGGCGGCCGCCAGATAATTATCCGTGTCTTCACGGTTGTTTCATCGCAAAGCATGCCGGGACATAATTCTAGTACATTTTCACCTTCGCCGTGATCAGCTGTCCCGTTGCAAACAACGGGATTCTTATCGAAGCAACATCTTAATCTTGTACATAATCCGCTATTCTGCAGTGATTTTCTTTCACTCCAGTATCGTTTGTACGGTAAGAAACCAAAGTTTGTGTTTATTCATTTTTATGACGAATAAAGCTGATAATACGACGTAATGCATGAGAGTGGGCCGGGTCAAGCTTTAGTAAATGTAGGCCTAGACCTCTAGATCTAGTCCCGTATGTTTAAATGTGTGTGCATTTTAAGTAGACTGATTGCCTTGTGTCTATCTTGATCTGAATATAATAGTCTATGTATTGATGAGCTCTACTTGAGGATCTACATGACAGGGGCGTATGAAGGAATTTTTCGAGGGGGGGGGGTTAAAATTTGAAAATCGTGCCGAAAATTTCACATCGACTCAGCCAGCCAGAGAATGAGAGGGGGGGGGGGGGGGGGGTCGGTTACTGTTAGAGCATCTATTTTTTCCCGAAAATATGAATTTGGCAGACCGATATTTTGTTCAGTTGATGGTAAGGTCACCTTTTTGGGTCACCCTTTTGGGGCCACCCTTTAGCACAAAAATATTTCCCCATGATCTAGTGTGATAAGGGTTCTTTTGTTACCGTTATTCTTCAGGTTACAAACTTAAATTTTATTGTCTTTTTCCTTTTATTTATCAGTTGCAGCATCATCAAACACTATATGGCCGATGAATCAGAAGATGACGTAGATGCTACGAGAGAGCTCATTTCACAATGGACAACAGAAGTGATACGTGACTTTCTACAAGGAGGGGACTCAAGCTTGGAGAAGTCATTATTTTATGGGTGTTCTCTGCCCTGACGCTGGGGGTACTGTTCAGCCATTCGAGGTAGAGAGGTAGAGAGGAACTGGACGATGGATGGATGGGGGGGGGGGGAAGAAAGGCATGTAGAGATGGCCGTCTACTATGTATAGAGACATTTGTGTGCTACTGGATAAGGACCCTCCATCACTAGAGGGAAGAATAATGAGAGACTACAAAGAGGGGAAGGCATTTAGTTATTTTGTCAGTTTCTGGTTAGGGAGACATTTGTTTCATCTCCTGGGAGAAAGCTGTCTGAAATTCAAAATGTATTTGATACTTGAATAAATTTAGTTCATTTTCTAGACTGGTTCATGTCAAACCATTGATTCTACTTTCTTGTGAGTATACACTGTAGTCAGAGAGAAAGAGAAGTAACACGAGTAAAGAATGAAAATTGAAAAAGAAGCCAATATTTGATCGAGGAGGAGAAAATGGAGATTACGTTGTTGCCCATCAAGTTGGAATAATTGTTCTTACTGTTTGTACATAATGGTCATATATTATAAGAACTGTATTGATCAATCTCAGGAGTCTTATACATGTAGATTGATTAATACAGTTTTGAGATGATGATGATGATCGTGATGATGAACGAGAAGGAGAAGAGGAGGAATATATCAAGAGTTGATGAAGAAAAGATTGATAGAGGGGTTATCATTACAGAGAGAGAGAAAGAGAGATAGACTAACATGAGGAAGGGAGAGCAAGAACAAGGCTATGACATAGGGGAAGAGATAGAAATCAAAATTATATTTATACAAACATTTACTAAATTAAAATAATAAATTAGAATACAAGGCGAGAGGAAAGAATGCAAACTAAAATTAAGCAAAGACCATCACTATATCGTTCACATTATAATATAAATTAAGAAAAGGTACATGGAAACATGTACATTTGTAAAATTCAATCTTTCATTCTCTTGATCTTCCTCTTCACACCTAATTCTTGCTCTCCCTGTCTATCTCTCCCACCCCTCTCCGTCTCTCTCTCTCTCTCTCTTTCTCTCCCCCTCTCTCTCTCCTTATTATCACTCTTTCTCTTTCATTAAGTGTCGACATCTCTCTCAATGCCTCTCTCTGTTTCTATGTTTCTCTTGTTAAATATTTTAAACATCAGGTCTGTCTGACCTTCCTCTCTTGAATAAATCATGAATAACTTCAACTCAGTGTCCTACATACAGTAATGATTGCTTAGTAGTCATCTACAACCCTCGCTGTGTTGTTTGATTTTATTTATAAAATAAATATAACCATGAGATCAATATCAACAGGTTTAATGCAATGCATATAAGTTGACATCCTATGAAGAAGTAGTACCCCCCCCCCCCCCCCCCCCCCCCCCCCACCACTCCGGGAACGGAGGTACCGCATGCGTGTTCCCAAATTCTCTGGCTCGTAACAAAATTTAAAAAATTAAAATATAAAAAAAAACGCTACTTTTAAAGCGCTTACCACCAAAATCTCTAAGCGCTATAACAAACAAAAATAGACTGATAAACAATTACATATTAAACAAAACAAAAAAAGTGTGAATAAACCTACAAATTACAATACATATACCGTACATGTACATCAAAGTGAACACAGCCTGGCAGCAGAGTTTTGGATTCTCTGGAGTTTTGCAATGAAAAAGATCTGCCCGTATTGACTTAACACAGGGGACTTATGCTAAAAAAAAGGGGGGGGGGTGCTGGGAACACGCATGTGCTTACCCTAAATAACACTGAGTTGGGGGGGGGGGGTACCACCTTTAATGCAAACGCATTTAAAGGGATCCGGTAACTTTATCTCAGATTCTGAAACAAAATCCTGGATTTAGCTCATGCTGCAATGATAATTTTAGGTCAGTCAAGAACTCAATGACTTTTACAATCCAATCGCCTGTCTGATTATCAAGATATTTACGATTGGAAAAAAAATGTACTAGAATTATGTCCCGGCATGCTTTGCGACGAAACAACCGTGAAGACACGGATAATTATCTGGCGGCCGCCAGTTAATTATCTGGCGGCCGCCAGTTAATTATCTGGCGGCCGCCAGTTATTTATCTGGCGGCCGCCAGTTAATTATCTGGCGGCCGCCAGTTAATTATCTGGCGGCCGCCAGTTAATTATCTGGCGGCCGCCAGTTATTTATCTGGCGGCCGCCAGTTATTTATCTGGCGGCCGCCAGTTAATTATCTGGCGGCCGCCAGATAATTATCCGTGTCTTCACGGTTGTTTCATCGCAAAGCATGCCGGGACATAATTCTAGTACATTTTTAACTTCGCCGTGATCAGCTGTCCCGTTGCAAACAACGAGATTCTTATCGAAGCAACATCTTTATCTTGTACATAATCCGCTATTCTGCGGTGATTTTCTTTCACTCCAGTATCATTTGTACGGTAAGAAACCAAAGTTTGTGTTTATTCATTTTTATGACGAATAAAGCTGATAATACGACGTAATGAGAGTGGGCAGGGGTCCAACTTAAGTAAATGTAGGCCTAGATCTAACTTTAGTCCCGTATGTTTAAATGTGTGTGCATTTTAAGTAGACTGATTGCCTTTTGTTTTAGGTAGAAGTTAACCAAATTTACAGTAAAATGAGACTTATGTCTCAGGAAATATGAATAGGTCTAGATCCTATAAACTATACATAATTGATATTGGAATAGGATCTACTAGAATGGCCGACAGTTAGATAGTGATGGTGATGGCAAATGAATTAGTCTAGACTCTAGGCCCTAAATGTAAAAAAAAGTAAAAAAGAGGCCATAAAAACGATAGATTTGTCGATCTGGATCTGGATATCAGGCGCGTACGCAGGGGGGGGGGGGTGTTTTGGGGGTTAAACCCCCCTTTGGCATTTTTTACGTGTGTATTTTTAAGAAAACCCCCCTAAAACCCCACTTTATTTTGTTTAAAACCCCCCTTGAAAAAATCCTGCGTACGCCCCTGCTGGATATAATAGTCTGATATCGATGACCTCAACTTGAGCATCTACATGGGTCTACATGAACTTGTGTTAAAGAAGTGATAAGGATTCTTTTGTTACAATTATTCTTGTGGTCACAAACTTAAATTTGACATGCCTTTCTCCTTTTATTTATCAGTTGCAGCATCATCGAACACGATGACCAATGAATCAGAAGATGACGTAGATGTTACTAAAGAGCTCATTTCACAATGGACAACAGAAGTGCTACGTGACTTTCTACAAGGAGGAGACTCAAGCTTGCAAACCGAGGAGTCATTATTTTATGGGTGTTCTCTGCCGGCTGCCTTGACGCTGGGGTAGCTTTTTAGCCATCCGAGGTTAAAGGGGAAGTCCACCCCCAAAATAAGTTTGTTTCGATAGAGGCAGAATAATAAGAAAATCAGGTGAGTGAAAGTTTGAGCAAATTCTGAATGAAAATAAGAAAGTTATGAATTATTGAAGTTGTGATCAATCAAATACAAATTGGCAACTCTGTGACTTATTATACGAGCTCTCCTTCATTTGCTTTGTGCATAATATTCCATAAAATCATGTTTTCTTCGTTATTGATGACGGAATATATATTTGTTCCTTGCAGGGGGAGTATAGAAACATATTTGCAATTATTATATTTAGGGTGCATGTATGGTTGAAATATTTCTTAAGGGAAAATGAAAATTTTAGATTTTTTTAGTACTGAGCAAATGGAAGTTGAGCTCGCATGATACGTCATAGAGTTGCCAATTTGTGTTTGATTGATCACAACTTCAAAAATCCTAACTTCCTTATTTTTAATTGGAATTTGCTCAAACTTTCACTGACTTGTTTCTCTCATTTTTCTACTCCTATTAAAACTAACTTAATTTCAGGGTGGACTTCCCCTTTAAGACTGAGAGGAACTGGACAATGGATGGATAGGGAGGATGGGGGGGGGGGGGGGTAGGAATGCAGAACTGGCCTACTATGTATGTACCTACTGGATAAGGACCCTCCATCACTAGAGGGAAAAATAATGAGAGACTTCAAAGAGGGGAAGGCATATAGTTAATTTTGCCTTGTGAAAAAAATTAGATTTAGCCCCTAAAAAAGCATTCCTTCGGGTATCAAATGATGACAGGTGAAACCTTACAATTGTAGAATTATTATCTGTAATGTGATTTCCAAACCATGTGACAGCCAATGGTGTATGTTGTAAAGGTATTGTAAAAGGCATTGTTTAACACCAGGCCCCCCCCCCCACTCCGAGAACAGATGGACCCCATGCGTGTTACCAAAATGTCCGGCCCGAGAATTGTACAAAAAGGGGTGTATTAACTTTTCACCCGGAGATTTCTTTAAAAAGGGGGTATTTTTTCTTTATTTCTCTTATCTCTTTGGACTCCTGAGAAATTATTCCGAATTTAGGGGGGTACATTGAGCATTTTTCATGATTTAGGGGAGTCTCCAAGGCAGGAAAAGCCCGCGAAAGGGGGGTTCGGAAATGTTGGCAGTCCTCAGATAGGGGGTGCTTTCAAAAAGAGGGAACAAGCATATGCGTACCCTAAATAACACTGAGTGGGGGGGGGGGGCCGGGGTTTAACAATGTTTAATTCGAGATTGACGTATGGCCCTACGTGCTACCAGTGTCTGCGATATGGTGTATTAATACTGAAGCCCTAAAAAAACTGCGCTTCAAAATGATCAAGAAGTGCCTCAAAAAAGTAAAAATCTTTGATTGACCCCTTTTACCATACTCGTTTTCCCTAATAGACTTGTGAACATTTCCTGGGGGTTATTTTTCCAGGGGGGTAATTATCCCAGACCGACTCAGAGGCCTAAATCCATACATCCTGTTAACCCTTTAGGCCTATATGAACTTGTCATTTTATTTCTATTCAAGTACTGCTGACATTTAGAATGGATATGACTAGAACAAAGAAGCATGTGAAAGATGTATGTTGTACTGTGCGTATTGCATGTATTGTATACATTATAATAGGGTTTATTGTGAATATCTGTAAGTATGGATACTTTCAATCCTTATTGCTCCTAAACAAAAATTATTATATCTCTGAAACTTTTATATGTTTAAGTGAACATGTCAGAGATTACATTTCATGAAAAATGTTTTGAAGGTCACGTGATCCACAAGGTCAATTTCAAGGTCAAATCTTAGGTCAAGAGGTCAAAGTACCCCAACATGTACAAATTTTCAAAATGGCGGCAGATTTGGAATCCTTATTGAATACCCTTTCCAGCACTACAAATTTTGTGAAGATTGACCCATTAGATCCCGAGATACAAGGGTTCAAAGGTAGGCCCGCCACCCCCATTTTTGAAAAAATCTTAAAATGTGGTTGGCCGTATCTCCCAAACCCCTGACCCAATTGACCTAAAATTTTGGATTTGGTGCTGTGAGATCACACTCAACAAGTACACTAAGTTTCATCAAAATCAAAAATGGTCGGGTTAAGATTTTCAGATTTTTTGGGTGATTTGACATGGATGACCCTTGTAGTGTTATGAAAAGCGTTTGACAAACCCAAAATTTGATTTCGATTTCCAATCGTAAATATCTTGATAATCAGACAGGCGATTGGATTGTAAAAGTCATTGAGTTCTTGACTGACCTAAAATTATCATTGCAGCATGAGCTAAATCCAGGATTTTGTTTCAGAATCTGAGATAAAGTTACCGGATCCCTTTAAATGCGTTTGCATTAAAGGTGGTACCCCCCCCCCCCCCCAACTCAGTTTTTATTTAGGGTAAGCACATGCGTGTTCCCAGCACCCCCCCCCCTTCCCTTTTTTTTAGCATAAGTCCCCTGTGTTAAGTCAATACGGGCAGATCTTTTTCATTGCAAAAGTCCAGAGAATCCAAAACTCTGCTGCCAGGCTCTGTTCACTTTGATGTACATGTACAGTATATGTATTGTAATTTGTAGGTTTATTCACACTTTTTTGTTTTGTTTAATATGTAATTGTTTATCAGTCTATTTTTGTTTGTTATAGCGCTTAGAGATTTTGGTGGTAAGCTCTTTAAAAGTAGCGTTTTTTTTATATTTTAATTTTTAAAATTTTGTTACGAACCAGAGATTGGTAGAGATTGGTACTACTTCTTCATAGGATGTCAACTTATATGCATTGCATTAAACCTGTTGATATTGATCTCATGGTTATATTTATTTTATAAATAAAATCAAACAACACAGCGAGGGTTGTAGATGACTACTAAGCAATCATTACTGTATGTAGGACACTGAGTTGAAGTTATTCATGATTTATTCAAGAGAGGAAGGTCAGACAGACCTGATGTTTAAAATATTTAACAAGAGAAACATAGAAACAGAGAGAGGCATTGAGAGAGATGTCGACACTTAATGAAAGAGAAAGAGTGATAATAAGGAGGAGAGAGAGAGGGGAGAGAAAGAGAGAGAGAGAGAGAGAGAGAGAGACGGAGAGGGGTGGGAGAGATAGACAGGGAGAGCAAGAATTAGGTGTGAAGAGGAAGATCAAGAGAATGAAAGATTGAATTTTACAAATGTACATGTTTCCATGTACCTTTTCTTAATTTATATTATAATGGGAACGATATAGTGATGGTCTTTGCTTAATTTTAGTTTGCATTCTTTCCTCTCGCCTTGTATTCTAATTTATTATTTTAATTTAGTAAATGTTTGTATAAATATAATTTTGATTTCTATCTCTTCCCCTATGTCATAGCCTTGTTCTTGCTCTCCCTTCCTCATGTTAGTCTATCTCTCTTTCTCTCTCTCTGTAATGATAACCCCTCTATCAATCTTTTCTTCATCAACTCTTGATATATTCCTCCTCTTCTCCTTCTCGTTCATCATCACGATCATCATCATCATCTCAAAACTGTATTAATCAATCTACATGTATAAGACTCCTGAAATTGATCAATACAGTTCTTATAATATATGACCATTATGTACAAACAGTAAGAACAATTATTCCAACTTGATGGGCAACAACGTAATCTCCATTTTCTCCTCCTCGATCAAATATTGGCTTCTTTTTCAATTTTCATTCTTTACTCGTGTTACTTCTCTTTCTGACTACAGTGTATACTCACAAGAAAGTAGAATCAATGGTTTGACATGAACCAGTCTAGAAAATGAACTAAATTTATTCAAGTATCAAATACATTTTGAATTTCAGACAGCTTTCTCCCAGGAGATGAAACAAATGTCTCCCTAACCAGAAACTGACAAAATAACTAAATGCCTTCCCCTCTTTGTAGTCTCTCATTATTCTTCCCTCTAGTGATGGAGGGTCCTTATCCAGTAGCACACAAATGTCTCTATACATAGTAGACGGCCATCTCTACATGCCTTTCTTCCCCCCCCCCCCCCATCCATCCATCGTCCAGTTCCTCTCTACCTCTCTACCTCGAATGGCTGAACAGTACCCCCAGCGTCAGGGCAGAGAACACCCATAAAATAATGACTTCTCCAAGCTTGAGTCCCCTCCTTGTAGAAAGTCACGTATCACTTCTGTTGTCCATTGTGAAATGAGCTCTCTCGTAGCATCTACGTCATCTTCTGATTCATCGGCCATATAGTGTTTGATGATGCTGCAACTGATAGATAAAAGGAAAAAGGCAATCAAATTTAAGTTTGTAACCTGAAGAATAACGGTAACAAAAGAACCCTTATCACACTAGATCATGGGGAAATATTTTTGTGCTAAAGGGTGACCCAAAAAGGTGACCTTACCATCAACTGAACAAAATATCGGTCTGCCAAATTCATATTTTCGGGAAAAAATAGATGTTCTAACCGACCCCCCCCCCCCCCCCCCCCCCCCTCTCATTCTCCGGCTGGCTGAGTCGATGTGAAATTTTCGGCACGATTTTCAAATTTTAACCCCCCCCCCTCGAAAAATTCCTTCATACGCCCCTGTCATGTAGATCCTCAAGTAGAGCTCATCAATACATAGACTATTATATTCAGATCAAGATAGACACAAGGCAATCAGTCTACTTAAAATGCACACACATTTAAACATACGGGACTAGATCTAGAGGTCTAGGCCTACATTTAGTAAAGCTTGACCCGGCCCACTCTCATGCATTACGTCGTATTATCAGCTTTATTCGTCATAAAAATGAATAAACACAAACTTTGGTTTCTTACCGTACAAACGATACTGGAGTGAAAGAAAATCACTGCAGAATAGCGGATTATGTACAAGATTAAGATGTTGCTTCGATAAGAATCCCGTTGTTTGCAACGGGACAGCTGATCACGGCGAAGGTAAAAATGTACTAGAATTATGTCCCGGCATGCTTTGCGATGAAACAACCGTGAAGACACGGATAATTATCTGGCGGCCGCCAGATAATTAACTGGCGGCCGCCAGATAATTAAGTGGCGGCCGCCAGATAATTAACTGGCGGCCGCCAGATAATTATCTGGCGGCCGCCAGATAATTTCTCTTAAATTTATTTCGTAGGTGGCACTAATGGGCTTCCGTACATCTGCATATTGATGCAATTTACTGTTTTTTTAAACTCCTCTCACATGATTGTTGAAATAGATACATTAAGTAAATGATATTGGGCCAAGTGTTTAGCCTTGAGGAATTCCATAATATATATTTACAATTCTTGATGTAGCAAAATTAATACAGGTACACATCCGTCGGTTATATAAATAACTCTCAAACAACGGTAAAAGATATTAAGAAATACCAACTCTGGGTAGTTTAGTTACAAGTACATAAACGTCCACAGTGTGGAAAGCCTTTTTCAGGTCAAATAAACACAGCTCAAGTATAAAGGCCGTCTTCCATTGTTTTCAGTCAATAATCAGTGACTTTCAATAAATATGTTATAGTCGAATGCTTTCCTTTAAAACCGGATTTTTGTTTGGCGCAAAGTATATTGTTTTCTATCATGCACAACGGAAAGTTCAATTTCAGTTCAATTAAATTAAAATTTAAAAAATTAAAAAGAGGAGAACTCCGGTCTGTTTCGCGAACGCTAGCGCGCTGAACCAGTTAATCAAGCCTATTCGTTTACGTGCAGTTGTCCAAAAGAAGTCGTAGATGGCGTTAACCAGTATTTGGCGCACTACAGCCGCTTTAATGTACCTTCATTTTTGTATTGCCCGTAGGGATGGAGAGTGTTGCTATCCCGGGTGAAGTGAGGGGTATGTGGGAGGCTCATCAGAGATACGGTAAGCTGCCTTGGTCTGAGCTCTTCCAACCTGTCATCAGTATATCAAGGAATGGATTCACAGTAGGAGCTCATCTTCATAATGCTCTACGGAATATCGACGACCAATGGGATGAATACCCTCATATTAGGTTTGTTCAATTCAACGCAGTTCAATTTATTTTATTCATTTCCAACAAAATACAATACATAATGACGAATATGTATTCAATTTAATTAATTCAATTCAGAATTGATTCACAGTAGGAGCTCATCTTCATAAAGCTCTAGGGAGTATCGACGACCAATGGGATGTATACCCTCATATCAGGTTTGTTGATTTCAACTTAGGTCAACTTAGTTCAAATGAACTTTTTTGATTCAGTCCAAATCAATTCACTCCATTTAAACAAAAAGAAATTGATTTACAGTATAGGAGCTCATCTTCATAATGCTCAACGGAGTATCGATGACCAATGGGATGAATACCCTCATATCAGGTTTGTTCATTTCGATTCAGTTCGACTCGGTTCAATTAAATTCTATTTAGTTGGATTCAGTCCAGTTCAATTCATTTCATTTCAATTCAATGTTAGGTTTGTTCATTTCAATTCAGTTCTACTCGGTTCAATTAAATTCGATTAATTTCGACTCAGTCCAGTTCAATTCAATTCATTTCAATTCGATTCATTTAAAGATATGAAAGAATTGATTTACAGTAGGAGCTCATCTCCATCGTGCTCTACGGAGTATCGACGACGATGAACTCCCTCAGATAAGGTTTGTTCATTTCAATTCAGTTCAACTCGGTTCAATTAGATTCGATTCAGTTCGATTCGGTCTAGTTCATTCATTTCGATTCAATTCAATTTAACATATAAAAAGAAGTTGATATATAGTAGGAGCTCATCCTCCAGGGGCGGCGATCCCGGTTTTTTTAGGGGAGGGATCGTCCCCCCCCCGGAAAATTTGAAAAAGTGCAATAAAACAATGTACAGCAGATACTGACCAAAGACTGCAACACACTATTAGGCTTTGGAGGGCCCAAAAGTGCAGCGTTTAAACAAATAAAAATGCAAAAATTTTCTTGCTCGGGAGCTATGCTCCCTCGCATAATATCCTTCTAAATGTACAAATAAATATTGTAGAAAACTGAAGTGTGAAAAAGTACATTGTTGGTTTTCATACTATAGTTTTGCTAAGGAATATAATTTTGTAATACAACAAAACTTCAAAACCTGTGAGGGGGTAGTCACTTTCGTCACCTTTACCCCTCTCATTCACTATGCTCACTCACTCAGGCTTGGGGCAGTTCCCCCCCCCCCCCCCCTCCCGATAAAATTCAAACGTGGTTTATTTCTAACTCGATACCAGTGACTAATTTACAAATATTGCTGAAATGGCATGATTTCCCTGAGCTTCCGGGGGCTCTGCCCCCTGTACCCAACCAAAGGCCCTAAGGCGGGCCCATGGTTGCTAAGCTGACCATAATTAAATGCCTAAAACACCTGAGCTTCCGGGGGCTCTGCCCCCTGTACCCAAGCAAGGGCCCTAAGGCGAGCCCCTGGTTGCTCAGCTGACCATAATTAAATGCCTAAAACACATGAGCTTCCGGGGGCTCCGCCCCTGCACCCCACCAGGACCCTAAGCGGGCCACTGCATGCTCATCTGACCATATTCAAAAGCATAAAACACTGAGTTTACGGGGGCTCCGCCCCTAGACACCATCAAGGGCCCTAAGGCGGCCCCTGGATGCTCATCTGATCGTAAGTTAATGCCTAAAAACTCTGAGCTTCATGGGGCTCCGCCCCTTGACCCCCGCCGGAGCTTTACCCCCTGGACCCCAGGCCAATTTACGCCCCACTTGCTTTGCTCTATCTGATCGCAAATACTGTAGCCCCCCCCCCCCCCACTCCCACTTTGAAAAACGTTCCGCGGGGCCTGCATGTAACATGTAAGAGCGGTGAGGATGCGGATTTTTTTTTTATCCCCCCAAAAAAACGTTTTTGCTCTTTACGTCACTCCTCTCTCGTTCCTCGCATTTTGTTTCCCCCCCCCCCGGTCATGACAAGAAATCGCCGTCCCTGTCATCTTTATAATGCTCTACGGAGTATTGGAAGACCAATGGGCTGAATACCCACATAATTAGGTTTGCTCATATCGATCCAATTTAGTTCAATTCAATTCAAATCAATTTAGTCCAGTTCAATTCTCGTTTCGATTTAATTTGGCATATGAAGGAATGGATTTACAATAAGAGCTCATCTTTAGCGTGCTCTTGGAGTATCAAAGACCAAGGGGATGAATACCCATATATTCGGATATATTCAATATACCATATCTTTGTAAGTGTCATGTTACAAATTATTTCATTTACCCGTTATGTATAATTGTATTTCAATAGTCAGAATGCGAATTCCGTGCATTAATTGCTGATACCTAGGACAGGTATGACGTCGTTTCATCACCTAACAACACATTCCTCCCTTCTCTTTTTATTCTATTTATTTCCCAGAGAATTATATTACAACACGGAGGAGGACCGTGTCGCTGTCGAGGGTGACGTCATCACTAATCCTAAGCTAGCCGACACTCTTCAAGCGATTGCTGAAAACGGGGTGGAGGAATTCTACAAAGGGCCTACTGGTTCTAAGCTCGTCCAAGACATACAGGATGGCGGTAGGTATTAAGAGTGAAGATGTTTTGTTTTTCTATTATTTAAGACTAATCATTATCATCGACAATTTGTGATGAACCAAGATTCATTATCCATTATACATTGATTTCATTCGATTCGATTTATTTCTTTACGATTTTTGTTCTTTTTTAATTTTGCAGGTTTGTAAATCATATTTTTTTACTGCGAGATTTAAGTATTTTTCACTCGACTGCTACGCCTCTAAACGTTTTGTAGCATGACCTATTAACCGAATCAATGCCGCGCGCGGCAATTCTTGCCTAATAATGTAATTTTTGAAAGCATGTTCGGACTAGGACACTGTCAGAAGGTTTATGTTTTTCCTTACGTAATACCTATTGTTCAGGGGGGATGAATGAATAGATCATCCCCCTGAACAATAGGTATCAATTACAGATCTACGCCCATGCTTCATGGTGAAGTTCGTATCAATAAAAGGCGCTCTATGCCCAAATTTCCCATGGAATAAAACATTTCCAAAGACGCGGAAAATATAATGTAAAGGTTCATTAAAATTAATCCCAAACCAGGTAACACGGAAGGGGTTAATGGCACTCCTCGCTTATTTCTCTATCCAGGTGGTAATGTGACCCTGGGCGATCTTGCAGACTACACCGCTATCTGGAAAGGGGTAGAAACCCTACAAGATTTTCAGTCTCTAGACTACACGATCTATTCCTCCGAGCTCACATCGGGCGGCCCGTATTTTCAGTTTATCCTGAGGGCCCTGGAAGGTACATGTTACGTTCATAGTTGATCTCGATTAGCAATTCCAAAGTACTGTGATCATTGACATTATTATGTAATAAATATAACCATAATAGACAACATTATAATTCACAGAGTGATGCGATGGATAGAGCTTATAATTAAAGATAAGCCCAAGCGATGCTGTTTTCAATCGAGATCTGATGCTACTTTTAACAATTTCTACTTTCGGTGCTCCATCTCCCACCAACCCCTTCCCCCATTTCATTTAGCTATGGTATTAACTTTTTTGTATGACCCGACTCGAACACACATGACACATCGGCTAATATTCGGCGAAAGATGTTCGCTAGGTACGTTGAAATCTTTCAAGGTTTCGACCCCTCTCTTACCAAGCTCTAGTTTGCTATTTCATTCTTGCTTCCCGTTGTCTGAATAGGCCTACGGAGTTCTTTTAAGCTTAAATAGAAACCTCTAAGGGAATAGATTTCCAAGTCTTGGAAATCTTAAGTAAGCATCAAATGGTCAAACTTTTATTTTGGTGGTGTCTTTTTACGACCAAATAAAGGGCGCCCTCTCAATTTCCCATAGGTTAAGGATGGTTATTCATTTTGGTAACGGGCAATGCTTTAACCATATTTACAGTTCTGTGATTTCAGCTCAATTCATTAATTTCAAATCAAGAGGTCCCGGGTTTGAAGCAAATGCGATGCGCTAGTGTCCTATGGTAAGGCATTTATTCTCATTACCAAGTCCCTCGGAGAGGACCTAATGGGTCGGTACTATGGTTGCTTATAGTGCTAGTGTACGCATGCTTTACAAGCACACAGGGGGGTAGTGAGCACTAATTTTTTTCCCTCGAAAATTTAAAAATCGCACCCCCCCCCCCCCCCCTTGAGCACCAGACTGGGGAGGGGGCCCGTCTCTAAATAAAAGTAACATCAACGTGTTTCCCGGCTTCCCCCCCCCCCTGTATCCGCCACTACCCCCTCCCCCCTCCAAGCCCCTCTAAAGAACCGCTAACGGCATGTCGTTAAGGTAATACTAGTATTTGCTTTGTTTGGTTATCAGGTTTCGGTCTGCCTACCTCCGATGATATGACATCAGACCAGAGGATCCTCTTGTATCATCAGTTTATTGAAGTATGTAAAGTAGCCTTTGGTCTCAGGACAAAGCTGGGTGATACGTCGTCTGAAGAGGTTGAAAAGGTAAGACACACTTAACATGGAATCGTTCCGTCATATCTTTTTTAAGAAAAACACATTGGATACAAACAAAAGCATGATGAACGTTTTCGAGGAAGTTGGAGATAAAATTGATTTAGGCCTAGAGTAAGAGAGTTTGAATTTAGACAGTTTGGGATCATCACTCATTGTAGGATCTTCTACTAACAATAGCGTCGTAGTTATCCTATCCCATTCTGTTTCGTAAGAATTGTCCACAAACCATTAAGGGTGACAAACTTTACGTATCCATCTTTAAGACTTTTGTCTATCATGAAAGAAAAGAAAATGGAAATAGGGAATAGGGATAGTTTGAATAGAGAACAAATAGTATTGGTTTAAATATGTTTATATCAGGATAAAGCTGGGTGGTACGTGGTTTGAAGAAATTGCAAAGGTAGGACACACTTAGCATGTAATCGTTCATACATTAAAAAACCATTAGATAAAAGCAAAAGCACAATGGACGTTTCAGAGAGTGTCTGAGATAAAATTGATATAGAGTATATAACTTTGAATTTAGACAGTTTGGAATCACTGATTGTAGGACCTTCCGCTAACAATAGCGTTGTCATCACGACAAAACTATTCCATGCTGTTTCGTAAGACTTGTCCACAAAACATAAAGGGTAATAAACCGTAAATATTCATCTTTAAGACTTCTGTCTATCTTAAAGGAAAATAAAATGGGGAAAAGAATAGTTCAAATATAGGACAAATGGTTGTATTGGTTGTCAAAAGTTTGATAATTGTCAAAAAAACAGTTTCTATAATAATAATACGCTAAGGCTCCGCGGGGGGGGGGGGGGGCATGACGTCTCCGCCAGCCTTTGTATTCTATTGTTTTTACGCCTTTTTACGCAACAGTACGCTACCCTACGCCAGATCGACAAAGCAGTAAAAGCTTTCCACACAGTAAGCAACCATAAGCAAACCTGTACACCAGCTTACGCATAACCTACGCAGGGACTATTTTCCCATTAATACGCAGCCTAATTTCTGCGTAGTCGGTACGCCACACTACGGAACTGGTACGCAAGATGAACGAAAACAATTCAACATGTTTAATTTTTTTCGCGTACTTTCGGCGTAGAAACTTGACGCAGAAAGTACGCCTTTTTTACGCAACACTACGCTACATGCCTACGCAACAGTACGCTACCCTACGCCAGATCGACAAAGCAGTAAAAGCTTTCCACACAGTAAGCAACCATAAGCAAACCTGTACGCCAGCTTACGCATAACCTACGCAGGGACTATTTTCCCATTAATACGCAGCCTAATTTATGCGTAGTCGGTACGCCACACTACGGAACTCTACGCAGTTCCAGTGGCTTAAAGAATAACTACCGGTACAGTTGGATCGTTTTTTTATTTTTATATAAATGGCAAATAAAGTTCTTGGTGGTTCTAATTTAGAGAGTCTCTAGACCTATATCTATTTACACCCCCCCCCCCCCCTCTAGAATCCCGCGGATTTCCGCGGGTCCTGCTAGTCTTTATAATAATCAAAATCGTTTTATCACTGAAGAACTTCTTTAAAGGCCAACTGCACTACTTGTAGCTTTTTGCACCCTCTATCTAAAAAACAATGCCTAATCGGTGATGATCCTCTTTTTCTTATGTTAACTGAGAGCTGAGTTGATGAGATAACCACCTGTCCAGTGACCTTGCAGGGCAGTCCAATCCCTCCTGTAAACTATGGCAGACAAGCTTTATACTTTAAAATCTGCATTGAATGAAAATGAGTTGTGTGTGTATCTGTTAGACTCTGCAGGATATACGCTCACCTGAGTTCAGTAGATACGTCCGAGAACTGATCACAGAAGCCCTCCCGTACGTGTACTCTACATCATCATATGATTACGTCATTGACCAGGATGTAGCAGTGCAACGGGGTAACAGCATAGGTACAGACCCGGATGTAGGTGATACTAGTCACATCAGTGTTCTAGCATCCAATGGTGACGCGGTAGCTGTGACGACATCGATTGGTTATTAGTAAGTATAGCACAAACAGCACAACATTTTAAATTATTATGAAGTAAACGAATGAAAATTGTCGGAGTCCGTCTTAATAACCAAAAGATTTGTCTCTACAGGATAATAATGTCTACATATGTTCCACGTAGACTACGTTGGTTGTGATGGTCACCTCCATTTAAGGGGAAGACTGATAAAGATGATGTTTATATTGTTTCTAATAAAAAAAATTGCCCTTGCGAGACGTTCATTTCGGGCTAAGCTTCGCCTAAAAAGCAAAAGTGGTTCGGGTTATGGGAGTTTCATTGTTCTTCCATAACACATTTAGCCGTGCTTTCACACTGAACTTTATAACATTAAGTATGATGATCGCTCTCATTTTGCTTGAAAGTTAATGTATGGTATGCGGGTTTTATTTCAGTTTCGGATGCAAAGATGCATCTATGTCGACAGGTATCATTCTCAACAATCATCTACGAAACTTCTACTTCGACACCAAGTATCGAACCTGGACCCTACCAGCTAACCAGTTATCACCTGGCAAACGCCCTCTATCGACCATGGGACCAACCATCGTCATCGGTACCGAAGGGGATGTAAAGATGGTCATCGGCGCGTCGGGAGGTTATCGTATTGCAACCTCCGTCGCATGGGTAAGACCCTCCCGCTTTATAATAACTGAAATAAAAACCATGAACATGTAAACCTAAAGTTAAACACGGTCGGGGAGTTTTCATATTTTTTTGCTAAAATAAAGCTTTAAGTTATTCGGATGCAGCGGTTAGTTTGATAAGAGTCGTCATATCGTCATGGATTTCCAAAGTATACAGTACTGATTCATGAAGTTGTCTAACACTAATCGTAGGTTACGGAGTACTGATCGCATGAACATATCGAGATGAGCAAAGCGCTCAGCACGACTAGACCATACATTAATTTTCAAGCAAAATGAGAGCGATCATCCTACTTAATGGTATAAAGTTCAGTGTGAAAGCACGGCTAAATGTGTTAGGGAAGAAAATTGTTATGAAACTCCCATAACCCGAACCACTTTTGCTTTTTAGGCAGAGGGTAATCAATGTCGCTTTTTTTCTTGCAGGTCATCCTTCGAACTTTGATAATGAATGTCTCTCTGGACGAAGCCATCGATGAGCCACGTATTCACAATCATCTTCTAACAAACAAAGCCTTCATCGAAAGTGGTTTCTCTCAGGTTAGTGTACAAGAAAAAATCATAGAGAAATCAATAAAAGAGGACATTATTGCAAAACCAATCTTAACCTCTTTTAACAACAAAAACACAGAAAACGTAATATTGCTTTTTACAAATGATACTGGAATCTAACTTTTTTTTAGAGACGTTTAGACCGATGTGTATTGTAATAGCTGGTGATTTAAAAGGGCTTTCAGAGATGAAGGAAATAAGGGATTTAAAGATAAACTTGAGTTCTGGTAATGCGATTGCATTGTGAAAGAAAAGGTGTGGAATGGATCAGAAAAGTTGATCATATAGCATGTAAGTAATGGTGTGTAATGCAAGGTTCTGGAGTCATCAAAATCATCATAAATTTGGCAGAGTCTTGGTAAAGTAACAATCACTTACACAGAAAGATGTATATGGGACAACACAAATGGTGTCGGGGCTAGTACTACCCTGATTTCCTTATCTTTCTATGCTCATTACTCAGCCAGTATACATTTTCTTCCAAAATTGTTTGGCACATGACATTTATTTGTAATCTTGAACAGTCAGTGTAAGTTTCGTTAGATTCTGTGAGAATTCATTTTCTTTTTTTTACCAGAACTCAAGTTTATCTTCAAACAAAAACTTGACTGCCCTTTGATACCAAATCTAAAGCAGAATGACGTCATAAACTATTAGACCATTTTTGTAACTTCCTAATTCTATTTAGAATACCACTGATTCATTTGATCCATTTCTCCCATGTGATAGAACATAGTGACGGCCCTTCAGGACCGGGGCCATGTGGTGGCAAACTCGTCTCGCTCCGGGGTTGTTCAGGGGATTTTACGAACATCTGATGGAATAGCAGCTTACTCAGACCCAAGGAAGGGAGGAAAAGCAGCGGGGTATAGTCGGTCAACGTCGTCAAGTCTACACAAGGTTTCTTCTCTGAACCTTTGGATAATCTCCTTAATCTTATTAAGCAGGCAAATGCATTGATAATATATACAATTTTTCTTTGTTGTCATTGTTAAAGAAATATAAGTCTTGCAAGAGAAAATCTTCAACCATTATTTTGTGCCTGTCATGTATTCGAACAACTGACGAAATATTTAAATAGCAAACTTGTGAGTTATGATGAACGGATTATTAAAACAAACAGAAAAAAAAGTGAATCTGAAGCAATGTCCTTACACGAAATAAAAGCCGGGACGTGAAAATGATATTTTATTGTAATTAATACTATATTTCCATTTCTATGTTTATCTTATGTTAGTATTCACGCTTGCTCCATGCTATGATCCGTTAATCGTCTTTCATCCGGGAGAATCAAAATTATTCCCATCCACCCTCACCTCTCTCTCTCTCTCTCTCTCTCTCTCTCCTTCTCCTCCATCCTCTCTTTCTCTCTCTCTCTCTCAATCTTCATCTCTCTCACTCTCTTTTCTTCTCTCTGTTCAGTATTATAATTATTAGTCGAACTTGACCTTTCACTTTCACAAACATGATAAATGATTCAAATCCCAAGGAAAGCTAGGTACACGTACATCACGTGGACAAATGCATTGAGAGACAACCTGAAGATGGTAGTACAGTATGCTGGGGGGCCAGGGGAGATGACAACGTTTAAAATTGACTTTCTGACAATTTGATGGAAGTTTGATTATTCATTCCACTCTTGAATTAACGTAGTCCATTCGGGATAGATAGCTGGGGGGCATTACATCCACTTGAGACACATTTCCATATGAAAGTAATGAGAGTCCGGCGGGGTCGGCTTAAAGCATTGCTCACGATTTCAAATGAATCAGGGCCCCTCGTATCTCCATGATCGATGATTATTTTTTTTTTAAATTGTCGCTCAGCTTCATATGCCTTGTAGTCATATGCTTTTGTAAATATGTTAATTCACATACCCTAATTTATATAAAAACCTATTAACTGGGACCTACACAATACAAGCTTAGATATAATCCAGGAATACAAGCCTCATTACATTTCGTGTCTACTTGTTGTCAAATCTTCTTTACAGTCATCGCTCTTTTTGCAAAGCTTCTGCTGAACAAACCCCCTTCGCATGTCACAAACTGTCAGGCTGTCAACCAAATCAAAACTTGTCTTTTATAGACACATTTATTCAAAATTGCTTTTGATGAATAACTTACTTTGTTCACATCGATGTATAGTTCAAATGTATTGTAATTTGTAGGTTTATTTGTATTTCTTGGTTTAATATATCATTGTTTGTCGTTGTATATTTTCTGTTACAGCGCTTAGAGACTTCGGTTGAAAGCGCTTTATAAGCACCGTTTTATTAGTATTATTGATTATTATGAAAGAGTCATCATAGCAGTGAAAGTAACATATTTCTATTATACCGTAGACTCCCACTATAGGTAAAGTACACTCAAAGGTAAAGCATATTTTGACGCCTTAGGCGTTGTATCTAACATACGTTCATTAAAGACGAACATTGATGAAGATATTGAAGGGTGTATTCAAAGTATTAATTTTAACATATTAAGCCTAGATTGTTTGATATGCCCAAAATGCACACATTTTCTATGGCATTTGCACCAAAGCGTAGAATATGTTATTGTAGTAATATTTGCACTATACATAATTACCTCTTTATGATAAGCAGCGGGTTATTATGCAATGGCTTCTCATTCACGTTCTTTGAAATAATACATGTATGTCACGTACAAATTCAATTATTTTCATTGTTTCCACGTATCCTTCACGTGACTTTTCATATTGGTATTAGACTTAATTTTCGAACAACAAAATATTCATGTACCATGAGAATGAAGTTTTCCAAATAAATACAAACCAAACACACAGGTATGACATAGTTTTTTTTATATGCCTTGAGATATAATTAGCTAAACTGCATTTTCATGGTGATACATTTAAGACAGATCCTTGATCGGGAATCACAGACAAAAGACATTTTTCCTTCTCAATCCAGTGACTGCTCGATCTTTGGTTAGCATGAAATTAAAGGAAATCAACTTGTTGTATTATTTACAGATATGATTACAGCGTCATATTGTACTTTTTTAAAGTGTATTTGGTCGGGCCCATTGCTCAGATCAGTCAGATGAACTTTTTTTGCAACGTTGATGACCATGATAAAAGATATAAGAGTGTAACTAGTTCATCACAAAACGGTCTCTTACCATTTTTCAAATTACATGGGAATATATTTATGTGTGAAACTCAAACTGTATCTAAGGTAAAGAATCATAAAAAATATGGGTCGGAGTGTGCTGACCTATGATGCAGAGGCATGGACTATGAAAAAAAAATTTACATCAAAATGTTGGTTGTGAGGGAAGATGGCAAAGAAAAGTTGGATGGATAGAGTGACAAATGATGAAGTTTTACAGAGAGTGGAGGAGAAGCGGAAGTTAACATGGAAGGAGAGACAGAATAAATGGATTGGGCATATGCTACGGCATCATCGATTTCTCAGAGATAACATTGAGGGAATGATTGAAGGAAATGAGCCGAGGGGAAGGAAAAGAATTGTGGTGTTGGATGGTATGTAGGAAAGACCTCAAGACAGAAACAAAAACTGGGTATTTTTCACGCCTAAAACCTGTTGTTCAGTAGAGCATCATGTTGATTATGTGAATATTAAAAGCCGACAATAAAAGAGCTCTCCTCTTCAATGTGCTAACCCGCGGAAATCTGTGCCATGACAATTGACACGCTATTACTAACTAAAATGCCAGAATTTCACAATTATTCTTTCGTGTACTACTTTTAAGAGATAACGATAAATGCCATGATAAAGATGGATGCATGTTCCATTCGATATTACATTCATATATCTCATTTGTACCCTTATTCTGATTAACTCTCATTGTTCTAAACGTAAAATCTCTAACTTTTTATTTCTCAGACAGAAAAGGCCAAGTCACTTGATAAAAATAACAATTCCAAACAAAAGTATATCAATTTGTATGGATTGTAAGAAGATCAATACATTTCTTTCGTATTAAAGCATCTACAGCTATTCATTGCAAATATTTTCTTTGTTAATCTTATTTATCATTTATACCATACCAATTGAATGAATGCATCGCGATCGTAATAATCATCTCGCATCTTGGTATTTCTCTCCAGTCAAAGGGGAAATCCCCAAACCGTGATATTAAGTAGGGGAACCAGATTTAATTGAATTATCCTCCATTGATTATTATTCAGTGATAAAAACCTTCTGCGTTCGGTGAAAAGTCGTAAATTATTTATTGCCAGTCTGTCAGTGTTGGTGGAAAAATCAGGTTAGCGCTTTTTGACTGAAAACTTCTGAAGATCAGAAAACCATTCCTCACCCAAATGTTGGTTAAAACATTGGTTTGCCAATTATATGGAATAAACAAGTCCTCATTCTGAATTTGTAAACAATCTTGGCTACAATCAATATGGTTAAAGGTAAATCCCTACTAAACGCGTTCGTATTGAAGGGCAATGTTGTTTCGTGGCGCCTAGCTTCTGCTTCTCTTTTAGAATCGTTAAAAAACAACACAGAATATGGGTTTCTGGCTCGGGGAGCGGTAGTCACTTGAACACTCACACACACGTACGCCCCGAAGCTCACTGTGTGTGTGCGTGTGTGCGATAGGTCGGTATTGTACATCTAGACGAGTGTGCGCGACTGTGTGTGTGAGTGTGTGTATCACGCAGACCGAAGCGCATAGGACTGACGAGAGAGATGAGAAACATCGTGCATGCATGCTCAATACGATGAACGATGACAGTTACTCTTAGCACTATGCGCAGAAAGCAGAAGATGCAGGCCGGTTCTTGCCGATTGACTTTCAACAAGTTGGATTATGCACGAGATGATGAAAACCGTTATAGAGCTGAGCTCAATCTGGAACATTCAGCTGGGAATTATTATCACAGAAATTAGGAAATAAATGAACAGCATTTCATTCTCTTTTCAAACAAATAGGTAAGTTTTCTTAACATAAAAGTAGGGGCAAATTCAGGAGAAAGTTGTATTATGTGTATCAGTAGCAGTTGCAGTAACTTCGTAAAATTGTTTGCCTACGAACACTGTTTGTTTTAAATTTGTTATAAATGTTAAATAGACTATATTGCATATTTGGTTTATTTTCCAAGACATTGCTTGATGTATTTACATTTTTAAAGCCATGTAATGCATACATATATGTACCTTTTTTAAAATTTAGCTTTGAGATGTTCTTTATATCAGATATTCACGATATTGCCATGTTCTGTGGTAAATTTCTGTGCTGGGTTAATTTTGCAAACTCGAAGAAATTGAGAAAATAAGCTGATATCAAATAACTATTAAACGACAATTGTTTTCGAAACGAAAGATACAAGAAACGCGAAATGACTCGTCCTACAATCTTTTGTACTTATGTCCCGTGATTAAAGATGTAGTCAAATAATATTCACTTAATTGGATGTCGATAAATATGGAGGCATGGATTTTCCTTCACATTTCCTCAGATTATTTCACCTGGATTCAGTAAAAAGTACATAAGCATCCTTTTTATAATACTGTTAGCTAATAAAAAAATTGGTTTATTTCTCACTTTCTCCGTTTTTCAGTAAATTATTCTAAAAGGATTGCCCGCACAGCACGTTTTTTGGTACTTGACTAAATTAAACAATGTTAAACTGTTTGTTTGTACATGTTTTGTCATTAAATATATTTATATAACAACAAACAAGTATAGGAACAATGAGAACAAGTAGTGATAACTTTTCCTTTCGATTATGATGATATACTACTGTATTGCACATTGTTAGCGTTTATTCAGACGAATGTCACCTACACAAGTTTTAAAATTGGAGAATTCTAAATTGGTTTAAAAAATGGTGCTGTAAGTAATCGAACTCACCCCACCCCGCCCCCTCCCCCACCAAAAAAGAAGGAAATTCAGATATGGCAATATCAGAAAAAAGTGGCTTCTTTTTCATTCAGCATCACTTTCTTTCAAGTGTCTGGGTGTGGCGTTTTATTACTCCTTCGTAACATGCATCTCTTCTTTAATTAAAGTAATTCGATATTCCGATTTCGTTTCTAGTTTGAGGTTTGAAATTAGCTCTACCTTCTTACCTCTACCTCGTTTTCATTTTCTTTCTCTCAGTATCTCCCTTTTCTTTCCCTCCCTCCCTCTCTTTCCTTTTCTCTCTCTCCCTCTCAATCTCTATCTCTCCACCCCCTCACTCTCTGTCTTTGTCTTGTCCGTCCTTAAAGCTATCATAAAAGAGGTTAGAAACAAGTTTTCAAATCAAGATATTGGTCAGCTCTTTTCATTGCTACATGTACCTCGTACAGGGTCGAATACGCGAATCCATTTTACCAGGTTTTTTTTAAACAAAAACCTTAAAGGAACTTGTTAACATCGTTCAGAAGAAAGAAATGGATACTAAGGTAGTGACTTCAATGCTAAAATGATAAAAATTGGGAAAAACTGATCTGATCGATTCCTTACTTCTTCCAACTACATTATTATGACTTGATTTAATTTTATGTGAATGTAAATTATCATAAAGCAATGCATTGGCTCTATATACCATTCCAAATAAGGTGTTGAAAGATTTTTATATCTTTTTTTATGTTTTATATCTTATTTTTATGGGAAAACGGTTGGGGAAATTCAAGAAAATTGGTTGGAAAATTTTACTTTTAGAGGGTGTCGCACAGTATCGCCTTCAAGGAAAGCCATTAATATCTTTGTAGTTTGAGAATGTTTTCAGGATTTTTTTCTCATGTAAGAGGGTTAGTACAGTAGACGAATTATAATAAGTAACATTTCATTAAAAAATTACGCCGTTTTTTCATCAACCTTCAACAATGTTACTGGTTCACTTTAAAGTTGACTGCACAAGTCACTAAACAACAAAAAACAGTCCAGGTATGGGCTAAGATAAGCTGAAAATCCGTTTCAACTTTTTTTTTGGGGGGAGGGTGGTTAAATCTCAACATATTAGGTTTGGTTAATTAAAAGTTAACTCTCCCGATATTATAATGGATACATATCTTCAAACTCAAACTCAACTCATCTCAACTCAAACATATTATATTTCAGTGCATCATATAATCCATATCATTACTATTTTATATTTGTGCCTACGATTTCAAATTTGAGAACAAATAATTCATCTCATAGTTTTGGGGAATATCTTAGTATCCAATTCGCACATGAAATGTAATTTTTTGTTGTATGCTCTAGTAAAAATATGTATCATGAAGTTCAATAAGCACATTCACACCGTTGACCATCTTACAAACTCTTTATTGCAATTGTAATTTTTTCTAAGAAGTCACATGATATTACCTGGAGTAATTATTTGAGAACTGGGATGCAGAAATGGTGTCATAACTTACGTGAAAAAGCAAAAAGAATTGTCCTTACTCAATCCTCATGAACATTTGCATTAAGAACAGACAGCTGATACTAATTAAGTTATATGATAAATTTCAAGACATTTCAATCAAATATTGAAACATTTTGGTTTCCTGGCAACAAATAGAATTTGGTATTTCCTCATTATCCTATGTTCACCTTATTTTACTCTCTTCTCTCCTTTCCCTTTATTCAACTATCGATAGGGGCAGTTAATAAGCTGTAAAATTCAATTTTTAGATGGACCATAAAAAGTGCACATGCCTGAACAGAGAAAAGGGTGAATATTGATTTAGCGATATTTAAGTACAGCTCGACTCCTTTCTTTCAAACGTCAAAAGCATGTTTCCTATATCGGATCATGACAAATTATACTTTCATTACTCCACACCTGTTTATCGCTGCGAATTTCCCATGATTTCTAAATGAAAGTAAAATAATTCTGTCATCAATATTTACACATTGCAAATACTAAATGACCGTTAATCGATCCCTTTATGCATACTTCATCGGGATATCAACCACTACCTTTTTTATAATTTACTTTGGCCGTGTTTTGGTGTTTGTTTGTCTAAAAATAACGACCTAATTTCTTCTCAAAGTGCATAAATTAGATTGAGAGCATGTACATGTAGTTCCGATCGATAAACCTAGTTTCCTTTGCAATGTTTCTAGAGCTTGCTTTAGACACTTTCTGTAAACATAGGACTACATAACATGGGCTTTCCAGATAATTTTTTTTATTTGAAATATATACATTAAAGATCGTACAAGATGTACAATGTACATCTATACAATACTCTATATACTATGAAATCCATATTCAGTTTATGATATATCACATACGATATATAATATACAATACAAAATATACAACATAAAACATACAATGTGCAAAATACAATATTCACAATTCAATGTACAACATAAATTATGCAAACCTAAAGTTTTAAAAGTATTTGTAAATATATGAAAATGGAATATATGAAATATACAATACATTGAATGAAAATAACTGAATTTTCCAAGTTTAGACCAATTTGAATATAAGTATATAATTTGGAACAAATTCATGACAAAATAACGATTGAACTTTGTTTTTAATGTCTTTCTCTTGTACAAATACATTTTTGCTAAAATTTGAGTATTTCCTTTGGTGACTTTTTTTTGGTTGTTAGAGGTTAATGTATGATTGTATACATCGCTTTAATCATGTTTAAAACAGGGATAAACTGAGTATAGGGAACCGGTAATTCAAAGTTTGCATCAAAAGTTTAGTACACTTTTATGCATATTGTCTCCTTATCTCCTCTTTATATAACTTTTTTGATGTGGATTTAAGAGTGATGTGCTTGAGACTAAGGTATAATGCGGAGCATTGTCGACGTATAATCTCACCCTTTAAAAAAAATGTTTAAATGTTTTTTTTACCCAAGTAAGACCTTCATTCACGTTCGTTTTAACTCTGTTCCCAAAGCCTTAGCGCTATAAAAATGCCAAAATGAATACAGATTTTCAAACAATCCTTTATTAGTTTCAATCCGTTTACGCTGCGTATGGTTTGTTTACCCTCGTTAATTCTCATTATTTATTTCTAGGAAATTAATTCTCCAGACAAAACTCATTTTATTTAACCTTTGGAATAGAGGGGGAAATCTAAACCCTGCTTCACTCTGAGTTGATCAGGATTATGTGACCACCATGTACCTGTTTCATCTGATCCCAGTTACACATCTTAATACAATAATGCATGCCAACTTCGTTCTAGGATAGAGTGGGTAGATTTAAGCGCTATTGAACCTTTATATTTTAAAGGGCAAGTCCGGCCCGTTTGCAAGTTGCATTGAATAAAGAAAACTTAAACATAAAAAACAGTGAGAGTTTCATAAATAATCGGATGAAAAATAAGAAAGTTACGGAATTTCAAGTTTCGCATAATTTCATGAAACAGTATGTATCTTATACTTAGCTGTATGCAGATAAGCGAGTTGATGATGTCATCCCGTCACTTTCGCTATCCGTTTTGTACATAAATTTACAAAGATATCACTTTTCTGCTCTGGGCTTGAATCCTTATTACATAATTATGTGCAAAATCACCATAAATGTATCTTATTGTAATGTAAAGGTAGACATTTAAATATGTGTGTCCAATACATAAGAAGAAAACCCAAACATTTCATAACGATTTTGATGAAACATTCATCGTTTTGTTTATTTTATCTTTTCTCTTTTTATTCAATTCTACTTCAAATGGATCGGACCTGCCCTTGAAGCACTCCCAAATGATTGATATCATTATTATTATTTAGTCCAATAATGTTTGACGCGTCAAATGTCAACCTCCTCATCCCGTCGAAATTTCCGTACATATTTAACTAAATAAGTACCTGAATGTCATGTCAAAATGAAATCAAATTTTAATTTTTTATTTGTTGGCTGAATTAATTTCAATTATTTTTGTAACACTCTGTCAATCATTGATAAAGTTAAACCAGTTTGAAATTAGTTAACCTTTATGATAACTAGCCGATGAAACTTAAATGAAAGCATTAATGACTTTCAAATCTTTAGAAGATGTGAACATATCACGACGTCTTTTGTTAAAGAGATTGGGTAACTTTGTCTCAGATTCTGAAACAAAATCATGGTTTAAGCTCTTGCTGCAATGATAATTTTAAACATTTAGGTCAGTCAGGAACCCCACGACTTTTACAAGCTGATCGCCTGCCTGAATATCAAGATATTTATGATTGGAAATTGAAACCAAATTTTGCGTTTTCCTAATGGTTTTCATAACACTACAGTCTATCGGGGAAAACGAGTATGGTTAAATCGGTCACTCAAAGATGTTTACATTTTTGAGGCACTTCTTGATTATTTTTAAGCGCAATTTTTTTCGGGCTGCAATTTCAAACCATATCACAGGCACAGATAACACGTAGGGCTGTGCATCACAGATTTAACTTGTTAAACGATGCCTTTAAGATCTAATATAAATCTACCGTGATTTTTTTTTTCTTCAACCATCCATCATTGGCATGTTATCATTTTATTATGCTGTGTATTCGAGTATGCCTGTAGCAACACGCTTCTGAAGATGAGGGCTAACATCATCCAGGGCAGGTACATTACGAATGATAGAATGATCAAGGAAAGCCACATCTTTATTAACATCTAAATCCCTTGCCTCTTTCTGAATCTCATGAATTTGTACAGGTTCTCCATCATGACCCGCACCTGCGCCGTGAATATGTTATCATGTGAGCCACAGATCTTCTCAGTGTATTGATCGTCGCTGGGCAAGCGGCCATGTACTCCCCAAACGGAGGCGACCTCTTTAATGTGACTACTACTCCTTCGCCTTCTTCCTCCTCGGGGCCGATTGGGGCGGCTGTAATACGAGCCGCCGCAGCCATTCTGATCATGGTGCTTGGCGTGATGGGCAATGGGACTATTATCGCTGTTATAGTGAGAACGCGTTCACTTCGCAACATCACAGGTATTATGATTTTTTGCTTCCCATCTCACTATATCCAAACACTTCTACCTCATCCCTTTCTTCTTCTTTTCTTTTCCCGCGTCTCTCGCCCCCACAACCCGCTTTTCTCTCATCCCCTCTCTCAATCGCCCCCTCGTTACCCTGATTCCATCTTATCCCCTCTCTCAATCTCTCTCCCTTTCCTTTTCTTACTCTCCTTTCATTTTACTGGATAAGTGCTTTTAGCCGTTATTACAATTCCCTTGGACAATACATGAACAAAGACACCGAAAAGATTTAGCACTAAGGCGCTTTCCATACAAACAGAAGTATGTCTCTGACTTTAATTACTGAATAACACTCAGTCACCTACCTAAGTCTTCCCGCTGTATAACATGACAAAGTAAATACACATGTATATATCAAAACATGAAGAAGATTGTGGTCACTGGGGGTTTTGAAACTGATCAGATACTATCCTTCCAACCAATTTGTCACAGGCAGATGTTTCTTGCGTTACTCAATTTAGCAGGTTGCACAAAGTTTTTTCTTCTTTTTTTGTCATAAACATTTTTTCTCTCTTTATCTAAATATTTAAATATCTTCACGCTTCATCAAATTATAATGATTTCTTTAGGACATTACACTGTGAAAAGGTTGGGCAATATTTTTTCAACACTTTGCCCAACGTTGTGCCAATAGTCAACCCAACCATCTATTGGGCAATATTTTGCCCAGTGGTATTGGTAAACGTAAGTACCCTACTTCACACGTGCATAATTGTTTCGAATTTTGACCAAAATGTGGGCAAAGATATGACCCTTCAACTGCCCGACTACGGTAGCCCACTTGTTGGGAAAAATTTTGACCAACTGTTGGGCAAAATACGAAAATGTTGCCCAATAGATGGTTGGGTTGACTATTGGCAAAGTGTTGGAAAATATTGCCCAACCTTTTCACAGTGTACAGAACAATGTGTGCTGTAATGTTTAAGCTTATTTCTTGAATATTAACGGCTTTGGCATTACAATTTGTACTCAATAGATACTACTGTTGATTGTTTTTTTCTGATGGATGTTCACACGTGATCAAATTATTCACCCGCGGAAATGCTGACAAGCAAAGGGCGTACTTATTCAGGTCATTTGGAATTTATGTTAAAGACCCCGGTAATCTGTAGTAACACAAGTGGGGTAAAGCTTCGTGACAAGATTCACGTTGTCCAAAAAGTTGTGATAGAGGAAACAGATTGATAGGTAAAGCCTCCTTCGACATCTTTTTAAATTTCTTGTTACTTCTTCCTCTATGAATAATCTTAAATAGGAATGTTTTTATAATTTTGCGTTTTCCTTATGACACGGAAATTTAATTTAATTAACATCGTTATTGTTCCTGTAAAATACTGACATTTTGGAATAGCCGTGTTGTAAAGCATATTTATAAGACGATCGCAAAAAAACTTTCAAGAAATCTACCCATTGGCAATTTCAATATCCTTCTAAATTCAATTCAATTCCAAATTACTCTTTTCTTTCATTTTTTTTTCATCAAAAAAAAAAATACTCAAGTAATAAATGAATTCTTCTTCCAAAACATAACATTCTATGACATAAGCAATTTAACCAGGTAACAATTTTAACACGGAAGAAAAATACCTCATACAAACCATGTTCAGATTACATAATACGTCGATGTAATGTCCTCAAATTTTCAGGGGATGATGGATAAAGCTAATGAAATCGCTTTCGTTAATTGTTGTCGAAAGTCTTCCCGATCGTGTTGCCATATAAAGTAAACATACTTTGGTGGTTCTTAAACTCATTTTATAAGTCTGTACCCCTTTGTTCGGTGGTACCTTATTCCCAGCATTGGTCCCCCTCTTCTATAGGTGTGTTCCTGGTGAATCTAGCTGTAGCTGATCTGTGTGTTGCCATGTGGACATTACCCTTCATCATCGATGCGGCTCTCGTAGGTTGGTGGAGGTTCGGGGATACCTGGTGCCAGGTCTCCGGATTTCTAGAGATCCTCTTTACTGCAGTATCAGTCTCCACACTGGGTCTCATTAGCTATGACAGGTGAGTCAAAAGGTGTCTTAGTTAAAGGCGTCGTTCAACAAATGTTAAATCTGAGATGCATGGCCCAACATGGTATCCGATCTGTGACATGGTGTAATATTGAAGCCCTAACAAAATTGCGCTTGAAAATGAATCATGAAGTGCCTCAAAAAAGTAAAAAATCTTTGAGTGACCGGTTTTGCCATACTCATGTGCCCCAATAGACTGTAGTTTTATGAAAACCGTTAGGAAAACGCAAACATCTTGATAATCAGACAGGCGATCGGCTTGTCAAAGTCATGGGCTTCCTGACTGACCTAAAGGTTCATAATGGTCATATTTATTTATATTGCATCATGAGCTAAATCCATGATTTTGTTTTAGAATCTGAGACAAAGTTACCGGATCCCTTTAAACATGAGGAAACATACAGGAGTATTGCAATTAGTACCTATTTGTGGTTTTATCTTCTTTCATTTCATCGAAGATGTCTTACAGAACAAAGTATTAAAGGCAGAAAATGTGATGTAGGGCAAAGTGAAATGTAGCTATTTTCCCCATAGAATGTCATGTTTCGCCCAGATAAGGGATAACAAATATATAAAAATTAATGAATACACCAACATTTCAAATTATCATAAGTTCAATCATTTCAATAGATTGATATCATGTCTGACATTTTGACACCGAATTTCCAAGAATACAATATATATCATCATTTTTTTTCCAGAGAGAGGTTGAGAGAGTGAGAGAGGGAGAGAGGGAATGAGGGGAAGTGAGAGAGAGAGAGAGAGAGAGAGAGAGAGAGAAGGAGAAGAGCTGTGAAAGGAAATGGAGGGAGAGGTAATGATATCAGTAGGATGGACGGATAGAGAGGAAAAGTGGATGGAAATGAAAGACAGACCAACACCTTAAAATATTGGTAAAATGCAACTTTTCACTTAGCTTCTTTAAGATTCACATTATATTTTCTTGAATTCTTGAACTCTAGCAATTTAAGTGTTTCTCCCTGTCCTCTTTCCGTTTGCTCTGTTCAGCTTTTATGGATTCTCTGGCTAGTCAGAGGTTGTTCAGTAGACGCAGCCATTAATGGTGACCTCTTAATGTCTCAATTATCCCGTAGCTGTAAAAACAACATCAGACCTATTTATGAATCTTTCAAATGGCGCATACATTAAACTTCTCAGTGTTCGTAATCATCATTATTTTCTTGTTTTTTAGTTTTTAGTTTTATCACGTTTATCTGTCTGTTTGGCCGTGTATCTCTCTCTCTCTCTCTCTCTCTCTCTCTCTCTCTCTCCTAAATCTCTCTTTCTTTCTCTACTTCCTTCCTCACCCTCTCTTTAATACAACACCTCACAGCCCGTCATGAATCCTCGATTTCAGAGCTATTTTCTTTCATTTAATTATCCAGCTTTATCTTCCACCACGCTGCAAAAAGACGGCTTCATTTTAATCAGATAATTAAAGAAGAATCACTGTATTTATTAAATTATTCATTTCACATATATAACAATGAAGGGAAATGTCATTCATTAAAATTGGTCTTCCATGAAACCCTGTCATAATAACAAATACAAACAACAGAATAAAACAAAAACAAGGAATATTTTAAAAATTGACAGCAACATCAGCAACAACGAAACATTTCTAAATATAGTATATGGAGCAATTGAACGTATTTTACAAGAAAAACTAAACAATAAGAAGTTGGGAAATATATACATCTTAAGATTAATCCAACTAAAATCTAAAGGAAAAATCATTCGCGTTGACATCTAAACCTATAAGCAGACACAATAACATCTTAACGATTTATCAGCCATAATATTTATCACAGCAATATATAGATCATTTTAACATATGATCATAGCAATTAAGCCAACACTATATTTTTAACCAATCACATTACAATTGTAACGAATAATGAATTAAAATGATATCTTTAAGAATTATTAAGAGGAATGCATAGATTTTTCAAAACACGTTGCATAGAACTTATCAAAGACTGGTCAAAGTATGTTGCATAGATCTGTTCATAGACTGGTCAAAGTATGTTGCATACTGTAGATCTGATCATAGATTGGTCGAAATACGTTGCGTAGATCTGATCATAGACTGGTCAAACACGTTGCATAGATATGATCACAGACTGGTCAAAGTATGTTGCATAGATCTGTTCATAGACTGGTCAAAGTATGTTGCATAGATCTGATCATAGACTGGTCGAAATACGTTGCGTAGATCTGATCATAGACTGGTCAAACACGTTGCATAGATATGATCACAGACTGGTCAAAAGACGTGACATAGATCTGATCATAGACTGGTCAAAGCACGTGACATAGATCTGATCATAGACTAGTCTATTGTCAAAATCAGTTGTGTATTACCAAACACACGGACATACTGAAAACCAGCCTTTTTGGCTGAAAGTGTTTTTACCGTGTCTAAAAAAAATCAACAACGAACATGTTGTATAAATGTGACCATGGACTGGTCAAAATAGGATGCAAAGATCTGATCACAGACTAGTCAACCTTTGGAGAGCATCTTATCTTCTGAGCGTTCTTTTATTGGCAGCGCATTTCTTAGCGCCTATCTGCAGGGCGCAAACGGATTTTCTCCAAGAAATTATTAAATTGAATTTAAGAATCGATTTTAGCAAGAAAATCGCGAGATAATGGCTGGAGAAGACAGACTGAATCAATCACACAGAGGCAGTCTTTCGTCACATGATGCTAAATATTAAGGTCACGTATAGAAGTCGAGCGATTCAAGCGCTCTTCAAAACTAGACGTGACCGTTTTATGATTACATTGTGAACTGTATGGACGTGACTTATGGCCAGTTAGATACTATAGAAATTGACATGCATATGTATTAAAGGCAGGTGACTCCCTTATAATCTAATGAATATCATCAAATATCAAATAGTGATTCGAGCATTATTTGTATGGACTGTGTCTATCGATTTGTACCTATGATTGGATTAAATCACGATGATTGTTTTATGATTTATTCAAAGCTAGAAAGTAATCACGTTCTACGCTGTTGTAGTCGATTAAGTGGACCTTATTTAAGTACGATGTCATTTTGCAGAATTCGTAAAACTACAATCGTTCGAACAAATAATTGAGTTGACACAGAGTTGTTTTCCTAAAATAGTTTCTGTAGTCGTTGTAGGTCTGCCGTGGGTTGAACATGAAATATGGTATTTACGACTGTTTTTGCGTATTGTACATCCAAAAAAATATATGACATCGATGGTAAAATAAATGCACGTTTTCCGCTGTCTCATCTTTCTTCTTCTTCTTCACCCAACGACCCCCCCCCCCCCCACCCCATTTTATGTCCCTCTCTCTCTCTCTCTCTCTCTCTCATTCTTATTTAGCGGTTGGATACGTGCAGTCAATTTCAATGCATATCGATATTCTTCAGGCATTTAACTCAATCGTATCTTTTACCGCTAATAATTTGACCACATCCAACCCATGCCTTTTATTTTGAATCTCGAAATCGTTTTCAAAAGCTCATAAAAAGCCACAGCTAATATCAAGCACAGCTCATATATTAATGCAGCGTTTCGCCGTGAAACATACTCGGTGCTTTTATTTTGTCGTGTTTGTTAATAAATGCTGACAATGACTTTTAAAGGAACGAGCATCAAGTCTTGTTAAGATATATATTTCAGGGAAAGAGAATTCAAGCAGGTTCATTTTGTAAAAGAGATCAAATCGAGTATTAGCCGCACATCACTATACAAAAATGAGAGGGAAAAGAGAAGCGATAAAATGAGGAATATACCAAACAATTTCACGCTCCAATGTCATGTTGTAATCTTGTTAATGACAATTTTAAAAGATATTCCATTCACACACTACCTCTGCTATTTCGTATCAATATGTAATTAAGAGCAAATGTGAATATACCATCCAACGCTTCTCAAATCTATTTTAGATTTGATGTGACCAGAAACCAATGAAAAAAAATGCTCTCACAAAATGGTAAAAACAGATATTAGAATGCGTTTCAAAGACAAACCTCACCCCGGAAAATAACTTCAGTTATTTTTAGAGATTTGTTGTATTCTTGCCCATTAATCTAAAGGATTCCCCACCAAAGTGTATGCGAGAGGTGTAAAGCAAGATATTCTTAGCATAATGTACAGCTTCTCGGGACTAAATGGGCATTGCTATTTTCTTGCTAACATGACGTAATATGCGAAGCCATTTATCAAGTAAATGTATTCAAATTTACGGATTTGTCCTTGATTCCCAGATGTGTGTGGTGATGAAGCATTTCATTCACCTGCTATCATCCTTTGTACTACAATATTGTCAGAACGCAAATTGCATAAATAACTTGGTGCTCTTCTGGAGCGTAGGATTCTCATAAATGAAAGAAAATTGTCAACTGCTATATTTTAGTATTTTTGATTAAATTAGTTACAATTGTTCCCCTGTTATAATTTTTTAATTAAATCTAATGTTTTTACCTTCTCAGCTATGATTTACATCATTAAAGAGTAAAGGTTTTGTTATTGAAATAAATAAGGCTTTCCAACAAGAGCTTCGTGCATGATTCATGTACAAGTTCGCCAGTATATACATGTACGTCCCATTATCAAGTTATGGCTGAGCCTTTGTACTGCTAAAAGCCATTACATCATGCGAAGAATATCTTCTTTTACATATCTCTTATACGATTTCGTAAGGGATTATTCCACATCAAAAAGCGCAAATACATTTCATCTTTCAACGTACCTGCATTTATTCATTGGTGTTAGGTTTCCTTTTATTAATATCGACTATGTTTAAGTCGTATTTCCTTTCTTGGTATTTTTTTTTCTGTATATCTCAGATTTTCAAAAACACTTTTCACTTGAAAAATTAAAATGGATTGGTAGCATTTTAATGATTAAATCCTTCTTTATTGTCATGACTATTTCACACTCGACAATACTCTGCCGTATTTTTTCATGCTGCCAATTATTTTCAATATGATAAATAAACGCATTTCATCATAGCCGACTCCACGATGTCAGTGTCTACTTATTATTTTACAACATTTTAAAGAATGAAATCACACATACGTCCTTCTTAGTAAAAATATATACCAAAAGTAGCTTCAGCAGTTTAGTTTAACCTCTCGGATTTATAATATGCCAATCACTGCATTCGTTTAAGATGTACATGTCACAGCACGTCCGATCATATAAGCTTAGAAGATAGCATTCACCTACTCATCTCTGCTATATAGCGCACCGTGAGGACACTCATAGTGATACATTAGTGACTACTGTTCCATATAATTATGGTAAGAGAATAATCAAAATTGATGTTTCGTCAAACGCAACGATGTTAACCATACGAAGAAACTATAAAGGTTAAAAACCCTTGTATGAATACATTTCATCTTAGAAAAACATAAAACATAAAAACAAGTTTTCAATCTCGTTTATATTTCTGCGTTTGGAAACATATGCGATGCACAATCCACATTATGTAGCGTGTAGGGCCAGGCACTAACATGGATGTGATTGCTTCGTTGTGCAGTAATTACATGATTAAAGTCTGCGGGGCATTGGACAATGTTCTCTGAGACTTGTTTTTGTAGCCTGATTACTGGCTTTTCCGATCAGATTCAACTTCTCATGTTTTCTTCTTATCTAAGTAACAAGGAATGATCAGGCAAACACTAACTTGTACTTTTTGTACCAGAATTCTGATTTGTTTTTTAAATAAAATATTTATAGAAGCATATGAGTGTAGTTTAATTTTTTGATTGCGGGTGTTCAAGAAACACTTCTCCTGATAAAAAAATATATATTTCTCTCTTTCGGGGAGGGGGTGTAGGAATGGTCGGACCTACTTAAAATACCCAAAAGAAGGAGAATAGTTTGAATCCCATTTACTCCCCACAAGTTGTTGAGGCAATTAATTCCCTTGTATGCCAAATCAAGGGTTTTCGATGACCTACAAATCTCTCTCTCTCTAAGTACCATATCGATTGACTTTGGTGATCATGCTGTTCACCGACCCTCGGCTCCAAGCCTTCTCTATTAGCACCACTCCCAGTTCTTTCACTCCTCTCTCTTTTAACAATTTATGCAGACTGTTCATCCAAAGTATCCTCCTTCAAACAATTTTCCCTGCCAAAGGAAGACTCTCTAGCCCTTCTTTACGTGTAATGTGACCAATGAACTTCAACGGCTTAATCAACATCTCACGTATCATTTGCCTTTGCACTCCAGCTCTTCTAAGAACTTCCTCATTCCTAACTTTGTCAGCCCAAGGGATTTCCTTGTTCTTCTTAAAAACATATTTTGCAAATTTTTAAACGCCTTTTAGTATCAGAGGCTAAATTGATCGGTGATCATGCTGTTGAAGTAGTTAAAAGAGGAAACGTGTTTAATAACCTGTTCTTTCAGTTTCAGGTTACAATTTGAACTGCTCTTCTTGGAGACTACCAGGCACTTGGTCTTGGTATAGTTGATCTCTAGTCCCATTCTCTCACTTTCTTTTACAATTACATTCAGGAGTCTCTAGAGATCTTTCTCTGATTCAGATAATAAAACAGTGTCAGCAGCATCTAATACTTGTGATTGAATGACCACCCACTCGTATCCCATTTCATTCTCCAATTCTCTTAGAACGTTTTCACTATACATATTGAACTGGTCCGGCGACATAACACAACCCTGTCTGACTCCCCGCCTGATGTTAATATATTCACTGCACTCTCCTTCTACCCTGATGCATTTAAGCTGATTGCAATATAGTCTTATGTCTTTCCTGGATATCAAGCTTTTTCAGCTCTTCAAAAAGCTCTGAATGTTTTACTCTATCGAAAGCCTTTGAATAAACGATAAAACACATGTACACATCCTTTTACATTTCGACTGCTCTCTCCATTATATTTCTAACCACATATATTGCGTTTTTTGTGCCTGCATCCTCTACAAAACAAAATTGTTCCTTTCCAACCATGGGAGTTATTCTACTTCTTGCTCTCGAAAGCAATATCCTCAAAATAACCTACAAACACACCTTTAAATATGATGACTGTGAGTTATCTCGGTCTTTCTGTTTCTTTGAATTTCATAATTTCAGGAAAAGTAATATTCCTTTATCCTTTATGCAATTCTGTCATAAAAACATCTTAGGCCCGTATTCTATAAGTTCTATTTTGATATCTAAAGTAGATATCCAATTTCGACATAATCCCTTTACATCAATAAACAACAATTTGAACCTGATGTGATGCTTAAAGTCTTTGTTTGTGAATTATACAGGTAGCATTAATTTTATTATTTTGTGCATAATTATATATTCGTCTGCAAGGATGACGATTAAAAGCTATTTAGAGACGTGGACTTAAAGCGGCTTTGTTTCCGAATATAGTTTATTTTTATCACTTATTTTTTTTATTTATGCACAGAACTCTATTTATAGATTAATGACCCATTTTTTCCTTCTGATATTCCGAATTAATCCCTGCATAAAGTAGGAGTTGGAGTACCGAAACAGATATGATAATTATACGGATAATGGATAAAACCATTTTAGATTGCTGGTGATCTGTTAGTCTGTTGTTGATAGAGTGTAGGCCAGTACTTTAAGAGAGGATTAAGTGTAGTTAAAAAGTAATACTGAATTGACTTGTTTAAAGCAGAATAAATGAATTTAGTGACCTATTTCTTTGTTATTTGCACGTTTGATAGTATGAATATTCCATTAAAAATGACAGATACCCATATCGCGTGGTAATTTGTTTTGATGTACGAATAAAACACGAATCTCTAGTCGGACCATAAATAAATCAATTGTGCAGCAACCGTGGCCGGAATCGCTGACATAGATATCAAAGGGGGTGATTAAATTTAAACGTAAATTCTTCTGACTGCAATCTAAAATCTGTGCTGTGTCATTGTGTGTTTTTTACTTCGAATTTTACCATTCGTTTCCGCCTCTTACTATGTCATTTTATTTTGTAAAGCTGAGGGGTTGGAGTATTTTGCATATACACGGATTACATGAAATCCGGTCAAGTGTCTATTAGATTGATCAACAAATCTTTGCTTTGCCATTTTTCGTTATTTGCCTTTGAATTTTACCATTTGTTTCAGCCGCTACAATATCATTTTCTTCTTTTGAAACTGAGGTTATGAAGTGTTTGGCATACACACGGATTACATGGGGAAAAACATATGGTCACGTGTCTGTTACATTGATCCAGCATGCATAAGCGCATTATCGGTGCGTGGTTGGACGGGTTTTCTTTCTTCCTAAAATTTATCGTGAGCGGAAGTTGCGATCTACTTAGATGAAATCTTATATTCGTTAATCCATAATGAAGGTTGGGTCTCATCTCACTGATACTGATAGCTATCCCTTAAGGCAAAGGAAAAGGAAACAACAGTCTAAAGTTGTTTCTCTATTACGAAATATCTTCTCAGCGTTTGGGATTCTAAACAACCGATAAAATCACACATCGTTGTAGCTATACATTTGTTTTTAAAAAGAAATATATTCGTTGTATTTTAAAAAGTACGTTTACGGATCTATTAAAAAGGTTCAAGAGAAAGGCTGGTACTTGAGCACTGTAAATAAACGGTAATTTCTTGGGGGCTCAATCTTTAAAATAATGTTTTTCAAACAATTGTCATGGTTGAAGATCTATATGGCACAATCCAAACACATTTTTTCTTTCTTTCAAACATTCCTTATGATTATTATGATCTACATTTAACTTATAGGGCATATGGTAATTACACGTACAATGTACAGTTATAACGGGGCTTCTTATATAACGCACATGTTCATCACGTGTTGACGCTCCTGGCGCTTCAATATTATTACCCGGTTACAGCTGGCGGCGAAAATTGTGTTGAGATCAAGGTAAAGCATGCATAGAAAGCAATAATATTTAATTACGCATGCAAATCTCATTAAATATGACATTGTTCAGTTATTCCTGGAATATACTGGCGTTTGAACATCAATCATTTATGTTTGACATTGTCATATTCCATCATACCAGAGACAAAAAGTAAGAAAGATTAGAAATTATTTATCACCTGGAGGCTACCAGAACCTATAACTTGACCGTAATGTTTTTAGTAAAGTAAGACTAGGGTGAATTAAGCCGACCGCATACTACACGGTCACACAGCGATCTGATTTAAAAAGAAATGGCAATTGTATTAGATATAGTTATTAAATAAATACAATCTTTCGTAGTGAGTTTCAGTATTATGATATAAATACACAACATCAAAATTCAGTGCATTGGAAGCCTGCTAGAAGAAGAAAATGGCAAATCGGCTTCAAATCGTAGACAATCGCGCGACCGACTTGACATCACTACGATTCGCAGCCGATCTGGCCTTTACTCTAACAACAAAGCTTGCAATTTCCAGAAATATTGATGTTATCATCTACGTGTCTGTTCAGAACCTCGTTGGTTAAGATTATTCATGTTTCTATCGAGTGCTATAAAAAGAATTCTTCCAAAATCGAATTGTAGATGAGTTACAATACTTCTCGTGGTGAGCATAGTGAGATAGTGCGTTTAAAGTAGAACGAGCCCAAAGGCTCATATCACTTTACGTCACAGAATCGTTCCATCGCATCTCTACTCTTCTTCGATACTATACCAAACAAAGGTCAAAGTCTGGATTTCATGATACGAATACCGAAGGGAAAAAAGTGTTTCTAGGCGATTATCGCTTCCTTTGGGGATGAAAGAAAGGTTGTTTTATTAATCAGACATATTATATTTAAGTATCTCTCGGGGAAAAAAACGCATTAACAGTTTTTTCCTATTTGTGACCTAATATTCAAGTTTCATACTCATGAATAATTTACGTATCAATCCGAATCTCAATTCCATTCTCTCCCTCCAAATAAATCAGAAATATCCTTCCCTGTGCTCTCCTGATCGCTGCTGGATAAGGGAAAGCTAAGACAACTAGAAATAATCGCTGCGTTTTTAGCAGATGATTCTATATCATATCTATAGCACCCTGGGTAAAGGTACTACGCAAAAGAGCTCTCGTATCCACTCATTCATAGGTGCTTTTCTATTTACCACAATTACCCCCACGAAAGTTCTTGCTTCTTAGAAATAAAACCGATCAGCGCTTCCCGAGCATATAGTTGAGGTTCCCCGCATCCATTAGCCTGTCAGCGTGATCACGACCGTGAGATAAAATCTACGGATAAATGACCATGAAAGTGCCGAACATGCCATTCAAAATGGTTCGTGTAGGTCGGTATTTATTTACATCTCATTGCGATCTATCTCCTTTGACATCATATTTTAGATAAATATCTTTCTTAATTTAATAATATTATTTTACCGATTGCATACGTCCTCTCACCTCTCATCTGTATCGTCTAAAATCACATGCTGGGGGGGGGGGGTTGTTTCACAAAACTTGTCACCAGTGACAAATGACATTTTTTGTTATAAGCTACTGAAATCCTTGCTTCTGATTGGTCATCAGCAGATTTGTCACTGATTTTTGTCATTTGTCATTGAAAAAAGGCTTTGTGAAACACCTCCCTGAAATGTTAATTCGCACATGAACTTGAAATGATACTCGACGGATACTAACATGTTATGCGACTGGAATCAGACGATGCACGGCGGGTGAAGTTTTATTCTAGCGTTTAAAGGTAAAGACCAGTATTGGAAACGCCCTAATTTCAAAAAATGAAATGGAAGCTCTCATTACCAATCATGTGAAAGAATATGTTTTGACTAATACATGATGATAAAAAATTTGCCGGGAAACCGCCTACTAATTCATATATTTGGTAAATTTGTTTCTCTCTTGGTCTGTGAGAGATATAGGGTAGTCCCATATACATCTTTCTGTGTATAGTGCTTGTAACTTTACGAAGAATGGGCCAAATTTATTATCATTTTGATGATTCCAGAACCTTGCAGATGCTAGATGCTAGATGATCAACCTTTTCTGATCGATTCCACAACGTTTCTTTCACAATGCAATCGCATGACCATAACTGGTCTTTACCTTTAAGAAGCCAGAATGAATCTACAGGTTTCCACATTATTATTCATTCTTAAGTGCTCGTATGAATAAGATTTCTGTGCATGTATCTATCAAGAGCGATAGCGAGGATTAATGGGTCAAAAGCCCTTTTGAGACCCTGATCAATAGACGAGCGAGTAGAAAGTACTAACGATGAATAACATTGGTATCCTCTATGACATTGACATTTAACCGTGAGACTACGCCTTCTTGCCTTTCTTATGATTTTTTTTCTTTTCTGTATCATAAGTATGTTTAAAAGGCACAGGATTCAAGCTAAGAATTGATCCATTTTTATTGCAACGTAGAGCAGTCAAATCGATATCAATATGGGGGAAATAAGGATTGTAATCTGACGCATCCAACATGTTTAATAATATGATCATCCCCTGTCTTCCTATTAGATTATACATGATATTACATTATGCGCATGATGTGTGATTTCATTTTCGTATGTCTGAGGCCGTCAGGGCCTACGGTCTCGCGAATTCTAGATCAAGTGAGGTATCCCCCACATGACCTATTATTGATAATCTTGCTCCCCTCCCAGCTTGCTGTGTACATGTTTCAGACAATACACTAAAGCAGCTGTCCGTGGGGGGGGGGTGATACTAAAATAAGGCCTGGGGCAGTTCTTGTCAGTATATCTCTCTGTATATGGAACCAAGTTTCAATTCCCTCTTTGTCAATTTGATTCAATCAATAATCTATTATTTGCCAAACTTGCTTGCGAGAAGTTTTGGACGCATGTAAGCATAAATATGCACGGTATCCTTGTTTTTAATCATTATTCTTACCAGATATTTGATAATAATGATAATAATAATATTTAGTTTGTATACAACGCAAATTACAATTAAAGGGATAATTGAGTTTTGTTGCATAGGGTGCTACACAAAATAATTTTGTTGTGAGATAATAAAAAACTGAGTGTCAAATTTGAAAGAATTTACAAATTATATGCCAAATTATCTTTGTTTGATCCAAATTGGTTCAGAGACGGCTGAAAATCCATGAATATAACACTTTCTAATATTTGTGGTGCACAAAAATATTTGGTAATTTTGAACCAACCGTTGAAAAACGAGATAGCACCTTGTACGTTTTATTCTAGCCAATGCCGATATTGGATTTCTGTTGACTTTTTCGTGTTGTTTATAATACGCACAACCAGCCGACCCGTTTATTGTTATTATTAATTAATTAATTAATTAACGGTCACTGTATTTTTTTTAAGTGGAGCTGAATTGGTATGATCGTATTCAATCTAAATTTACACATTTTGGGGTCTAAAATTACCTTCATAGCAATTTTAGGTTCTAAAAGTGCACTAGAAATGTCATAAATAAGAATAAGAGCAATAACCATGCACTTTGAAGGCATTTGCGATCTTAAACAAGAACTCAACTATCCCTTTAAGTCTCTAAGCGCTATGGAAATAGAAGGAAATCGAGAAGCTAGTACAGAAGAAATGGAATAATAAGAACAAATAATGAGGATGATAAATATCCAAACTGGAAAGTATCTATTGTATTGTATAAGGATTGGTACGAAATTACGTTTGAAAAAAAGTTAAGACTTTAACAGAGGCTTAAATAGATCAAGGGAAGAACATTCTATGATATTACTAGGTAGTTTGTTCCATAGTTGAGGGACTGCATGTTGAAATGCTTTATGTCCATATGATATTGTAGATACCCGTACTACGAGGTACAAGCACCTGTCTTGAACTAAAACGAAGCTGCCTAATTGGATAATACTCATGGAGAAGATGTTGTAAGCAGAGATGAGCCAATAATTTATGCTGGCAATCTCCCCTTAAAAACTGTCTCGAGCCGTTCCTGGCAGACCTAACAGGGACAATCATCAGAAAAGATAACAGGAAGTCATTTTACAAAATATGTCGACGACAACCTTTTTTGTTAGTCACCGAGAATCCGAGATTCGAGTGTTGCCAATAACAATGTTATTACCCTTCTTGCATTCTTGCTTCATTTACACTAGACTGCTCAAATCAGAATTCCAATCAAGTTATTGGATTCGAGCATGATTTATTTCATAGTACGTGTTACTTGGACGTGCTTATTGCACAACCATAATGTTAGATTAGATTGCGTGTAAGCTCCAAGCAGGGAATAGAGACATCATCGAGCATCTTGTTACGATGCTTTGCAGGGAGATCTTATCTGTTTAAGATTCATTGAACGTACTTTCATTGAAAGAAAGTGATTTTATATTTAGTTACCGGGTTTATTCAACCTTCCTCATTATTGGTGTTTTTGGCGTGGAGTGCCGGTTTCGAGAATCAATTCTGGGTAAAAAAAAAAATATTTTAAAACATAAATATACAAATCACATTACACTATTTTTTTGAAACCCGATCGATTGATAAAACATGAGAGTATCGTAGAAAATTATGATCTAGCAAATCTTAAATTGTTCGAACGAACCTGTGCAAATTTATTTCTCTAAGAAATCAATTTCTGGACTTCCCAAACAGCCCCAACATCAAACAGTGCTATTGATATAAAAATGGCACTATAACCCTTCGATCCTAAATACAATTTTTATTTTGCTAGCTAGATGTTTATGCTTCTATTTTGCCTATCAGTACCCAAAGTGAGAAAAAAAATCTCGTGCATGCTCTTATGTCTGTAAAAACTATTATAACATGGGCTTAATGCATGTGCAGTAATGCGCCTATAACGTATCTTTGTTCCATAACGCATGCAAGGTGTTGTATTATGTGATGTCGGCTGCCCAAAGTATATCATTACTCTGCACCAATGAACCAAAAATAAAATAATTCATTTCATGTCGCAGAAAGCATCTACCAATCAAAATGTTATCCGTTGCGCAACAGGAATCATAATTTGCTGACTTGTGTTTGCGTCTGTTGTTTGACACCTAATGTGAGGGTGACACAAATTAACGCAAACAGTAAGCGTTGCGTTGAATTACTGGCCTATTCACTTTTTTGCATTCGTAGGCTCCATTACCGTAGTTACTGACGCAATCGAAATGACGCCTCATTTGTGCTATACAGACCATGTGTATTACCTGAATGACTCAATTCCCGTAACACATGAGGCGTCATTCTGCTGACGTCACAGAATGGCGTGATCTTCGATGCGCCACGTGAGAATGGCATCGCACAAACGTGGATGCGAAATGAACATGGCCAACATTGTGTTGAAAAGCTGGTGCTTCGATATAGTTCATAAGGCGGATTAACGCAAGCAATAACGCAACCGGAATAACGCTTTCTGTATATAACAGAGGGTATTACGTGTGAAAAGATGAATAGGAACGGAAGCCTCTTATACAATCACCATTCAATTACAGCCCTGTTTTTAGTTTGCATGTATGTAATACATGTCACGCACGTACCGGAATTTTACCCACTCATGTAAGGAATATTCCAAATATTGATTACCTGCCATAAGCAAGACAGCTAGAAATAGATGGGGCTCAAAAGGGCTCTTGATTGAGATTGAGACTTCTTTTTATTTTCACGTCATCTCGGTACTTTTTCCGAGTAATAGTTCCATTAATTATAGGTTACGGGCTTTGACATTCACCGTGTCTGCTTTCAACAGATGTATATTTGTTTGTTTTCCCCCATATTGCTAACTATTTTCTTCAGGTGAGCGGTGAGGCTCAAGCAAGGAGAAAATTTGAAGGGAAAGTGAGTGGGAGGACGGTCACATTAGAAATACCAAATCATTGTGAAAGAGACTAAATTGTAAGAAATATATATTACAGCAATATAAACAGATAAAATAAGGTACAATAATTTATGAAGAGAAAATAGGATTACAATTTGATTTTTAGTTTTACACAAACTTTATTAACAATATGAATGAATCCAAAGTTCAAAATATGTTGAGATAACGTTTAAGAGACCATGAAGAGGAGAATGAGGGAGGAAACTACTCAAAATAATGTAGAACTACAGTGTGTGATGCAAAGGGCCGCAAAGGGAAAATATAACTAAGAGAACGACACAAATATATACAGGAAAAAACGAAAACGAGATGCATAAACGACAAGAAGAAAAGCTATTTCATAAAAGAAAAATGAAACTTTCTTGTATTATTTTGGACTTTGCTATGATAATCTTATTACTCAGTTGAAGAAATGTTACCTAACCTATATACGAAAAAGAAAGTGTTAATTGTCTAATATTAAACCAGGGAGAAGGAGAAGAGAGATAAAATGTATTGGTCACATCTTGAGTCGTATAATTGAAGTGGTTTCTTGTCTATATCTCGCCATGCCTCAAACCACACAATAAGTGTTCTTCTTCAACAAATGGCGTACTCTTGACTGCTCATCAACTCTCTCTTTCCGGAGCGGCCTGACGTAAGCACTTCAACGCCCATCTGTTAAAGGTTTTCTTCTTGAGTGAACAAATAGAATTCATAATGTGTTTTAATTTAAGCTATGAAAAAAGGATGCTTCATAGGGAATATATCGAACCATTGTTGTGTAATGAAAGGTACAATAGAAGTTTGTCTCTTTTGTGTAACCTGTTTGTCTTTCTGTTCTCAGAAAATACAGGCGTATCTGGACATTGGCTTCGAGGTGGAGGGGTTTGGGGAGAAGGGTAGAATATCCTAGGCATTTCCAACCTAAGTATTTCAGAAGAAAACAAAGCTATTTCCTGACTAAATTTCAAGGTATGGAGGAAGGGCCTATAGGGGTATAGATAATCCCTTTTCCCACCCTTTGGCAAGACATTAATCTACACTTGCACACGTCCTCTCACCTCTCATCCGTATCGTTTAAAATCACGTGATTATTAATACGCACATGAACTTAATAGTCACACTCAACCTAGGTGAGGTTATTAGGTACCTGGTAGGATTATTCCATGAAATGCAGTACGCTGATAATAGCTGCTGGAGCTAATAAGCTAGGGACTAGGGTACTAATTTACAAGGCTCTTTGAAAGCGCATAGGGAAGTTTAACATATTAATGTGATATGCGAAATACAAGAACCGAATATTATTATTATTATTATTATTACTCAAGACAGCGCTCGAGTGACTGTTACGAATTGAAAAAAATACACTTAACCGTCATAAGCAGTTAGTATTGCTTGTAAATAAATTTATCATTAATGACAAGTTAATTCAATAGTTCGTAGGCCTTAAACTCTGATTACATTATAAGAATTTAAAGAATGAATTATTAGTGCGTGAACATAAATACCGGCAAAAAAAAATCTTTTCAGCATTGAAGAATAGAACCTTAACATATTTTTTTTTCAACGCTGTTTTACGTCAAAAACTAGTGCGTTTTTCTTAACGAAATTATATAGGTCATACCTAGTACAATTCCTAAAATCAACAGGAAAATTGATCTATCATTATCATTTTGAGACTTTCCTGGCCAATCAAGTATGATATTTGCATCTTGAAGGATTAAGATGTGATAACTATGTTACCTTAGTAACAGAGGACGTCACTGTTTAGAACTTATAAGATAAGATGCTGGGGAGATGGCGTAAAGTCAATATTAGAAAGGTAACAATCAGCAAAATATACTAAGTGGAAAGAACCTTCAAACATGTTACTTCTCATTCACTGAACATCCAAGAACTGAAAATTAAAGCTAATTGATCGAGATGTCGAAGTAGATGACTGTAATTTGACATCGCATGTCGATAATAAGATACATTATAGACCTGTTAAAGTGCATGATTCTCTTACACAGACTAGATAAAAAATATATTGATGAAAGATTTTAGTGGCGTAATTCGTAATTGTGAACTTTGAAGTAAGTGCTTGGACAGGGCACACCTAGTTATTTACACCATCGTCTGGCTGTCGACTCAATACGATATAGGAGTCAAGAACGTGAACCTATATCTCCCACACATACACACACACACACACACACGCACACACCCACACTTCCTGTCCAAAATTGTCCAAATCAGCACCTCTCTCTCTCTCTCTGCAATATATATGTATAAAATGTATCTTTCTTTCTTTCTTCCTCTCGCTCCCCTCTGTATCTTTATTTCGTCCGTACTTCTGCCCTACTTTTTCTTTAAATAAATAATTCAGCATTATCCTCATGAGGTTGTTAGCAACGAATTATTTTGTAAATCTTATCGTAGCTTTGTCATGTACGAATATCAATACATTCAATGTAAATGCCAAAGCAAAATGCAAAAAGTAAACTATAGAAATCACAATTTTTGCGTTATGAGGTATTTGATTGGAGCTGTTACGTTATCTAAAATGTTGGCCTAGATGTTTTGTCCACAGGAGGGCTGCTTCGTGTATTCATCTTTCACCTTCGTGTGGTTATGATTGAATGAAACACAATTTTACTGTCACATTCCGTATCAAATTTGTGAAATTGTGAATATACTTTCATTCCATGAGAGAAAGAATGCCATGAAGAAAAATAGGTGCGTTGCACGCAATAAAAAAAAATGTATATTTCTCGCTCGTCTTCTTTCTCTATTCTTATCCATCCATGTCTCTCTTCCCCCGTCTCTCTCTCTCTCTCTCTCTCTCTCTCTCTCTCTCCCATCTCTCACCCCCCCCCCCCCCCCCATTACTACCATTTTCCAATGACCCTTTATCTGTCTACCTCTTTCTTACACTTATCGTAGTTCTCTCTCTCTCTCTCTCTCTCTCCTCCTCGCCCTGCCCTTCCATCTTCAATTCGATTGTGTTATCAGATCTGTTGTCCTCGTTGACCATTTCAGTCTATTAACCGGGTCGTATATAGAGTCTTCATAAACCGATGCTTGAATTGATCGAGGCATACTTCTCAAAGACTGCTCGTATTTATTCTGCGATTTAATCCAATTACATGGACGAAGGAATACAGGCTAAGGTCAATTGATCGACTATCTTCCTATGAGTATTAATTCATCCACTGCGTGCACTCCGGAGGCATTATTAGAATTATTTCTGATGATATCTTATATCGCATGTAAACGATTACGAAGACTGAATTTCAGTTGGTTTCTATCCATTAAGACTGAATTTCAGTTGGTTTCTATCCATTTAATTAAGATAAACCTAAATCAAAGCCGAATGGCCTCAAATATTGAAAAGAAAAAATACACACATATGCACGCAGTCCTGTCATATGAACTTTTGTATAGAGGATTAACGGAGGTATTATAATTATTTCTTAGGATATCTCATAGCTTGTAAATAATTACGAAGATAGATTTTTCGATTGGATTATATCCATATATTTTAGATAAATCTAAATCAAAGCCGAATGGCTTCAAACATTGAAAAAAGAGAAATACACACACGCACGCACCACTGTAATATGAAGACAAGTATACAAATAATACACAGCAGTGAGGGCATTATTAAGAATTACCCACACAAGATACCTTTGGAACAGTCTAACACACCCGAGGGTGTTTGGACTGTTTTGAAGGTACCGAGTGTGGGTAATTTAATGCCTGAACAAAATGATGTGCATTATTTTTTTTTATAAAATTGTGTTTTATTTTGTTTTATAAAATGATGATTTATAACATGATTTTACTAATGACCGGTCATTAGAATTGGATGATGACAGACCATTATCCAAATTATGCATTAGGCGAAATAAATGCCTGGTCACGTGTACGCTTTTAACCAATCATTTGATTAGGACTACGTCATCATCTTATACAGTGGATTAACGAAGGAAATGAAGAAAATGAATCCGTTCATAATATCGCGTAAACTCTTGGGTGTGAATCACAACTACTTAGTACAAAACGGTCGTTCTGAAAGCGTGGCAACCTGATAGCATGCTATTCACTCTCGAATTACATAATTTCTTGCAACAACTTGTTCATCTTCGCCTTTTATTTGACCTCAACGTAAAAAAACTACTTTGGTAGAATTCTGGATCGATGTGCCCAGATTCTAAGGAGCTGGCTGCACTGTCTCTATGGAATTGGTCATAGACGAGCTTAGGACTCAAATCACTGCAGATGATGGTTTCCAAATCGATCTTTTTGTATATTCACCAAATCCTGATTGTTATCAATTCTTCCTCTTGCAACCATTTTGGTAGAATTTATTTGCAAATGTCCTTTTCAATCAAAATTGCTGATCGTTCACAGAGAACACTCTTGTCAATCTCACCTAGATAACTTACTCTCCTTCCCTCTCTCTCTCTCTCTCTCTCTCTCTCTCTCTCTATTTCTTTCTCACCCACACATAAACACTCTTACGCATGCACTCACTTCATCCAGGGACATGCTAGAACAGTATCCCTGCACTCTCTCTCTATCTCTCTCTCTCTCTTTCTCTCTTTCTGAGCAAATGGGTATAAAAGATTGGCGAAAACCCATCAACATTGTGTATGCTAATCGAGAATAACGGTTCCAGCTGGAGATATTAGCTTCATGCTCAAGAGACGAATCTATTCTCATGAATAACAGGGAAAGGGACAAAAGTTACAAGCTTCAAGAACCCCGATGCGACTTTTTGCATAAATATTCATTCCTAAACGCGCTATAATAGTTGTGCCAATATTGATCGTAAATGTTTAACTTTGTGCGCATGTAAGTATGCATGTACCGATTGACCTAGCTGCATATTATGTTTTATTAATTCTATTCCTAATACATTCTACCACAAGAGGTTTCTGAAAAAACAAACTTTTGTCACTCACCTTCCTATGCGCGAATAATTTAGAATTACACTGTTACATGTTGCTTCTGGCATGGCTGTCATTTCTCAGTCAACGAAGAATGATTTCACGATGATTAACTATACAAATTGTTTATGTGCCTATCAGAGAGAGGGGGTGGTCAGGATTGCAACGAAAACCAGATTTCTCGTCAATTTAATGTTTTGCCTTTGTTCACGACCATCACAGAAATGCAATTCCATAGTTTTCTTTGATATACCTGTGTGGAGGGAAACAATTGGAATTCACTGAGTGATTTCATTTTGTATTTTTGTATATCCCCCGTTAAATTGTTTAATTTTTATTTTGAATTAAAGAAAATTAGCTACCTAGCTCCCAACTACAGCTTTATCATGGAATTATACCATTACAACGTTCCATCATAAAAACACAAATCTGATAATGACTGTACTTTTGCAGTTACCAACTTTATGTTTCTTACTAGCGATATTACTTCATTTCTTACTGCCCATTATGCCTCCTGGCATATAGGGCAGCAACAAAAGTCTTCCACTCCTTCCGATCCTGGGCCAGTCTATGGATGGTATCCCATGTGTGGTTCAGGTCTTTAAAGCTGAAGTTGAGTTCTGGTCATGCGATTGCATTGTGAAAGAAACGGTGTGGAACCGACCAGAACAGGTTGATCATCTAGCATATAAGAATTTGTGTGTATTGCAAGGTTCTGGAATCATCAAAATGATAAGAAATTTGGCCAAGTCTTGGTAAAGTTACAAACACTGTACACAGAAAGATGTATATGGGATTACACGAACACGTGGCGTAAAAAGCCGGCCCCCGATTTTTACGATGTTACATGCATATTTAGAATATGAAGGCATTTGAAGAGCCATGCTTTTCAGGGAACATGTCTTATCTGATGTTCTTCCACACTTGCATAATAAGAATGAGTAACGCTCACAAATTATTTTTCACCTCTTCCCAGAACTCAACCTTCTCTTTAATCTCCCCTTCCATAGTTCTTCGTCAAGTGGTTTTAGAACGTTCCCTCTTTCTGTTGCCTTCTGGTGTCCAGTGGAGGGCTATTCGTGTGATTTCATCTATGTTCTATGCTCGAGATATTAATATACTTTATATCATGCTATTAAAGAATAAGTACATTTTGTTGGCCAGTGTTCATTGTATCCCCTTGTTTCCGGGAAAAACACTACAAATTTAATAAAGAAATCAATTAATCGAAACATGTGTCGTTCAGGAATATATCAGGTAGAAATGTTAATATTGCCAAATATATGTTGTGCTTTGGGCTAGTTGTACGCCATTCAAACCAAGTTCCCTATATTAATGCTGATCCGTGTATATATTTGGGTACTAAAATATAATTTAAAAAAACAAGAACCTTCATTTCAGATGCCGAAAGTATGAACGAATAACAACAGCTGTGTATATGTAGTACGACTTATTAATACAGCAGCATAAATTATGAAATGCAACTGAATTTTTGCTACTTGCTTCACTTTGTCGAAGAATCTAAATCAAGCGAAGTAAGATATTTATATTCACTGCTCTTTTAACTATTCCCTGAGCATTTAAGATGTTTGATGAAGTTTATTTCTAGATCATTGGATATAAATTTATTTTTGTCCATATGAAAAATACTCATATTTATGTTAATATGGATCAAAAGTACTGATGAAGAACATTGAAAATACATACTGTGTGGGCGCAAAGGCGTGTGTTAGCATGTATTGTGGGCGCGTGTGCGGTTGTGTGTGTGTGAGTGTGTGTTGCTTGTGTGTGTTTTGTGTGGTATATACAACATTGGTGCGCAGGACAGCGATATCCCGTGATTCTCAGATTCATCTTGATTCGTGCAGTCCACGTTCGTTCAACAGAAGGTTGTTGACTTGAATGAGATGGTAATTATCATCTACCGTCTCGTTGTTGACTTCATGCTAACACGAGACGCTAGAACGATCACGTCGAACAGCTTGGTAAACCAATGTGGGATCCCTCAGCTGCTTCGCTTTAATTGATACGTAGTAATCAAACAGAGCTTCAAAACTCGGCCGGTTATAACGGGATAGAAAGATAGTATCTTGCTTAGACTCATTAACAATGCCGCTATTACCTCCTCAAGGTATATTGCATTTGAAAGTCTACCGCAAAATATTTATTAGTCCTATACCTGATTAATAACTCGCAGTAAGCGTCATTTCGTTATGAATGTGCACTATTTATTTTCAATAGAAATATTGCATTCCATTCGTAACATTAATTTTGGTCTAAAAAACTGTACACGATTTACATTTTGTCCTGCATAGTTACTCCTAAATTATATTTTGTTTTGCTAATTCTGCCACATCCATTCTTCTTCTTTTCCATGTTCTTTTTTCGTTTCTGTTTTCCTCTTTCTCTCGTTCTCACCTCCATCTCCTCTCTCTCTCTGTTCACTTTCCTCTCTCTCTCTCTCTCTCTCTCTCTCTCTCTCTAAGTCTCTATTCCCTATACTCCCCTTTTAACATGGACAATACATGCTTTTAGTATGCTTGTACTATTGAATAGGGCAAGTTCAAGACTTATTCACGACGTTTTTGTTTAAATAGTTGAAGATCGCATGGGTAGCCATGGGATCATCCACTGCAAGTAATGCAAATGTTACAAATGTACTTTGCCAATGATCATGTTGACAAGTGCTAGTGTATCTTGATGAATCAAAAGATCATGTTTTTTCTCGTAATAATAGCATTTCGTTCTAATAGATTTTCATATTTTATTGTCATTACTTCGGATAGGCTCATCACTGATGAATTTACTGACATTATTCCTAATTCGGTATGACTTGAAAACATCACAAAGGATGTTTTATGGCACAGATGATGTCACTGGCGTTTCTTTTGGAGGCTATAACGATCTGCGTTTGTTATGTTGGAAGATGACTATTCAAGTTAGAGGTGCTGACATTTGCAAATCGTAAAAGGGTTAATGAAATAAATGAGTTAAAAATGATTTGAGAAGCAAGCAAACATATCTTGGAAAAATCCCCGGTGACTATTTCTATCAGAATCAAATCTGTAAATAATTGAAAAATGATTTATCTTCAATCAATTATGACTTGCGATTAAAATGTGAGTGAATTAAAATGTGAGTGAATTTATCGCGACAATGAACCGAAACGACTTTTCCGACGACCTAAAACCTAATTCCGTCAAAATAACTTCTTTAAAAGCTATCATTCTCGGATTTTGTAGTATTGCTCATCTCTTTATTACACCTTTGGAAACATAGACACTTCTAGAATGCGTTGAAAATGTGGGGTGGGAGAGGCGAGATGTGTTGTGTGATAAATCCGACGTACGTTTGTCAGTAACGGCACCATTTATATCACGAAGAACATGTGGCCGCCATTTTTTTTCGGAAGAACCTCGCGCGCAAGCCTACACATTAAACTGAAATGGGTCTGTCCAAAATTTGCCAAAAACCTGAAGAAGAAAAAAACGGCGGCAATCGTGGTCAGGAAGTGTCATGACATCACATCAATGCTCATTATAGTGCTCATTTTGTCAAAAAGGGCCTACGACCCCGTGGTTAAGCGTTTGGACAATGATATAGGCATTTGGAAACCCATTAACATAATGACTAAAAACGCTGTTGCTGATTAAACTACTCCTGAGGTTAAAAGAATACATGTCAAATCTTCAGCCATGCATCATTTGTAAGCTATGTATTATCTTTAATGCTCATAGTTGCGTGTAGAGCCTTAGAGGATGAAATCGAGAACTGCGGTTGTCTTATCATCGTGCACATGTGATCACGTTTACCATCAATAAAGAAACACGTGATCTATCAAACAACACAGTGTTAAGGTGTACATGTGAAGGGGCATGATTAAAACAAAAATACGCAAATGTTCACCAACATTCAAAAAAGCTCCGACAGGTCAAAACCTTGGTTGAAGGGGTATGCAAAGTTCGGTAGACAGAACAGGGCTTATTTTTTAGGTTTCTCGAGTTGTTGCAGGACTGAAAATCCCTTAGTATCAACAAGATTGCGTTTTGGCATTTTACTCACACCCACCCATCCGTATCGGTTCGTATTATGTCACGAAGAGAAGTTGAACTTGTTGGTTTGTCATGTTGATGGTCTTTCCTTTCCTTCGAGAGCGCCCCAACCCCCTTCAATCAAGTCCCTCGTCGAGTGTCGGCATACACCTCGGCTTAGATCTTGGATTATTTGAGAGACTAGCGATCCTTGGCATCGAGATGATTGAATTTCACAATTTACCGCCCACCCTCTACCCGTCCGTTTGTATTTCTTTGCGTGAAGAGCAAGTCAAGTTGATGGGCATTTCTTTCACGAGAGAGCGACCAAACATCTTCCAGTATTATGAATAAACCTGTCAAGTGTCGGCATACATTTGCACCTCGAATAAGGGACCTCAGTCACACCGCCGATCCGACTCTAAACCGAACAATAAAGGGCGAATCTCACTGAGCGGTGAATGCTTGCGAAAGTAGCAAATTTGGGGTTTCGCCAGGGCTCTTAAAAGGTTGCAAAAGGTTCGTAAAGGGTTGCAAGAAATTTCGCGAACGGTTTTCATTGTCGAACACTGTTTATCTTGTCGCAAAAAAACTTTGAACATTGAACATGTTCAAAATTTCTTTGCGAATTTATTTTCCGCAAACAGTTGCAAGCGTTTGCAAAACAGTCGTAAGCCTTTGCAGACGGTTGTAAGACGGTGTCGCTGAAGTTCTTTTTGATTCGCCAATGCTAGCAACCACCCATTGAGTACCAGAATAAGCAAAAGGTCCAAACATTCACAATAGTTGCAAAGGATTAGCAAATAATCTTCGCAAAAACGGTCGCTAACTTTTTTTTATTCGCTAACTGCCTTTCGCAAACACTTTCACAAACTTTCGCTCAAACTAATGCTGCTAATTGTCACTAAACATCGCTTAAAGTTGTTAAATATCACAAAGGCGAACCCATGATTTTCGCCAAAGTTGGCGAATCCAACGTTCGTAAGCATTCGCCGCTTAGTGAGGTGGGGTATCAAAATTTCTTTGCGACGAGAAAAACTGTTGGCGAACTTTTTTGCAACCTTTTACGTACCTTTTGCAACCTTTTACTACCCTGGCGAAACCCCATATTCGCTACGTTCGCAAGCATTCGCCGCTTAGTAAGATATCCTCCACCCTGGCCTTTCGAGTCATCACATTGTTTGTTAATCTGTCTCTAGTTGGATTCGTGATGGCGTCACTGATGTGACGGCGGCATTAAGTAGGCAGGTCTGATCTAGCTCAAGGAGTCACGCTTGGCACCAAACAATCGAGGCTTACCTTCCGCTG